>NC_080411.1:35785000-36096666 GCF_030265065.1 Corythoichthys intestinalis
ACGTTCTGCACTGATTCGTTCTTAAGGAAGGTGGAACTTTCATGGAAGGGCGTTGAGCAAGCAGCAGCGTCTGACATCACGCACGACCAATCAGACGCCAGCCTGATCGTGCAGGCAGGGGGCAAAACTGAGTTATGTCACTTCCCACTTCACTAACTCGGTCGTGACTATGCTACACACGTTACTTGACTTTCCAGTCACGCAGTGAATGAGTCAAAAACTAAAAGGAAAGGGCTTTGTCACATATTTCTTAATTTGGAGCCTATCGTATGTTACTCAAACACACAAAAACACCACACAAACGTACATAGCACGGTTTAGTGTAGTACTTTTCTTAACAGACTCCAGATATATATAAATAAAAATATTCAAAGCGGCTGTAGATGTATGGATGGATTTATAGCAGAAGCCACGCTCACGTCTTCGGTATTGCTCATTTCCAACTACCACACCAGACGCAGAATACAGTATATGTTCCTAGTTCATCAGTACCTACCGTTGACGGTCGATTCGTCATCAGTGATGAGCGTACTTTTTGACCAGGACCTACCTCTTCTGGTTCTTTAATGTAATTTCATTTTTGGATTTGTGGTTGTGTTTTTTTAGCTATGTGATGTGGCTTTTTTTTTTTTTTCCAATTTTTTTCTTCTATTGTGTTTTGCCATTGTGTATTTGACTTTGTTTTTTTCTTATGTGTTTTGCCATTGTGTTTTTGAATTTTTTTTTTTTTCAACGTGATTTGGCATTTTGTTTTTTAATTTGTTTTTATTTTGTTATGTTATTTACCATTGTGTTTTTGAATTTGCCGTTGTGTTTTGCACTTCAGGGCCACCATAGACGAAGGAGTGAAAACAATAATAGCGTCTGTCACCAAGGCGAGTGGCCAATAAGGAGCGTATGTGCAAATAGGGGAAGGGACCAAACAATGTCTTTGGTGATTCGTTCGGCAATGTCACTGACCGAACGATTCATTTAGGGCAGGGGTGGGCAAACCGGTCTTCGAGGGCCGCAGTGGGTCCTGGTCTTTGTTCCAACTGCCCCAGCACAGATAGTTTAACCAATGCGGTTTCAGCAGAAATGAGAAGCACCTGACTGCAATCAACTGATTGCACTTGTAAAACAGCAGATTGGTGAAAAGGTGTCCTCTTAATGGGTTGCAACAAAAACCCGCACCCACTGCGGCCCTTTGTGGAATTAATTGCCCACCCCTGATTTAGGGGGTGTTGGGGCAATGATTTGCTGAACGATTTGTTTGAATGAGTCTTTTTATTGAACGAACCGGAATAGATTTGTTCCCCCACGTGAATTGTTTATCCCGTCACTACTACTCGGTGAAAGTGAGTGGTGGGCGGCTGTTTTGGATGGAACGGAGAGTTTGAATGAATTTTCACCGAGATTTTCAGAGCGCCGTCAAGCTGACGTCAACAACGCATCAACACCAAGGCCAACCATTTCTCTATGGCTAGGTTCAAACTACAGGTCTTAATGCACAAATCAGAATTTTTGTCATATCCGTTTTTTGGCATGCCCGTTCAGACTGCCTTTGTTCATTGAGACCATTCAAGTATTACGCATGCGCTCTAATTCGCAGTCCGACACGCGCTAAGCAAGAAGACCCGCATGCGCAGAACCATCAAAACAAATTACCACACATGCTGGCTGTCATCCGTCATTAAAGAGGACACAAATAACAGACATAAAGAATCCCCGTTTAGGTTTATATTCAAAGTTTATATGGATTGATAGCATGCACGCACTGTCCGTGCATGTCACACACACATACGGGCAGTTTGCCCAGACTCTCGGCCGTGTAAGCAATGTTGAAATATTGTTCATATAGAGCAGAGAGAAAACCGATCATTCTCAGTTTTATCCTCAACTCATTTTTATTTTTTTATGACTGTTGTCAAGCCCGGCTCTTCCCCAAAAGCCGTGTTCAATGCAAGCTAGGCACTAATAACGCACAACTGTACCGCTACCGTAGCGTCTCTCTCGCTCTTTGATGACGTAATTGCTGCATGAATTCCGATATGGAAGACTTGACAGTACAGACCGCCGTGACATTCTGGAAAAATGTGGCCCAGACCGGATGTGAACCACATCCGAAAGTGACCCAGATCGAATTTGAAATGGTCCAGTTCTATGCGACTTGTCACGTTCAGACCGTCAAGTTAATGCCTCACTCGAGTCGGAAAAACACAAAAAAACCGATTCATGCATTAAGACCTATTAAGGGTGTAACGGTACATGTATTGAACCGTTTCGGTACGGGGTGCTCGGTTCGGAACGGAAGCGTACCGAACGAGTTTCTGATGTAATGTAACCCTTCATTTTCGAGACTGTGAGTCGATCGGGTTACAGTTTCTTTGTGTAGATTATATTTACTCCGTCTTCTCTACTATAATGAGGACCAACACGGACATTATATAACGCTGAAACGTCAACGGCGCGACAACGTGGCCGACGCGAGAACGCAGTGAAACGCGGGCGGTAAAGTCAATCATCACCAGTCGCAGTGTGGCCGCGTGTTAGACACGTCCCAGAAGCGGCTCAACGCGACACACGCGAAAAGAACGGCAGAGTTTATTATTTGACGTGAGACGCGGCCCCCCCTGCGTCAATGCTACTAGCTAGGATCGGGCAGACCGGAAGTCACTCGTGTAAAAATATGGGTGGATCCAGTCGATTTTCAAACTAATATGCAATCGTAACCCACTTTTTGAGTCCATCAGATCTCTTGAGTGGTAGATCGGGGCACAGTTGACTTGTCTTTGTTGATTTACTGCTGCCCTCTCTGCTATAATAATAACCAACACGGCCGCGTGTTCAATACAAAACCCTCCTACCACAACAAAACAAGTAGGAACTAATATTCACATAGGAACTGAAGTTATACAACATAAAATATCCAATATAAATGAATACTACATCACATTTGTAAAATATAAACACATAATAAAATAATAGCCCATTTAAATAAAATAAATTGAAATGAGCTAAAACACCTGTAATTAAATAATAAGAATAATACACAGATCCTGCTTACACAATTAAATTTATTAATTTCTGTGTAGCGCTTTAACTTGAAAAAATCCACCAATAAAGCTTTTGAAAACCGCTAATAAAAAGATTCATTGAGGCATTTCATTTGTAAAATACATGTTAAAATCTTTGTCATTGGGATTGCTTTTCTCTTTAGCACAGGACTTTTTTCTTCTTTCTTTCAGAAAGAAAGCTGATCAATACACGGGGTCTGAAAGGCAAATTGGTGGAGTATTATTTTTAAATACCCACTACTTTTTGAGCAGAATTCTAGCTTTGTATAGGCTAATGTTCCTATTGTTGAAATGAAGCGCAAAAGTTTGCAATAAACAACTAGCACATTTATATTTTGCATTTTCTTTTCTTACTGTACCGAAAATGAACCGAACCGTGACCTCAAAACCGAGATTCTTGTGTACCGTTACAGCCCTAAAACCTATAGTATGAACCTAGCCTATTAGTGTCCAGGAACAGAATAACCAGCTCGATACATTACCGCGAACTAGTCCATTTCAACATGGAGTTGAAATTCACACCTGACAAAATGCTCAGGATAACTTTTTGGAAATATCTGTAATTAGGCGGTTAATCGGAGGAAGCTTAAAAAATATTTAAAAAAAAAAAAAAAAAGTTAAAAATATACCTGATATCAGTCTGCATGTACCCCTGATATCAACAATGTGACAATCAGTACAATTCCTCTGATACACCGGCTAGGAAAAAAGTTCAAAACATTCCGAGGATGAATATAAAGACTACTGCGCTGTTTATCTGCATCAGGTAAATTCCTCCAGCACATATTAAGTGGGTACCCGTCGAGACAGTTCACCTCAGCTCCCATTAACACTTTACTATTGTCATTACCCTAAGAATTAGACAGCCGTTTCCAAGGTATCTCCCCACTGCGACTGATCCGTCACCCTTCGCTCGTGTCATAATATATTCATGTCTCACTGCGGGTGTTGCCTCGTTGGATGTGATGAAAGCGTTGCGAGGCGACTGGAGATTGCTGTTGAAGTGAGGGAAGATGTACATGCCGCCCCCCCACCCAAAAAAAAAAAACAACCTTATCAGACTGAGGTGTTTGCTCGTCCTAGGCCAGTTTCCAAGAGAGGGAATAAATACGAGTAGTTTTCTCATTCCCGGGGTTTTATCAGAAAATGACGCTTGAATAGAATCATGTCTTTGCCCCCACCGACTCATCTCCTCTCGCTTTTACCGACAGATGTTCATATATCACAAGAAAATATATGTAATGAAAAAAGGAGGAGAAAAATGGTGAACAGCTGTCACCCTCTCCAGGGAAGCGACCAGTGGCATAATTTGCAGAGCAGCTTTTGTCCAGCTAGTGCGGGTTTATTTTTGCACTTGCTCTGACGAAGTGCCACCCCCGAGTCTAGCGGCCTCATTTTTTCCCAATTTGCTGTTTACTCTCCAATTCTCCCGCCCGACAAAATACTAATGAGCAGACTTGTGGGCTGAAGGTTTCCTCGGTGAACGGAGGAAATGAAGTGTTAAGCCGGTGTCCTGCCTGCTCCCACTGTTCCTAAATTCAAATTCATACATATTGGGAGAATGGGAGGAAATCGAAAGAACAAGCGAAGAAGCTAGGCGGGCTTCATAAGTCGGATAAATCTGCCGAGACACATGGCAGATGGTACCTTCCAAGTGCCTTCCATCTCAATTCCTTTCAGATTAAGAACTGCAAAGCGAAACGGTGCCGTATTACTAGAGCCTTGTGTCACCAATATCTATATAGAGAAGACTTTTGTACTGTGCCAGGCTCCGTCACAATCACGACTCCTATTCTTTGGCAACTGGCATAAAGTAGACTTTGGAATCATATGAATGTGCTGCAATAGCATTTTCAAATACTATCACTTCAAACAAAAAGTACACAATGTAAACAAACAACAGACATTCTTTGGTATTAACGATCAGTGACATCGATGGTAATAGTTTCTAAGAGCCACATAATTGGATGTCTAACTTTTCACTCGTAGACGTCCATTCTATTTGCATTGAGAGGGTGGCAGCGAATGAATGAAACCCTCTGAGTTTAAATGAATTGGACGTCATTTGCTGTCAATGGCAGCCAATGAATGAACAGGAATTTTAATTAACATTGGTTAAAGTTCAGCGATTACTCAATTACCTAAAAAAAAAAAAAAAAAAAAACGTAATCAAGATCTGATACTCAGTATCAGTATTGGTGCCAGATACGGCTACTTACGGAGTCTTGGACAGTATGGTCACAAGATTGGATACAATCCAGTTCAGGTGTATATATACTAGTCAGAGGTTGCGCTAGACATTTTCGTTGTCTGTCATTTTGACTGACAGGGTCATAATAATCCGGTCATAATCTATTTTTACCCGTCACTTAAATTTTTAAAATGATAATGATGACATATTCAATAGTATTTAGTTTTCATTCATTTTTAATTAATATTGTAACGCTTGCTTGGCGGCGAAAAATTAGACACGGAAGTCGTGGTATTTTCTCCCTCTTTTTACTCTGCTTACCGCCAACAACACCAACAAAACAACAACTCCACCCCCAAAGAAAATGAGGCAACTATATAGACCCCAATCACCAACGTACCACAATGATCTTAATTGTGGTTGTCAGCCCAAAATCTTCTAAATATATAATAAATGCATCTTACCAGATATAAAATGACTACTACATAGTCTGTGGTGATCGTTTGGTGCCCAGATTTCTTGTCGAATTACAGCTGTCCATCTCGCTCTCCACTTCGGGTCTCTCAGAATACGGTAGAACTTCAAGTCTCTATGTCTATCTTCTCTGTTACTGCAACCAACCGCCACACGCGCCTTCACCATTTTGATTATTAATGTTAACGAGCAGAAAAACACGCCGTAATAGGAGGCATGTACGTAGCGGTAATGTGTAAACACGACGAGCTGACAGATAATATGGCGGCTCCAGTCAGGGGGGCGGAGTTTTGACGTCATGTGATTGGGGTCTATATACAGGCGGCAATCTAGTCCACCAATTGGATGACGCGCTGGCACACCGGGTGCACCAATAAGAACCTCGCGTTGATGTGTCAATCACGGTGCCGCCGCCAGACCCCGGTGACGCTACAATATTCTGACAGAATAGCCAACGACGTCATGCATTAAGAGAGACAATAGCTAATTAATATGCTCACTCGCCACCCTGTGGTCTGGGGTGTGAATTGCAGCCTGTCAAAATGACGGACAAACTTCAGTTTTTCCCGTCACCGTTTTAAAAAACCGGTCAACGACGGAAAATATTTGGTTAACGCGACCCCTGATACTAGTCCCTCTCATAAAATTTGCATAATGTGATAAAGTTCATTATTTTCTGTAATGTAATGATAAACATTAGACTTTCATATATTTTAGATTCATTACACAAAACTGAAGTAGTTCAAGCCTTTTATTGTTTTAATATTGATGATTTTGGCAAAAAAAGTCAAGAAAAAACAAAAATCCCTATCTCAAAAAATTTGCATATTTTATCCAACCAATACAAAAAAAGTGTTTTTTTATACAAAAAAGTCAACCTTCAATTAATTATATCAGCTATGCACTCAATACTTGGTTGGAAATCCTTTTGCAGAAATGACTGCTTCATTGTGGCGTGGCATGGAGGCAATCAGCCTGTGGCACTGCTGAGGTGTTATGGAGGCCCAGGATGCTTCGATAGCGGCCTTAAGCTCATCCATTGTGTTGGGTCTGGTGTCTCTCAACTTCCTCTTTACAATATCCCACAGATTCTCGATGGGGTTCAGGTCAGGAGAGTTGGCAGGCCAATTGAACACAGTAATGCCATGGTCAGTAAACCATTTACCATTGGTTTTGGCAATGTGAGCAGGTGCCAGGTCGTGCTGAAAAATGAAATCTTCATCTCCATAAAGCTTTTCAGCAGATGGAAGCATGAAGTGCTCCAAAATCTCCTGATAGCGAGCTGCATTGACCCCGCCCTTGATAAAACACAGTAAACCAACACCAGCAGCTGACATGGCACCCCAGACCATCACTGACTGTGGGTACTTGACACTGGACTTCAGGCATTTTGGCATTTCCTTCTCCCCAGTCTTCCTCCAAACTCTGGCACCTTGATTTCCAAATGACATGCAAAATTTGCTTTCATCTGAAAAAAGTACTGAGCAACAGTCCAGTGCTGCTTCTCTGTAGCCCAGGTCAGGCGCCTCTGCCGCTGTTTCAGGTTCAAAAGTGGCTTGACCTGAGGAATGCGGCACCTGTATCCCATTTCCAGCACACGCCTGTGCACGGTGGCTCTGGATGTTTCTACTCCAGACTCAGACCACTGTTTCTGCAGGTCCCCCAGGGTCTGGAATCAGCCCTTCTCCAGAATCTTTCTCAGGGTGCGGTCAACAGGTTGCGCAGCATTTCCTGCCACACTTTTTCCTTCCCACACACTTCCCACTGAGGTGCCTTGATGCAGCACTCTGGGAACAGCCTATTTGCCTAATTAAATTTCTTTCTGTGTCTTAGCTTCTTGCTTGAGGGTGTCAATGATGGCCTTCTGGGCAGCAGTCAGGTCGGCAGTCTTGCCCATGATTGTGGTTTTGAATAATGAACCAGGCTGGGAGTTTTTAAAAGCCTCAGGAATCTTTCGCAGGTGTTTTGAGGCAATTCGTTGATTCAGATGATTAGGTTAATAGCTTCTTTAGAGTACCTTTTCATGATATGCTAATTTTTTGGGATAGGGATTTTTGGTTTTTCTTGACTTTTTTGCCAAAATCATCAATATTAAAACAAAACACTTGAACTACTTCTGTTGTGCATAATGAATCTAAAATATATGAAAGTCTAATGTTTATAGGTACATTACAGAAAATAATGAACATTATCACAATTTGCTAATTTTTTTTAGAAGGACCAGTATGTGTGTATAAATCAAATCAATAAGAAAAACTTTAGAAACCATTGATTGTAGGAGAGCATCTTGTTATTTTTAAACAAAGCATTTCTGGAGAAGCGTTCACTTTAATACTAAAAACAAATTGTCATTTACAGCGGAACCACTTGACAAAGTTGGCGCCAGTTTTTTTAATATTCATTTCTTTTACAAAACTGATTTGTATAATGGCTTTTAATTTTAAACACTTTGGAACTTTTATATTTACAATTTATTTTATTTTTGCATGCTGGTTGGCAGAGAATGTTTGTTGCAATAAAGTTTACTTCTAAACCAAAATTAAAAGGAAGTCGGTAATACAGTTTTGAATTTTTGTAATTTTTTCCCCCCATTATTTTTAAATGGTACAACAATATAGGTATCGGATCGGTAACTAATATTTTTTTTTTTTAAATTAGGAAGTAAAAATCAACGACAATTCACATAACCAAAAAAAAAATAATAATAATAATAATTCAGAAAACACATCGAAAATTAAAACGATAAATCACATAACAAAAAAATAAATAAATAAAAAACAAAGGTAGGTAGGTACCAGTCAAAAAGAACACTCATTGCTGATTGGACGAATCTAACGTTTTGGGTAGGTACTGATAAACTACGAAGTGATTCGGTTTCTGGTGTGGCATTTGAAAATGAGCATTACCTAAAAGGCGAATGTAGCTACCGCTACAAATCAGTATTTTTATTTGGCACATACGTATGAAGTAAAATATTGACGTAAAATATTACCGTATTGGCCCGAATATAACACAGTGTTTTTTGCATTGAAATAAGACTGAAAAAGAGGGGGTCGTCTTATATTCGCGCTCTAGACATTATACCCATTCACGACGCTAGATGGCACCAGATATCATTGAAGAGATGTTCTGTCATGACAGATCTCAGCTACTCTTAAGTTTAACCAGTTTGCATTATTTTATTGCAATCGTATTCCTTTCTCAGATTTGTTTCTAGACTACAGTTAGACTTCACTTTGATGGTTAATGCAGTTATTGCAGTTTTGTTGTTTTATCACAATAGATTGGTTAATTTACATTTCAAAAACCAGAAGCCATTCATTTACAAATGTGATTGCACTTTGGTTTACATATTTAAATGTTCAGATATTAAGATTTGAATGAGGCAAAATAACATGCTTTTTCTCTCAAATATATTGTTAAAATCATTTGTTTCGGATGTACTGTAATTATTTTCTGTATAAAACCAAGAAGTCCCCTCCCACATACACAATGAATGGTTTGCAGCTGAATCCTTTACAATAGGCTGCTGCTCGTTTGAAACAGCCTTAATGATGTAGGGGTACATTTGCCTGACCTCGATGCAGGATGTACATGAGTGCAAATGTTTGTATGTCATTGACTGACGGGTGGCCAGTTCAGGGCGTCGTCTGCATTAACCCAAAGTCAGCTGGGGTAGGCTCTTGTGTCCTACAACTGCGATCAAGATATACGTAGTTTAAAATGGATGGTTGGATTTTAAAAAAATAAGTGAAGCCTAATCCACCAAGAATGTATCATCACACCATGAGCCATTATTAATTCCCTGTGTCCATTAAAAAGTAACAGTAAATCTCTGCTCTGGTCATATTTTCTGCACTACTGCAATAAACACAAAGGGTGGCAGGATGGTTTGAAGATTTTCTCTCTAGGTTTTTTTGAGGATGGATTGTACAGTGCAGTTGCAATGGATGCCAGCTTGCAAATACATAAGAAAACCTCACTCCTCGTAGCCTTAAAAGAGTGCTGGCTGCTAAGATGCCGGGGATTTTGGATCAGCAGTTGTCTCGCACTTGTTTCACACTTGTGGTGGAATTGCAGGTTCACAACCCAAGTAACTACGGCTGGGTCAGAGCACAATTACAGATCGACACGAGTATAAATAAGATATCTGACATAGTAATTTTTTGTCACATTTTTGCTGAACTAAATCCAAATCCAGCCATCAAACATATTTGTAGGTACCACACAAGAATAACCTTTTATAAGAATCACCAGTATTGTGAGTGGTTGTGTCCTCAGTTATTGGCTCAGATTCGATATTTTAGTAGTTTTCAAAAGTGTACACAATATCACAGCTAATGGCCCAAAATACAGACACTACACTGTTGCTATCCTGTCTAAGACAAATTTATTGCCCTTTGAATTGATTTCCCCACATACGCTGACAACAGCACATACTCCATTTAAAAGCTCTGAAAGCTGGATGGAAGGAGCTGCCTCATAAAGAGCTGGGGTGTCCTTATTATAAATACAGGTCATGTTTTCCGTTTCTCAATTTTTCAATGGAACGGCCCTGAGCAGTGAACGGAACAGAATTACAAAACTAAATTGTCTGTCAGGTCGTTTGGCGATTCAAACTGAAGGCTAACCTTTTATGAAGCGAAGACGCACTTGAGAGAGAATGAGTGCAACAACAATATTTCAGCTTTCTTGCCAAGCTTCGAACTATAGGTTGGTTGAATAGCAAAAAAAGTGAGCTACAGTACTTTTGAAAAATATGAGTTGAGTTTAAGTAAAAGGTAGGGATCCTAACACTTACGTGAGTTGTAAGTGAACACTACTGAAATGGGAAGTTCAAAATTTTTAACAATAGACCTAATTTTCGAGTTAGCAGAGGTTTAATTAATAATCTGTAGCGTTGGTTTCAACAAATTCCGTACAATTTGTTAGTTATCTGTTAGTTGCAGGGCTCCATAGTGGCTAAGCTCGCGCGAGTCAATGGTGATTGCTAGCATGCCAATAAAAAATAAAAATAATTGAAAATAATAAATAAAAATAAAATAAAAAAACAATATTAACAGATCTAACTGCTCAAACGAAGCTATGTCGTGGTCAAAGAGCAGAGGTGGGTGGAGTAGCCAAAAATTATACTCAAGTAAAAGTAGCGTTACTTCAAAATCATATTACTCGAGTCCAAGTAGCCGCATCCAAAAAATGTACTCGAGTACAAGTAAATAAAGTATTCGATGAAAAAAACCACAAGTACCGAGTAATTCCTTATATCTTATTATCTTAAAACTATTGCATATTCTTTTCTCAGCATAAATTCATCTAAATGAACTGTTATTATTTTTACAGCATAAGCTATTAGATGACCATATTAGGAAAACCCGTCTTGTTGTGATGTTAGAACACGGAAGTGATAAGTCTGGACTGAAAGCTTGTGTTGTGTGTATTGATGTATCTGTATTGTTACATCTAATTGGTGTAATGGGGTCATGTGATTAACCCTTGCTGCGTCTGATTGGTGACTCTGGGTGAACCACTGTGCTGGTAAAAATAAAGAGGTACTCTTGTGCGAGCCAAAGTAATGGAGTGTGTTTCTACTTCATAAATCTACTCAAGTAAAAAGTATGGCATGGTAAAACTACTCTTATACTGTACGTATATATTTCTCAGAAAGTTACAAAAGTAAATGTGAGTAAATGTAACGCGTTACTACCCACCTCTGTCAAAGAGTAAGCAGTACAGTGAGTCACGGTGATTGATTTGGGAGATGGGGAGCCCCTTTCGTTCCCAACAAAAAAAATAAATAAATCAAAACGGCCTAAATTAGTAATGGTGCGTATTTCAGGGGGCAGACAATTACACAACCTGGGGGCAGCAACCTCAAAAGATCAATCACCCCACTGTTTAAGTCTCGACCTTGGAACTTGCAGAGGAAGCTGGCCGCTAGAACGAAGGGCCCTGCCAGAGTTATGGAGGGTTAAAATCTCTGACAAATAAGGAGCCTGGCCGTTAATAGAATAAGAACAAACAGTAAAAGTTTAAAATCAGCTCTAAAATGATTTGGAAGCCAGTGCAAATAACTGTACTAGAGCAGTCCCGACAAGTCGACGTTGTCGACATAGACGATAATGTAAATGCGTCGACGAGCACAACATCCCGTCGACGGTTAAAGGCAATTTAGAAAAAATATTTACAGTGTATCACAAAAGTGAGTACACCCCTCGCATTTCTGCAGATCTTTAAGTATATCTTTTCATGGGACAACACTAACAAAATGAGACTTTGACACAATGAAAAGTAGTCTGTGTGCAGCTTATATAATATTTAATTTATTTTCCCCTCAAATAACTAGAATTATAGCCATTAATATCTAAACCCCTGGCAACAAAAGTCAGTACACCCATTAGAAACTACGTACAACCTTAAATGTCCAAATTGAGTACTGTTTGTCATTTTCCCTCCAAAATGTCATGTGACTCGTTACAGGAGTGCTGTCAGCATTGCTGCAGAGATTGAAGAGGTGGGGAATCAGCCCGTTAGAGCTCAGACAAACGCCGGACTCTACATCAAATTGGTGTGCATGGCTGTCACCCCAGGGGGAAGCCTCTTCTGAAGACTGTGCACAAGAAAGCCCGCAAACAGTTTGCTGAAGACTTGTCAACAAAGCACATGGATTACTGGAACCATGTCCTATGGTCTGATGAGCCGGGCGGGCTTTCTTGAATCCATTTTCGGCGTTCATTCCCCTCTGCGTCCTCTTCCATGAGCACTGCCTGCCTGCCGGGGCTGCAGCAGAACGACGAGCTGAAACTTGCTCGCCGCCAGGGGGCTGGACGATCTGAGGACAATCAACCCCTCCGCTGTGTGTGACATGAGTCGGGATAGTTTTGTGTGATTCGTCGTTATCGAAATACGAGGAAAAGACTTGGAAAAGCTCCTCGTTTCGGGTGAGCATGCCGCCTTGCTCTCACGTCTTCTGTTTTGGTGACGCTCTTTCCTCAGTCTCTGAAGCCAGGGCAGTGAAATGACAAAAGCTGGACCAACTCCGGTGGCATAAAATACCGTTCGGGAGGTCTAAGAAGTCGCCAGTTTTGACCATTATAGGCAGTAATATAGCCCTGTCGTACTGAATAACTGCATTTTTAATATTTCATATTCCATTTAGGACGACTTATTTGTCATGACCATAAAATTTATGTAGCAACTGGGGCAAAATAATTAGATAAAAAGAATATCCTGTAAAAATATTGGCGTAGAGAGATAAAAATGATGACATTTTTCTGCTCTGTCGCATTTTCCTCATTCTGAATCTTCCTGATTGGGCTAAATTCTAGATCAGCTGAAATTGTTGCTCTGTCGACGTCATCACGCAAATGGAAGCGCTAGAGCGCTAAAATGACAGGCGGGGCTAAACGGCAGATTAAAACATATTTCTCGTCATCTGCGCTTTGCCAAATTGTTGTATATTGTCGAATCGTCTCAAAATATGATTTTAATTCACATAATGCTACTTAAGATTTTTTTTATCGTGTCACAGGCACTTTAAGTACTCCGTTATTTTCATTCTTTCAGTGTCATCAACGGTGACAGACATCCATTCATAAGGCCCTTTTTATCCTTCTGCTGTCAATTGTAAGTATTTTGTCACTTATACTAGTAGCTGTCCAATTCATTTGAACTGGGAGGAATTGCAGTGAATGAAGATTCATTCATTTGCCGTCAACCTTCCCAGCTCAAATGGATCTGATTTCCTATTGCTGTCAATGGCAGCCAGTGAATTAAAGTAATATTTCTAGCTAGTTGCAAACTGTAGCAGAAGAAATACATAGTGGGGAAAAGGGGCGGGTGGTCATGTCATGTTGCTCAACCAAATCTCAAGTTTTTCTATGTATTCGACACAAATATCTCAATGCACTTCACAGGGAAGCTGTATTTTTACTAGAACACAGCACTAAGGATTGCTGCTGATAGAAAGATTTTTCTACTTATAACAAGAGACGCTGACTCACTGTAAGCAGTTTACTTCTCCACTTGACTGCAAATCGATGTGATCGACGGAACGCAACCTTTTTTCGAGCTGCTTCCATTGTCTCGTTCCCAGATGGTAACGCCAACAAACCATCTGGCACATCACTCTACATGACCGCTGCAAATGTGCACTCCATTCGGGGAGAAGTTGCACAAAGCAGAGAGAGTTAGATCTAAATTGCATAAATACGCATACATTTCACTTGTTCTTCCAGGTTATGCTCAGCAAAAAATGCCCTCTTGATACAGGTTAGAGCAGCCATTCCGTGTTTTAAGATTGGAAATAGAGTGCTCTTGACCTCATGCCTTTGAAATTCTCCCACAGCCACTGCGTGCTACCTTCCCTCGAGATGTCCTCTTTCCTTCTCCCCCCCTCCCACCCCCCAACTCAGAGGCTTTTGCCAAAGAGCTCAGTTTTATTTCTCACCTTCTTTCTTTCTAAAATGGAGATGAACATGAGTGCTAGCCACTATTACGTTGCAAATTAGTTTTGAGGATTCACGTACAACTTCAAATAAGCAACTGTGTGATTTTTTTTTTTTTTTTTTTTTTTTTTTTAGTAAATTCCCACATTCACCGAAATGCTTGACTGAAGGCTGACTGGATGCGTCGTGACAATCTTGCAGTTCCATTCCAGTGCCTCTTAAAAGAAGTGTTATTTATATTTAAGCTCCTTAAAGTAAACTGTTAAAAAGCCTCAACTCCTTATCATTTTGCTGCCAAATTACACAGCTGACTGGACATGTCGCAGAATATAAATATGTTTTGAAGCGGTTCGTAATTTATGACGGAGTTGTTTTTGTGAAAGAGGCATAAGAGGAATGTGTTTGCAAGTCGTCATGTTGTTTCTATAACTGCTCACTTGCCTACACCAAAGCAACATTTAAGTCAAATGTAATTACAGTGAAACATTTCTGTCATATATTTGATCAAATGCAATCATGTACAAGAGCAACTGATCCACATCATTTATGTATAAAAAAAATTAGGAAATCAAGGTAACCCGGGTTATTATTTTGCTTTACCTCTTTGATACTGTTCTGCCAATATTTGAAAAACTGAAAATAATGTTGCCATTGTTTTCAATGGCCAAAATTTAACAAACATTTCCCCATTTTTTTTTTTTTTTTCTTCTCCAGTTTATCAGTCTTTCGCAGATGGCTCATCTGTTTTTGGCAGTTTTTGCATGACAATGATCCCTTGCTAGTCGCGCTTCAAACTTCGGTAACTTTATAATTACTATCCGTTATAACTGGTTAATTGATCATTAGTAAACTTTTATCTTTTTTTATTTATTGTTCATTTGTGACTCGTTTGTTAACAGCTTTATAGTAATATACCATTAACAAGGTATTAGTAGTTTACTATCTAATGAATTTTAAAGTATCAGTTGATAGTTTATTATTTTATTCATTTTATTGGGATGTTATTCTAAAGTTGCAACGACTCCTTATTTCCTTATTGTAAGTGAATGGGGAATAAGTGCTACTTTAGAATAACTTCCCAATAACATGCATAAGCTTATAACTACGATAATATATAAATTCACACTTTACAGATCAGTTGTTAATAGTTTGCGAATCATCTACTAAACTTTAAAGAACAGTAATTAGTTTGAACAAGTTCAAGGTACAGAAATTGGATGGGATATTTAACGAATAAAATTTTTGTACCTCAAGATTGTTCCACCTACAGGCCTTTCTGTGTTCTGTAATTTACCAAAGAAACACTAAAGATGAAATGCTGAACATTTTGTTTAATGCATAGAAACACACATACAAAGCCATCACATGGTAGAACAACAAAAGTCTTACTAACCCATGAGTTTTTTTGTGCTAAACACAAGATAAATGCCCCTCATAAATTCAGTTTAAACTCCATTCATCACAGTCAACTTTAACACTTAACATGTGAACAAATCATTTATTAACAGTTTAGTAATGATGTATTAATTAGTTATAATGGATAGTTACTATAAAGTGTTACCAAAACTTCCAGTCCGTCTCAGTTTAAAAAAAAAAAAATTAAAAATGTTAAGATATAGGCATGTACAGTATACATGTACAAGTCATTTTTTCATATATATAAATCTCATTTCATAATTACTATATTTGCAGAGCTTAACCATTTCTTACCAAATGTATCACATTTGATACACTTATAATTCCATGATTGAGACCAATTCAGAATGTTGAAATATCTTTAAATAAATAAATAAATGAATAAATAATGGATGCAACTCAACTCATGCATCTGCAGGTTCCAGAAGAAAAAAAAAACAAAAACAGGATTTAGCAAGGGTTATAGATATTAGAGCGCTTATTACACATATATATATATATATATATAGTTTTTTTTTTTATAAATTTGAAAAAAAGGCTTCATTAAGACCTTATTTTTCAAATTTTGTGATTCTCTGACAATTGCTTCATATTGCAGGCATTAAGGGGTTAAAACTTTTATAAAAATATACATGAACATAGTATTTAAAAAAAAAAATGGTATTTCAAATTAGTATTTGAAAAAAAAAAAAAAAAAACTTAGGAAAAATCATGTCTTATATAGGTATTTCTTCCCAATGCTGTTGAATCTGATATATTGAACACACACAATATATATATATATATAATTATATATTTTTTAATATAAATAAGCTCCGCCTCTACTTCGCAGATTTTCAATTTTGGGGGGTGTTGGCGTTCCCCATTAACTGTGAAAAACGAGTGATCTCTGTATATCTTTATTTGTTGTCTTGGATTGAGAAATCTAAGAATGATCCATACCACAAGATAAATATCATGTAAGAAACTGGACCTTTGCAAAATTGGTCGTAAGCAGAACAAAATGCTCATGTTAAGCTTGCAAATATGTATTTGTCAGTGTTCCCTAATGCTAAAATGTCAATCTTTTACAAAATTCTATTGTTCTTTTTCCTTCTGATACCGATACTTTTACTGCAACTGTCAACTGCTATAACTTACATTTGTTTTCATACTAGTATGACAATCTAATGTTAAAATAACTAAGAAGAAACTCAGAATAAATTCTTAAAATACTTTATCTTAATGTGAATGGTACAAAAAATAGACGTCCAATCATGTGGCTCTTTATATCTTTCTGCTGTGAATTTAAAGAACTTTGTTACCATTTCTTCATTCGCTGCCAACCCTCCAAGTTGAAATAGATTGGACTTTCAGCGCCGTCAGTAGCAGCCAATGAATTAAATTGCGAGCATGAATGTTTCAAGATGTAAGATTCCCTATGTCAAATATCCAGCTGAGAACACTCCCGTAATTCTGCAAGCCTAGTCCTGACTGGATTTATTTTTAGCCCTAACATGATCAAGACTGTTGTGCAGCAAACTGCATTTTTTTTCAGCTAACGACTGCCTGAATTTGCTGTGTTGTCTTTTCTGTGCCCTACATGGGAGACGTGGCGGCATGCTGAGTGTGCACGTTGCGAGAACACGATACAGCACGGCTAAGCTTCACCTGGACCACTCTCTTTCTGTCATTACCACTAACAACAGTGGCTCCATCAGCACAGGCTGCACTCACAACACCTGTGGGAATATAATGATCTTGAGCTCCTTGTGGACGCATGTCAATGTGCACTGGCCGCCCTCTAAGAATTGATTGTTTGCAATCCACACTGTAAATCTATCGCATGTACACTATGTGTGCATCCATGCGCTATCAGTGAAGTGGCAAAGACGAAACATGCAACTTACACCATGTCAAATACTAAAAGAGACTGAAATAATTAAATACAGTACTGTAAATGTACCAGGGTTCTTATTTACACAACTACGGATCGGGGAAAGAGTCTTGTGGGGATAGAGATCTTTATTTCACTTACATTTATAGCTATGTAAATATAAAATACAATTATGGACAAATGGAAAAATTCAAGAACATGAATATGAAACAAATGTATACATAGACACACATTTGTACATGCTAAGTAGGAGTGGGAACCTCACGATATGATACAATTTGTGAGAACGATTATGTCACAATATGGCGATATAACAGTTACCGAGTTATGGATCAGGAAATAACTCTACAATATTTTACGATACAAGTAATTAACAGGAAAAATAAGCTCTTGTCATTCTTCTGTTGTGAACTGGAATTGAGTTTATCACTAGTGGAAGTCCAATCTATTTCTTCAAATGGATTGTACGTCTATGGTGGTCAGTGGCAACCAATGAGTTTAATTTTGGGGCATTTATGGGTCACTTCCTGTTGATTTTGGGTTACAGAACAGGAAGTGACTTGGGAATCTCCTCAATTGAATAGGCGGTGATGCAAACTCAACAAGAAGTGACCTGTAAATGACCTAAATCGAACAGAAATTGACCTGTAAATGCCCCGAAAATCAAAGACTAGCGATGCACGATAATATCGGTCACCGATAATTATCGGCCGATAATGGCAATTATGACGTCACACAGATAATCCAGGTAAAACGAAATTCAACCGATAATGCAATCCGTTAATTATATACTTGATTTAGCCTCCAAATGTGCGCAATCAACAGTTTTGTCCAATTCTGCTAGTTTTAAGGAGTTGTTTTTGCAGTGTAGTAATGTGATATATGTTAGGAATGGCTTACTTTTAAAGGCATTTTTGTGCAACTTGGGTGTTTACTCTCTAAGTAATTGTTGCCAAAAGCTTACCATTACACAATGTCATTGCCATTGTTTAGATGTTGGAATTTACTACTTGTTCACATTTGATGTGGAAAAAAATAGCACTAAATTACATTTTTGCACAGTAACATTTGATCTTTGTATACTTTAACATTTTACATACATATTTGAATAGAATTATCGGCGTGAAGGGGCAGGAAATTATCGGTTGAAAAATGTATTATCGTGCATCACTAATAAAGACTGAATGTGAATCCTCTGCTTTCAAATGAAGGAACGTTCATTTGACCCCCTCCCCCCAGTCTAAATGGATTGGGCGTCATTTGAATGGTAGCCATTGAAGGAAACTATTCTTGTCTGTCTAGTCTAGTCTTTTTTTTTTTTTTTTCTTTTATAACAGTGACTATCTGTGCCAGGATTAGCGATCAGGCAGCATAGAATATGTCAACATATTCACACAATACTGGGTTCTACGCCTCACATTGCCAATTTGTGTACGCTCCACCACACCTAATCACATCTCTTTCGGACCCCACCTCCCTTCTCCTCAGTCATCAGGTGTCAACCGGAAATACAATTAGCTAACGATAGAACGATAGCGTGACGTTTTTCATAGTTAGTGTAGGCTTCGAATGTATTTCTTCTTCCGTTGTCTCTCCCTTTCTGTCCCCCCCATAACCCCTTCCCGCTTGCTATATAAACGAAACAATGAATAATCATCACAATGGGAGTATATCATACTCCCATGAATTATAATAAAACTGTTCAGAGCAATAGGACACTCAGATTCCCATTCTTTGTGTCAAGCAGCTGAACAGGAAAGGTTACAAAAAAAAAAAAAAAAAAGTCCAAATGTAACATTGGGTCTCACTGAAGCCATGATTTATTGTTCGAATGGCATTGTTTTGTACATTTTCTGTGTTTTCACAATGTGAAATCCATGACTGAATAAACCTCCCTCTTGTCTGTACAGGGGGGGAAAAAAAAAAAAAAACTGTCAACATGGAGGAGCGTATCATTTGAGGAGTGTGCGAACAGCACATACTATGTGATGATCTCTCACGGCGAAATTTCCCATAGCCAATCAGAGATGAGCGACGCGATAGGACAGAGATAGGACGATGCGAGTCACTGTCGCTGGCCGCTACAGTCGCATCGTGCCCCATGTGTTGGCTTACAGCTCAACGGCGATGACTTACACATTTTGCCATCGCTCATCGCCTCCTCAATTATTTTCTGTTACGCCCCACAACGAAGACATAAATGTTTCGCACCCCCTAAACTCTCGGCCGCCACTGTAAATAGTAAAATGTGTCTATAAAATTACTATTATAAGTACACCTCTGCCTAACACTATGTCCTTTTTTCTATTAAAGAAAAAAAGGAACATAGATCAACTTATAATAAAGTATAACTTTATTAACAATGTTTTGTTTGTAACAGAAAAGACTCATAGCGCATCAATTTGCCTGAATTTAAAAAATGTATATGTCACATCCAAAGTGTAAAAATATACTCAATGCACATTTTTGACCTATTGATAATGAAAAATAAAATGTAATAAAATCAATGAATAATCAATTCAAATTGATTACAAACATTAACTCATGAGGACAATATGCCCAAAAATTTAAGAGAAAAAAAAAACTGAATAGAAGAAAAACGACAGTGTCATTAGACAGAGGGACAGTTTTTATTTCTGCTGCTCGCGGTATCACCTCCTTTGCAATATTTTGCAATGGCGTGGGGTTATTTTGCACTGAGCATGCTAACAGTGCTATATCACTGATATAACACTGACAAAGCGGGACAATTGTTGACAATATTCGGCACGTTTTCGCTGAAAAACAGTCAAGCGGCTTATCAATGAGATAGGGGTCTAATGTCTTCAAGTGACGTCTTAATTCATTTGTCTTTCGTTGTCCGCTACAATCATTCTTAGACACAGTAAAAACAGTGGACTTTCCTCGTCTCCCACTGTATTAAAAGTCAAAGCCAAAAGCCAAACGGCCGAAAACAGCGCATTCACGGCGGCAGGGGGGAGAACCAGAGGTGAGGGCGGTCGTCGTGACGATACCAAGCCGAAAATGGCACGTCTCGGGCGTACACGTGGGAACCGGAGAAGACTGTGGGTCGCTGCGTGAGTCCAGCCGGGAAACGGCTCTCGAAAACGGCGCACTTCTTCATATCTCTTTTCTGTGTGCTCTTGCTTGGTTCAAAAATACTGCACACTCTCTGAAAAAGACAGCGCCACTGCCACCCACTGAGTGGATGTGCAAGTACACTTTATTCTTGTACAGCAAAAAAAAAAAAAAAATGCATGTTCCCTGGGGGGGGGGGGGGGGGGGGGGGGGGCACACCCCGGGGGGGGCACACCCCACTATTTGAGAAGTACTGCCTAAATCATAAGTGATGTAAAGCACATTGTCGCCACAAATCTTGACATATTTTACAACACTGCACAATTTATGTATTCTTAACTCATTGCCAGCTATTGATGAGAAGAGATGTCCAATTCATTTAAACGGGGAAGACTGTCTCATGTTTTAGTGCCATTGACAGCACTATAGTTGTCCAATCGATTTTGACTGGGAGGGGTGAATGAACATTCCTTCACGGCAGCCAATGAGTGCCCTCAAAAAGCTTCAACTTTTTTTATTCTTTGTCTTTTGCTATCATGATCTTCATAAACGAGTAGGTGTGAGGGTGCAAAAAAATAAAGAGCAAATATTTTGAGATTTTATGCATTTTTTTCCCCCTGCCCTACTAAGAGTTGAGGCACCACTTGATACTGCTACATCACCTCCACCCTCACCCTCACCATTTGCTTGCTGTTCGTAGGCAGGTGTCAAATGTTTAGAATTGCACCATGACATCTTTTGTCAAATTATGAGCACTATTATTTATTGCTTTTTTTCTCTGTCAATGTACGGGTAAATGCAGTTTCTTTAAAAACCCGCTTTTGGATATTGTTTAAAATAATTATTTCCTAGCTGATGGTAAGCCGTTCCAACACCACATTTTAAATACTGTATATAAAAAAGTATAAAGAAGAATAATTTTGGGTAAGAATATTTAAACCGAACTAAAATCTATTGGTTGGGAAGCTCTCAAATAGCTAATTAAATATTAGCTTTTGAAGGAGTACTGTCAAGTACACATCATTACCTTATCAGCAGTCCAACGGAAATCTGACAAGTATTCTACCGTCAGCTTCAGAAATTTTTGTAAGACTTACAGGGGTGTGTGCTCTAAAACGATATTTCATATTTAAAAAAAAAAAAAAAATGCATTGAATTGTGTATCTGTTTTCTGACGCTAGAAATATATCTGTTTCCCTCTTTTCTCCAAGGAACAAACGAATGGTTGAAACGGCTGTTTTTGTGCTAGATGCTAAAATTAGGAGAAAATGACTAGCAGGGTTCTGTTCGTATTCAACAAGTTGAATGTTTTTTTAAATGGAAAATACTGCTAATTTTTCTTGCCGTGTTGTAATCAAAAGAAGTATCGGAACACACACGCACACACACACACACACACACACACACACACACACACACACACCGGTCTTGACTTTATTGCCATCGGTTGATTTGCAATTCGCAAACAGCCCGAAAGCAAAACACAATTAATTTTGTCTCGATTGTGTTTTATTACTGTTCAAAGTCAGCCCATGGGGGGTGAACCATGAAAGCCTTGTGATTTCACATTGGAAAAAATTGTTTCACACAAAGAATGAGCACTTTTGATGCAATATTGAAAAGTATTACTGGGATAACGCGGTTAATGTCAAGTGAAAGAGTTCGAAACTAAACTAAAAGGACGATAGTGGATTATAACATTCTTCTGCTGTGCACACACCACTTTGTAGTTATGAATTCCTTCAGAAGGCCAATATGTTGGCCAACCTATTTAAAATATTTAACATGTTTGGTGGTGCTAAACATCCAATCCATTCGTTCATTCTCTCCTTCCAAGCAAAGGGCATTGGATGTCTAGAGCCGTCAATGGCAGCCGAAGAGTTAATAGTTTGTGGATGTGCCATCACAGTTGCTGCTGTTTTGTTTAGCTACATTATTAACATGAGTACTTCACGTGCCTGTGACACCATAATAAAATAGCATTATTATGTGAATTAAAATCATTTTGAGAGGATTCGATTCTATACAACAATTTGGCAAAGTGCAAATGACGAGAAATGAGTCAATCTGTCGTTTAGCTACTCCTGTCATTATGGCGCCACCATCTGGGTGATGACGTCGGCAGAGTAACGATTTCAGCTGATTTAGAATTCAACCTCATAGAGGAGGAAGATTCCGAACGAGAAAAATGTGACAGAGCAGCAAAATGTCATTATTGTTTTTGTCTCTCTAGTCCAATATTTTACATTACAGGATATTCTTTTTATACAAGTATTTTCCCCAATTGTTAAATAAATGGTATGGTCATGACAAATAACATTCTTGTGCTAAATGGAATATGAAATAATAAAAAAGCATTTCTTCAGTGCAACAGGGCTAAATTACTGCATAATGGTCATATTTTATGCCACCAGAGTTAGTCCGGCTTTTGTCATTTCCCTGCCCTGGCTTCGGAGACAGAGGAAAGAGCGTAAACAAAACAAGAGGCGTGAGAACTAGGCGACATGCTAACCCAAACAGAGTGGCTCTTCAAAGTATTTTGAAAACGAAAAATCAGACAAAACTACCCCAACTGATGTCGAACATGGCAGCCGGGCTGATTGTCTACACCGATCGGCCAGCATCCGGCGGCGAGCAAGTTTCGGCTCGTCGCTCTGCTGCGGCCCCGGCAGGCAGGCATTGCTCATTGCTGGGGTAAAAGAGGGGAATGAACGCAGAAAATGGCGCACTCTCAACGGACAAACCGGCCGGCATACGAGCGCGTGGCTTCCCGAACCCAAGCAGAGTATAGCGCTCTCTAGGCATGCACAAGAAGAGGGCCGAGGGGGCTGGAAATCTCGACACAATCAAGAACCAGAGACGAGAGCGGGGGGCTCCACGGGCCCAAGAGGATAGCGCTCTATGGGTGGGCACGCCTTTATCGTCCGGCGACCATGGTGTGCGACAAGCAGCCGGTCGTCGGTCGAGTGTCCTTCTCGGTGGAGCAGGAGCATTCAGGGAGCATTGTCACCCACACAATGCAAGCCACCTCCTTATTAAAACCTTTGCCATGATCCCAGTACTCATCATTTGTTTAATGGTCTCTAGATTGTCAGACTTCTTTTTCCCCATTCTTCACGGTGAACAGGATGTTTCTCCAGAAAGCCTCACACCACTCTCCCTGGTGTAACAACAAAAGCCTGCAGCACATTTGGCTGGTGTGACGCAAAACAAACAAATCCGAAAAATCAGCTGAATCCACAGTCCTTCTGCATACAATAGTAATTGCTGTTTTGTAAAAATGGTTAGTCCGCTGACATCACATTCGCCTTCTTCCTCACTCCAGATTATGCCCCAAGTCACTCATTTTCATGGCGCGGGATTCAAAAAATTGAATATATTGATCGCTTCCACACAAATACAAGCGGTCCAAATACAAGCGGTTTCATTCAGGAGCGTAAAATACAGTGTGTAATCTGAAAAAAAACATGCTTTTTTTCGCCACAGGCACTTTAAACATAAGGTCTGAGATACAGTATACTTGTGGTGGGAACCTCTGGGTACTCACGATTTGCAATACAATGGTCACCGTAAAGATTTGGATATGCAACAATTATCGAGACAAAATCAGGAAAATAATCTACGATATCCTTTGCCTGGCCACCATTCCCACGGATACAATTTACAGGGCGGAGCAAGCCACAGCAAACAGACAGCGGAGTGGACCAATCAGCGACGGGCAGACGTGATGTTATTAACTGACTACGGAAGTACGAGGGACTTGCGCGCGGAAGTAAACATAAGAAGAGAGCGGAGTTTATTCAACATGGCTAGCGCGAGACAGACTATTGTCATTGACTCGTGTCGATGTGTTTTTGGTAATTTAAAACAGAATTTACCGCGGACTGGAACATGTTCTCGGTTATCCCGTTGACCATCTGTGTTGTGGAGACGACTTTCGACGCGCAAGAGTGACGTTGCTCGTGAAGAACACGTCACGCAAATAAACAAATCTGATTTGTCGATTGATTTTGTACCTGCTCGAAAAGGCCGTTAATGGGATGGTTCCCAGACTATTTCTCTCAGTGTTTGAAAAATACAGGGAGAATAGTTTGGCAGAGCCAGGCAACGATATCCTAGGATAAAACTAACAAATTTTAACCAAGATAAAAAAATCTATCCTTAAATGAGAAAATTATTTTTGGGGAAATTTGCAAAAAAACATTTGCAACATTTATGTAATTAACTAAAGCAAGACTATGTTATTGCAATATTCAGTATTTCTTCAATGTGTCTTTCTTAACATTGACACTTTTGCAATGGAAAATTCAATTTGCAACCTGTTGGTTCCTTTACTAAACAGTGGCACTTTTTTTTTTTTTTTTTTAAATGATTAATTTTTAAATGATTCAGCGATTCCTGCCAGGAGCATATTGATACCCTAGTGGGATTTACGTATCACGATAAATAACCATATTTGTCACACAAATACAGTAGTCTTTACAGAATATATTTTTCTCCTGATGGGGATAATGTATCCATTTCTCCTGTATTTCTGTCCAGCTTTTGGGATTTCAGAAAAAATCCGCAAGAGGTCGTTTTAAAAGTCATTGCAAAAAGCCAACAGGGTTTTGAAGTCATAAAATTGCACTCAACTTTTATGCTTTGTCAACTCCTATTTCTTTTTCAGACTCATGTATCCCCAAACACGTTCCATCTCTGTCACCCCAATTTCCCAAACACAATTCAAACACCTTGGACCTGTAATAGGTGTGCTACATGATGACCGTGTGTCAAGATTAAAGAATGGTTACTCCCCTTCCTGAGGGGAGAAAATAGCTTTACTATAATTACTGATAAAACTACTGCACTTCTTCTTTCCTCCCTGTCTGCCTGGCCTCTGTGTCAATGTGCAGGCCTGAGTGATTTAAGCTGAAAATGGTCCTAGCCGGCTGCTTCCTTGGCAGTGCTGATATTGCAGTTTAGTTGAGGGAATTCAGGGCCAATTGACCAGCTTTTACTCACCTTCCAATTGCAGACTCTTTTGAAGTGAGACCAGGCCGTACCCGAGAAGGGCCGCCTCTGACATAAAGGAGCTCGAGCCGCAACGAATCATGCTAGAAGTACACGGCTCGGAACATACGTTCGGTTTTTACCTTGACATTCTGGCTATGTTGTGTAACCCAATGTGGCTGCACAACAAAGCACAGTGTGTCATCCCCCCCGCCCCCCCATCTTTTTACTGAGTGCTACACGTGCGCAATGCAATGCCAAGTTCGAATCCCTGCGATTGTTTTACCGTCCTCAACAGCCCCAATTGGAAACGCAATGTGAAGAGTGGTGGAAAGCGTGCGGCGGTCTTTGCAAACCCAATTGTCAAGGGGCTCTCAACACAGAAACATAACAATAACATAACAGCTGCTTTTTGAGTGAGTTTACAGAATATCATTTCGCTGGCACTCTACTAGTATTGTATATAGTATACAAATTTTAGTAGGAGAGATATTGACTCAAATTATTGCTGATATGCAATATTATTGTCATTTTTTTTTTTTTTAACAAATTCCACCACTAATGTAGTGACAATACACCCTAATAAATCACCCATTCGAATGCAATAAATTGTTCTTAAATAAAACAAACTATATTAAACATAAAATAAAAAAAGCTAAGCGCAGAATATGAAATAGATGAGAAATTTTTGTGTTTACGCAGTATTTGATCCAAAATGACTGTCATCATGTTCTGCAAGGTGCACGTTAGCAACTTTGAAGCCAAATTATTCATTGCCAGTCAGATTTTTCATAAAAGGTGAAGTATTTTAGATTAACTCCAGAAATGGTTATCTTTATGATGAAGATGACATGCTTTTATTTTGAAATATTCACAGGAAGTACATTCGCTAAGCAGCGAACAGTATGTGTTACACTCCGTGTATAAAAAAAAAAAAAATAAAAAAAAAAAAAAAAGCAATTTTTCATGTTGTTGAAGTGTCACCTTTTACCTTTTACCCGCAAGTTTGCATTTTGGAGAAGACTGCCAATGTTTTATAGCAGGCTGAAATGATTAGTACATTGTCATTTTTCTCCATTAGCCGCAATGTAGCAATGCTAACGATTTATAGTGTTTATTATAGATTAGTGCTGTCAAATTTATCGCATTAATGGGCAGTAATGAATTTGACACATTTAACGCTTGCACGGGATGACCCGCTCATTCATTGCCTCAAACAGATTACAATGACGCCGTTTTTTGCACATTGAGAGCTAAGAGGCAGAGAAACGCGAGTGGACACAGGCGTTCGTTGGACTGTGCCGTTTATTGGCATAAGCTTCGGCAACAAACATAAGTACCATTTAGTGAAAACACAACAAAAACAATATTCCTATCTCTCAAAAAAAAAAAAAAAAAAAAAAAAAAAAAATCACAAAAAGAAAAGCGCTCAATGCAAAGAGAACTGGCATTCCCAATCAAAATAGCTATGCAAAATACATACAAAACTTACCCAGACTTTTGTCAAACTCTATTCAAACATAACGTTTAGCGCAACAAATACACTGGATGGCAATATTTAGTCACAATATACAAACTATCAGAGGTCTCGTACGTTGTGAAGCCAGCACTCAAATGACCGTGAAGTACAATGGATGGGAACGACGGCGTCAGTCGAGGGACAAAACACACTCGTTGGCTTGATTTCTAAGTAATTTAAAACTCACCACTGACACCTTGTGGTGCATTTAAATACTACCTTACATAGGGTTTTAATATAAAATTACTATAACTTGTAGTAACATCTTTTAAGAACTCCAAGTCTTTCTATCTGTGGCCCCCTTTAACAGAAAGAATGTTAATTATGTTTAACAGAAAGAATGTTAATAATGTTAATGCCATCTTGTGGATTTATTGTTATAGTAAACAAATACAGTACTTATGTAAAGTATGTTGAATGTATATATCCGTTTTGTCTTATCTTTCCATTTCAACAATAATTTACAGAAAAATGGCATATTTTAGAGATAGTTCCAATTGTAATTAAGTACGATTAGTTTTTAAGCTGCGTTTAAATTGATTAAAAATTTTAATTGTTTAACAGCCCTTATATAGATGTGTTTCTGTGGAGTCTCATAGCAAAGTCTCAAAGCAGTTTCTGCTCTTGCATTCCTCTTTAAAAGCAACTGCTGTATTTTAAGCCAAAAAAACTTGTGTCTGATAGAACAATATGTCTATATGCTGCCATAGCAGATTAGAGGCACATTACGTCCCCGAACTATTTTTAATTTGACCATTTTACCCTGAAAACCCACATTTACAGACGTCGCGCAACCGCTTTTGTTTCAACCCAGCCATAAAAAAAATTATATTTATTATTCAAAATGTCATTTTTAGCTTAGAATCATGAACTGATGTCTAATATTTCGTTTAAAAAAAAAAAAAAAAAAACTACTTCAAAAAATTATTTACTCGCATATTTTAAAGTTTTAAACAAGTTACGTCACAATGAAAAAATTGGGGTCGGTATAAAAAGTTACGGATATTTACCTCATAACTATCACTTAATTGTAGTTTTTTTCATTACTGTCGCATTTCCCCCAATATTTTAGATGTTAAATAATCGATCCAAGCATAGAAAAAAAATATATAAAAAAACGTTGAATTTTTTATTTGAGGCGTAATCGTTTTGACGTCTGCGATTTCTGCATTGCAACCCTTGTTATATTACCATGTTTTACCCATAAAATCCCCCCAAAAATCCAGCTGTGGCCATTCACAGCTGTGTTTTGACACTCGATGATACATGTTTTTGGATCGAAACAAGTACGTGATAATATCTCATTAAAATCATGGCATCTTTAATTCTGCTCTCGCGTGCTCTCACCTCCAGTTAGGGTTTTGCTGTTTAAAAATTTTAAAAAATGCCCTCCTGTTCAAAATTTTTCTTCCCCCAGAAAATAGACATTTTAAGCTTTCCAATGATGTATCACTTGTGTAAATCGGACAATTTTGAAATTTGTGGGTCTCAGAGCGGAACTTCAAGTCCCCCAAGTGCTTTCCACCATACTGTATATATTTTTCCACAATCAATCTTTTCAATCTGTGTATATAAATGTGTGTTCGAGAAGCTTGAGTCTATGTACTGTATTTAGTTTTAATAGGGTGATGGATGCAAAACAACCTCACGAAGAGAGATCCTCCAAACCTTTTTTTGTGTTAAACGGTTATATATTCACTACTTTGCACTGTTGGTCTACTGTATTTAACCGGTTTTGACAATGGTATGTATAATACAAAGGCCAAAAACGCCTATGACCATACCTGCTGTTCCTGTTGAATTATCAAATATAAAACTATTCTCATTTTTTTTCTGTTGAATGTTCATCCTAACAAGTTAAATAAATATTATCAAGCTTCAAACGGTTGGTTGAGCATGTTTGGTTGGCAATAGGACATCAATATTACAATTTTTTTTTTTTTTTTTTTGTCTTTTTCGGGCCCAAATGTTGATTATAATTGGTCATTGAAGAAAGCAACAGTTTGCACATGAAGGTTATGGTGTCCTGAAAAAAGGGATCGAACAGGCCATTGTGATTTTTTTTTTTTTAAATTTAATTTCTATAAAGACATGAAAGATATGCGAAATCTGACCTTAAGCCTTTATGCCAAATAGAACTTCATGATTTTGAGACCAATTCAGAATTTTCACATTACTTTTTGAAAAAAAAAAATATGGATGTAAGTCAACACATGTATCTGCAGGTTCCATGAGAAATAGATATGTGGACTTAGCAAGGGTTATAGATATTACAGTGCTTATTACACGTATTCATTTTGATTTTTCTTTTTTACAAATTTGGAAAAGAAAAACATTTCCATTAGGACTATTTTTCAAATTTTGGGATTCTCTGGCAATGTTGTAGGCATTTATCAAGCGTTTATTGAGTTTGAAATAAGGCGTTTTTATGATCATGTCCGTAGTATATTCGCAGTTTTAACTTACGTACCAATATAAATATTTAAACCTGGTATGAATTATTCACAGCTCGGATCCGCTCCCTCGTGAATATCTGGGATCTATTGCATTTTCGAAGAACATCGGAGAGCAGTCAAGTACAACTGGCATTTGCATGATAATGTCTACTTCATTTTCCCTCTGCATTGTTGCCTCAACCAGCTGAGCCAACAATAGCTATGCTCTGAAGTGTTGTAGAAACATTCATTTTTCAAGAGTTGTTGTTTGTTGCACTTCCCGAAGAGCTCGAGTAAATGCATGACGCTGCATTTTTGCCATTCTGCCGGCTATTTTTGCGGCACTTTATCTCAAATACGGCCCACTGCAGCTCTTAGTGGCCACTACAAACACAGCGATGACTGCAGTTCTTATATGTGAATGATCAAAAGTGTTGCAGTAATACACAAAACTATTGATATTTCCAGCGCCCCTGGTGCATTGAAGAGTGGGTAATTCATGGGGGGAAATATATATTTTAACTTTGGCATAGAGGATGTTCAGCAGTGAGATACTTTAAAGTGTGGTCTAAATATGTATTTTTTTTTTTTTTTTATAATCCAGCATTAAGTCCCAAACCTCTCTTGCAAATGCTGCAACACATTTATAATTCATTGCATTCTACATATTCTTCACCATGCTGTTTCTTTCACAAAAATGTCTTGATAACAGACCTTACCCTCATGATAGATGTCTGTCCAATCATCTGGGCTTGTTCATTGGTCCTTTGCGGATCCACAATGAGTTACAAAAGGACGTCCAATCCATTTGCACTGGGAGGGTTGGAAGCGGCTCCCTATACAAATGGAGTAGATGTCTATTGCCGTTATGGCAGCTAATGAGTTAACAAATCAACTTGTGGAATCTATCAGAGATGACTTTAGCTCTTTAAAATCTCACTCTCGGTGGAAAATATACTCGTTTCCAGTCTATCACATGGCGTACAGACAAACAATTATTTATCCACTATAAAAATAATTAAAAAAAAAAAAAAAAAAAAAAAAAAAAAAAAAAAAAAAAAGACTTCATGGTAAAATACTGGCAGCTGTGTTTGCCAAAATTATACCATTAAAAACACAGGAAAACTGTCAATGTTCTATTTAAATAAGCTCCCGTAAAAGTAACTATACAGTGGCACATACAATCCTTTCGACATCCGAAGTAAAATTTGACTCATATTCCAACATGCTCGAAATGCGATTTATAACGGCGTCACAATTTAATTGTTTTCCCACAAGACGGACGCATGGCAGATTTTCTTGTGAGAGAAATCCCAAGAACGTTAGTTCAGGCTATGCAAAAAGGAAAAAGGTGATGCTTATCATTTAAATTAAAAAGGAAATGATCGAAAAATATTGTCAGTGGCTCGACCGGAATATGTCTACGATCTCGAGGACGACTATTATTTTTGTAACATCGACGAGAAAGTCACCGGCTTTGTCAGGTTTTAAATCATTTATTTCAGAAATTGTGCAACACAACACAACTACTGTCTGCCTTAGCCGACGACAACAACAACAGAACATGAAATGAGAAAGTAAACTCTGACGCACCTCTCTCACTCTCTCGTCAGTCACATTTGTATGTAAAAGTGAAAAAGGTACCCTGTTTCACTGTGTGTGGCAATTTGCAGAAATTAAGATATTTTGGGATGAGGTAAAATAGGATGTTGGAAGGAGTGATTTTAAAACACATTCCATGCGGCCAAAAGTTTTTTTTTTGTTGGGATTCTTTCCAGAAGAACATAATTTTAACAAACATGAACAGACACTTATCAATCTTGGTTTAGTAATGGCAAAGAAATGCATTGCATTAGTATGGAAATCGAACCATGGACCTTCTACCAAACAGTGGATGAATCAGATGTTGTCAGTAATGCCTCTAGAAAGCATGCCATACAGTGTATCACAAAAGTGAGTACACCCCTTGCATTTCTGCAGATATTTAAGTATATCTTTTCATGGGACAACACTGACAAAATGACACTTTGACACAATTAAAAGTAGTCTGTGCGCTGCTTATATAATAGAGTTAATATATTTTCCCCTCAAAATAACTCAAAATATAGCCATTAATATCCAAGCCCTTGGCAACAAAAGTGAGTACACCGAATAGAAACAACGAACATCCCTAAATGTCCAAATTGAGTACTGCTTGTCATTTTCCCTCCAAAATGTCATGTGACTCGTTACAGGAGTGCTGTCAGCATTGCTGCAGAGATTGAAGAGGTGGGGGTCAGCCTGTTAGTGCTCAGACTATACGTCGCACTCTACATCAAATTGGTAATCTGTAATGAGTCACATGACATTTTGGAGGGAAAATGACAAGCAGTACTCAATTTGGACATTTAGGTATGTACGTAGTTTCTAAGGGGTGTACTCACTTTTGTTGCCAGGGGTTTAGATATTTATGGCTATATTTTGAGTTATTTTGAGGGGGAAATAAATTAACTATTATCGTATTGGCCCGAATATAAGACAGCCCTGATTATAAGACGACCCCCTCTTTTTCAAGACTGAAATTTGAAAAAAAAAAAAAAAAAAAAAAAAAAAAAAAAGACTTTTCGAACACCAAATTAATGTTTATACAGAAAATAATCACAGTACTTATGAAACAAATGATTATAACAATTGGGCTTGTTCCGATCATGTTTTTTTGCTCCCGATCCGATCCCGATCGTTTTAGTTTGAGTATCTGCCGATCCCGATATTTCCCGATCTGATTGCTTTTTTTGCTCCCGATTCAATTCCAATCATTCCCGATAATCTTTCCCGATCATATACATTTTGGCAATGCATTAAGAAAAAAATATATACATTCAACATACAGTACATAAGTTCTGTATTTCTTTATTATGACAATAAATCCTCAAGATGGCATTTACATTATTAACATTCTTTCTGTGAGAGGGATCCACGGATAGACTTGTGACTTTGTATATTGTGACTAAATATTGCCATCTAGTGTATTTGTTGAGCTTTCAGTAAATGATACTGCAGCCATTCAACCCAAATGCATGATGGGAAGTGGAACCATGACTGTGCGTAGTGATACCAATTGATATATCTTCTCTGCATTGGGAAATAACATAAGGTGTTAAGAAAAAGATCAATTGCTACCTTGCTTCCCCACATTGCTTCCCATGATATTTCTGATCATAAGGAGAGGGATTGTAAGGCTTTAGCCTATTAAAAAAAAGGCTGCCAAAGGCTGCCAAAATTCACTCTACTCATGTTATGCTGCCTTTTATCTCTCTATATAGGTAAAACAGCGCCATTACAGATTGAGCGCGACAATGTGTGAGTGGGTCGTGCAACGCATGCATTAATTGCATTAAATATTTGAACGTCATACATTTTTTAAAAAATTAATTACCGCTTTTATCTGGATAAATTTGATAACCCTACCTTAAGCCTAAACTAAAGACTCTAGATGAGTGTAACATATTTTGTCTGTAACGTTAAATACAATTAGAAAACGATTTAATTAAAAAATATATGTATATTAAAAAAAGGCATGGCCGATTTTTTTTTTTTTTGCCGATTCCGATACTTTGAAAATGACGTGATCGGACCTGATCGATCGGGACGCCGATCTCTAATAACAATATATTTGACAGAAAAGGCATGTTATTTTGCCTCATTCAAATCTTAATATCTAAGCATTTAAATATATAAACTAAAGTGCAATCACATTCGTAAATGAATGGCTTCTGGTTTTTGAAATGTAAATAAACCTATCTATTGTGATAAAACAACAAAATTGCAATAACTGCATTAACCATCAAAGTGAAGTCTAACCGTAACTGCAGTCTTGAAACAAATCTGAATAAGGAAAAACATTGCAATAAAATATTGCAAACTGGCCAGTAGCCGAAATCTGTCATGGCAGAACATTGCTTCAATGATATCTGGCGCCATCTAGCGTCGTGAATGGGGAGAGTAGCTGAGATCTGTCATAACAGAACATCGCTTCAATGATATCTGGCGTCATCTAGCGTCGTGAATGGGTATAATGTCTAGAATATAAAACGACCCTTTCTTTTTCAATCTTATTTCAATGCAAAAAAACACCATCTTATATTCGGGCCAATATGGTATACAAGCTGCACACAGACTACTTTTCATTTTTTCAAAGTGTCATTTTGTCAGTGTTGTCCAATGAAAAAATATATTTAAATATCTGCAGAAATGTGAGGGGTGTACTCACTTTTGTGATACACTGTACATTTTGAAGGGCAAACAACAGACTTTTGAGGACTTGTGGACACCTTTTATGAGGTATGTCAAGAAGAGGAAACTAACATGAGGTTCACCGGATCAAACTGTGGATTGTGATTCTGTGTTATGGAGGATGAAGGGGAAGAACAAAGAGGAGCGGGAAAAAGGGGGTGGGGGGTGAAGCTGGAGCTTAATAATGGTAGAGGAACAATTGTTTTTTTGTTAGGTTATTTTTTTTTTATGTTTCTGGGATGGTCTTTTTTATGGTTTGTTTTGATGGTGTGAATTATTAGTTTGAAAATCAATATAAAATACTGTGGCGGGGGAAAAAAGAGTATGTAGAGGTACCACTGTGTTTTGTTTTATATACTTTATGTAAATGTTTTATACTGTAACTCTTGTTTTACATCAGACTGAAAAAGGCACATATGTGTAACCAGTCTAAAAAGCTAATTTCTTGTTCTCTTCTCTCGCCAAGATTTTGAATCCAGCAGTAGTAGTCACTAAAAATATCTAATCAGACTATACTGTGAGTATTTGTTACACTGGACACTTTTGTGATGTTGCTTGAAGACACAAGAAATTAACCACATAAATAATTAATGTAAGGTGAACAAATTTGTCATGAACCCAGGACCCTATAACCTCCTAGTCAACATTTATCATTTTTAAAGACATTTTCCATATAATTTCACAACCTTACAGAGACACTGCAGCTCTTTCATGGTGTTGCTAAACATAAGACGTTTTAGTTGTGAAAATTTTGTTTTGAGGTGCTTATTTCACAAGAATAGGTAAAGTAAAGGAATTGGTAAAACAGCACCTGTAAATAAAAAACTGTATAGTAACTGCTTCGTAGATTTTATTCTTCACCCTGAGGCAAATCTTGTTTAAATGCAATAATGCCAAAGCCTTCAGGTGAAGCTTGCCTCGTAAACACTGGCGTTGTCAATTAAATGCAAAAAAATTAAAAAGTACATCCAAATGTGCAGCACAGGTCATCATGTTAATCTTTTTTCTCATTGCATATTCTTAAAAGATTGATTTACACCAAATGATGAATTTTAAATGGTGCTTATGCGCAACCAAGCTCAAAATTCTGCAAAACAGGTCGAAGTGTTTCCTTCCGGTTCAGTGAACTAGAAATGTAAACAATGTATTTTCTGTATAAAACAAGACACAGGTCAAAAACACATCTAAGCCTGTAGGTATCGTCAATGTTGAAAATCCCCAAAACTTTTCTATTTGGTAATATAATGTTTTGCAGAAACCAGGTGAAGACTTAAGGCAAGTGCAGAGTCACCATAGCAACAGGCCAGGAAGTAACATCCACTGACCACAAATGTGTATTAATTGCTCATCCAATCAATGTACCGCACTGGTTGAATGTGACAGGATGTTGTTAGTGAGCTCTAAAGATCACATCGAGATGTGCTAAGGGCATACCCGCTGAGAGAGCTGCCCATGTACAGTAAATGGCAGATTTGGTTGTCATATAACATAAGTTAGAGCAGAATTTTGATCATGTCCACTCTAAACATGTTTCCAGTAAACCATTTCTATGTGACATGCTTGGTCAATCCATGTCTTTTGCCCCAAACTTAAAAAAAATAATAAAATAAAATAAAATAAAATTAAATTAAAAATCCCATTATTAGAGCCTTATTAAAAGGGCTTTTAGTACACCAGTGGTTTCAACGAAAAGAGAAAAATCAACAAATATTTTTTTCCTTGCAGATCAGTTGTGCAGCACAAAATAATAAAATTAAATAATTTCAGTTGAGGCTACTGATATTAAAAAGCATTCTACATTGACACTTTGTCCTCAAAGGGAGAAGTGACTGGGCTACAGCTTCTTTCTCTCGCATGGCCTGCAAACATCAGCGCCTCTTCGGGCTGACAATAAATCCTCTCCCATTCCCATCTCCCCAGTCATTCGTTTGCGCTCACCTGTGCACAAACTGTGACAAATAATGATTTATCTGCACGGCACTAAAATACATTTTAGTGCTTCACCTCTGGAAATCTTGTTTTAATTTAACAACTGTAGAGTGTTTTTTTTTAAGAGCCAAAGGTGATTATGTGAAGTATTAATATGTATAGTAGATTATTAGTGGCTCACATGAAAACCAGGATATTTATCTCAAGAATGAGTAGTATATCATCAACTGTGATTCATATAATTTGAAATATGCTCAACCGCAAATTATAGCTCCTAAAGTAAGAACTGAAATAGCCTTGACTTCTTGAAAACGTTTCATTATGAAAGGAGAATGATTAAAAGCCTTGTGAAGCCAGGATTAATGGCATTATTTTTACTTCGTAATTAATTGAATAGCGAGTTAATATCAGAGAACCGTCTGCATAATCAAAGCTAAATTACAACGCCCTAGTCTTTCTACATTTGAAATTTTGATTCTAACCATGGGCTATACAGTGTATGAGTAGGCTGTGTACAGTCATACAATACAAACAATCTCAGACCGAAACCAAATAGCTTACCATCACACAGGGATGAGCAAACCGGTCCTCAAGGGCCGCAGTAGATCCTGGTCTTTGTTACAACTGATCCTGCACAGGCGGTTTAACCGATGAGAGGCCCGGGGAAACAAAAAGCACCTGACTGCAATCAACTGATTGCACTTGTAAGACACCGGATTGGTGAAAAAGTATCCTCTTGATAGGTTACAACAAAAACCCGCACCCACTTCGGCCCTTTGTGGAATCGTTTGCTCACCCTTGCGTAAATGGAGTGGCCGTTTCGGGTTTTGTAATTCGACTGGATAATGGTCGATATTAGAAGCCGTTGCATTGTGTGTTAATTATGAGCATTGTCTTTTATCTTTTTTGATTGATTAGTTGTGCACAACTCAAACATGGGTTTTGCAAAACGATGTAATACATCGCACAAGTTCAACATATTCATATACATACCAATACTGCACTGTTGAAAGTGCTGCAGTTTGCATCCAATAGTGCAGGAGTATCAAACTCATCAGGTTTAACCCCTGTTAGGGAGAATTGAGTAGTTTTGCTAATTTAAAAAAATAACTATTTAGATCCTGTCTGGGAGGGCATATCTTCAAATTGCTATTTGGTCGAGCACAAATTGCATATTTAAGCAGTAGAGGTCCTGGTTAATTTTTTGACTCCCCCTTCCAACCCCTACCACACCACCAACGTACAAAAACAAGATTGTCCTCCCAGTTAAATAGATTAGGACATCAATCGTTATTAATGGCATTTATAGAGCAAAATGCAGTGTATCACAAAAGTGAGTACACCCCTCGCATTTCTGCAGATACTTAAGTATATCTTTTCATGGGACAACACTGACAAAATGACACTTTTAGACAATGAAAAGTAGTCTGTGTGCGGCTTATATAATAGAGTTGATTTATTTTCCCCTCAAAATAACTCAAAATATAGCCATTAATATTTAAACCCCTGGCAACAAAAGACAACATACCTAAATGTTCAAATTGAGCACTACGGTACACAAGAAAGCCTGCCTGTCTCATCAGATCACATGGGTCAATCATAAGCGGAGTTTAAGGGGGGGCCAGGCCCCCCTTGGTGGCTGAAAGGTGTCATTGCACGTAATGGACTTATATATACATATACACATGTACAGTGGGGAGAACAAGTATTTGATACACTGTCAATGGGTTTTCCCATTGGCAGTGTATCAAATACTTGTTCTCCCCACTGCATGTATGTATATATATATATATATATATATATATATATATATATATATATATATATATATATATATATATATATATGTGTGTAAACACACATCATTTTTTTAGGTTAATGGGGACCGCCCCCACCCCTCCGTGCTAACCGAAATCCACGAAGTAGAGCTTATTTACATTATATTTTTTGTATGTATGTTTTTTCTTGGTGTGTTCAATGCATTTATTCAGATTTAACATTGGAAAGAGATACATATAAGACATGATTTTTCCTTTTTTCCCCAAAGTATAATTCTTTATTTCTTTATTTTAGTTCATTGATTGAGTCCTCTCAAATCAACTCATGCTGCTTACGACAGCCACAACACAACACAATGAGTTGCCATAGCATAGTATTTTCTTGCAACAACAAAATATTTGTCAGTCCTTCTGCATTCGGCAACTGTAATATTATTTTTAATTTCACCTCATTTTGGTCAGTCATGTGGCCGGCATATCAATCTACACCTCACGTCAACACAGGCTGACAGGTTGTCATAATTTTGTCCATGAATGATCAGCATACAATCTTTTATGTAGATCCTTAGGTTTAAATCATATCCTTAACTGATTTGCTCCCAAAAACGTATAAATATGTTCTGTTTTTAATTGTTTCAGTGTCCCAAAAATTGATTAATACGTCTTTTACGTTTTTTTCACAAGAGACATCTCTAGGTTCTGATTCAACTTCGCTCCAAAGCACAATTGTCAAAATTCATTTTAAAGCAAAAAAACTGGCCACTGGAGGGCAGTAAAGCATTTGGGCGCATCCGGGATGCCAGCCGTTGGACGACCAAGCAGAACGATCGGGATCACCAGTGTAGCGGATGATGTTGTTGAGTCTGTGTTGCTCGTTGAGTAGAGTTCGCTTTGCCGTGGTCGGCCGCACGTGTCTCTCGTGACTCTCTAGTGTCTCGTGACTCAGCCGGAAACGCGCACAACAACGTCATCTCTCAGTTCAATAGTTTAGTTATGTGTAAATAAATTGTTACTTTACTATCAAAAGCTCTATTTGTCTCGTTGTTTATGTTATTTTGTAGAAGGAAAACATTCAGATGTTTGGGATGTCACAAAAGCAAAAAATAGCTGTGTCAAAAGTTATGTTTGAAATGTATGCTTTTGCAAAAAGCTCAAACTAAGCTATTTTCTAATGCCGATCTCTAAAGAATGGAAAAAGATATGAACCATTTTTTTTATTTCCTGCTGAAAGAAGAGAGTCTAAGCATTCTTTTGGTGGGTTCCATGTTTATATAGCAATAGAACAGAATTTTCTGTGGGCCTTGCAAAATCAGTCAAAATCCAGTAAAACGGCAGGGAGCGAAGGCAAGGTTGCTTCAGTGAAAATGGCTGGGAGTGAATGAATTAACTTATTGTCTGCAGCTGGTTACGATTTAAGGCGTATGTCGAGGTAGATCCACACTGGTGCTTTGAAGCTGGAAGCAGTTCAAAACATTCCACTTACAACATTATAGACAGGCGCTTCCAGGAGTTCATGCACAGCACAAAGTCTCATCTACATCGTGCTGAATCCATTTTTGGAGATTCCATGGGTTTCTCTGATCTGATTTTGCAGTTTTAGGTGTGTCAACACACTGCTTACTTCAACTGCACTTCATGTTGTTCTGTCGAAACCGGAAGTTCAGAGGAGAAATTATCAAAGGGGCACATGACGACAGATTCTAAGATCCAACAAAAAAAAAAAAAAAAACAATGAGAGGAGCTGCTTTGGTAGTGAATCTTGTCAATCACATTAGCACCCACAACAGACACAACAAAATCTCTCTTTTTGTGATAGGTCGGCTCGCGCTTCAGGGAAACTTATGCACACCTGGTTTGACTTATCAGTGCAAATTGTGGTCACATGAATAGAACAGGTCACACATACTGAATATAACAGCTTTTGTAGCAATGTCCACTGTAAAAGCCAATATGCAACTCTGATATTAAGTCTATAGACAGCATTCAAATTTGTGATTACGTTACATTTCTCTGAAAGACAGTTGTCAACTTTTAAAAATCCAATTTTTTAAACAAGAAGTAGTTCGAACTCACTAATTTGGACCCAGCGGTTTATAGCCCAGTGCGGCCCATTTGTGGATTTTTACAGGATAATGAGATGCATGTCTATTTGTGTAACCATTGCATAATACAACGTGGCTTACACTCCAGTGTAGCTAATATGTGAACAAATACGGATTTCTTGTTAAATAGGTGAGTGAGGCATATAGTCAGGTGCTCCTTATAGTCCGAGAATTACAATTGCCTTCCAAGCCGGACCACTGCACATGTATGTTTAAAAACCAAACAAAAAAAACAAACAAAAACTTTTTGGATTGATGTTCTTTGTAGAAATTTGTAATGAAGTGCAAGTATTTTTACGGCCAGTTCAATGTTCATTTACGGGTCTGGGGGCAGCTGTAGCGAATACAAAAGCAGCTCCTTAAGAAGATATGCCTACTTTGAAGGGAGAATGAACAAAGATATAGCTGCAAAAAGTGAAAGAGAAAGAGAGGGGGGCGATATCTGATTCTTCAGAAGCTCAATTGTGCGCTGTGGAAGTTTCAAAAATATATAAAAATAAATCCTCTCTATTGTGATAATTTCACGCTTCTGCCTGAGTCCCCAAAAGGTTCGGCACAGACTTCAGTTTTCAAACTTTCTTTTTACTTGAATGGCACGCATAGCTGCAATTAACTACCAGCCTGAGATTCTTCATGCCTTAAAATTATTCATATGCTGGTGAACTCTTCAGTTCAAGTAAGGTTATTTTATGTGTCAAATTCTCTAGTTGGTCATGACAGTCTGTAAATGTTTTTTCAAATACTGTAGTGGAGACTTTTTAAGTTTTAGTATGTCAACAAACTGGTCAAAAATATTGCCAAAAAAAGTGACGTCAAACCAGTGGCCTCCAGGCTAGATCCGGGCTGCAACTTCATTTTGTTTTTTTGCTAAAATAAAATGTAAAAATCTGTAGTCCCAAAAAACTGAATTACTGTTATTTGTACTTTTATGCGTTTTTTTTTTTTTTTTTTTTAAACAAAAACGAATATTTTACTGTTTTTCATTTGTTTGTTTTTTTATTAAATCCAAAAATGGTAAAATAATGTTTACCAATTGATTCCTAATTGTAAATGAATAAGTTATTTGGAAAAAAAAAATGGGGGAGAAGAAAAGGGAAATAAATATATAAAAATAGGAATACTTATGTTTTTGTTTTTTTTCTAAATTAAATAAATAATATTAAAAAACTAGCACTTTGCTGTGATGGTTGGTATAGCGGATCACTTTCATTTTTGTGACATTTCAGGGTCACTATGAGTCATTTCAGGGTAACTTCCTGTTGATATGTTACTTCCTGTCGATTATGGGGCATTTTTGAGTCACTTCCTGTTCATATTGGGTCATCTGTTGATTTGGGGGCATTTTGGGATCGCTTGCTATTGTTATCGGGTCACTTCCTATTGATCTGGGATCATTTCACAGTGAATATCTGTTGATATCAGGTCACTTCTGGATTTAGGGGAATTTAGAAGTTTTTCTGCCGTTGAAATGAACAGCGAATAGGGTCATTGGAAATGAATGGGCTTTTGGTCTTTAGAAACGAATGGGCATATGTTTTTGGCATATTTTAGCCAAACCGTACGCTTTCGGCAAAAACTTTTGTGCCTTTTTAGTCCTAATTTTTTAATGTTAAAATTATGGAATCTAGATAAAAACTGTAGGACAAGGGGAGTTTTGAATTTAAAATTGTTTTTTTGCATTTACTTTTTTCACCTTTTAGGTCAAACGATATTTTTTTGCCTGTCAGTTGGAGGAGAGCCGGAGGAGAGCCTGTGTTGCGCTGTCATTTTGGTGTTTGAATGGTGTTCGTGGGCCAAACGGTTTTGGCTGGGCAGCGCGCCAAAGAAATGCCACTGAAAAAATATATATTTTAAATAGAAGGTTTTGCATTACAAGCAAAGCTATCATTAATAAAAGAAAGGGAGAATATTTTTTCCTACCTTTTTTTTTTTTTTTTTTTTTAAAGATATACATATATAAAGTATATACTGTATATATAGAAAGAAATAAGGGGGGGGGGGGTTAGGAAAATATCGAGGTCAACATTCTCCATCCATTTGCTAATTGATTTGTCAATTATTCGTGGCTATTGACGTTGGACACGTCCAATCTGTTTTGACAGGCAGGTGCGAATGAACGTTCCCAGTCAAAATGGATTAACTATCTCACGCCATCAATGACAGCCAAATGAATTAAATATTTATATCGGTTGGTCAACAAAATAGTCTTCTAAGGGAAACCATAACTATGGGGCACATGTCAAAGTTGAGTTTGACATCGCCTAAAAGAAAGGGACGTTTACATGGTGACACTCCAAGAAGACGACAAATTTCATCAATGCATATACATGGTTCCATCTCTATTCGAATGATGTCGCAATTCCCCGTGAAAATTATGTAGTATTAATGCTAGGCCCGAGAGGGCAGTGCAGTTTTAGAAGCCAATGATGCACTCCCTTGACAACAATCTCCTTGGCTCAGAAGACAACATACGCCCCCCCGCCCACATTTTATTTTGCACAATTTTTCTGTATACTTAAATTTTTTCTCGTATTTATTATACGTTTGCTGTTCTTTAAAAATTCAATTATTTGATAATATTGCTCGTCAAATAAAAAAAAAAAAGAAGAAAAAAAAAAAGAAAACTCGAAGCAATGGTGTCCATGCGTTTTTTTGTTTTGTTTTGTTTTATTGCTTCAAAGGGCAAAAACACGTGAAAACAAAATACATTTAAATTAAATATAGTAGAAAAAAGTAAATTAAAGCCACCATTCCTCCATATTTGCGGTTTTATAGTGTGCGAGTCCTGATGTGATAGGAGTGAGAGCGGTCCTTTCAAAAGGTTGTTTCTCCACCTTCTGTTTTCGCTGTCACTATATAAAGGCGAGACCTTTCCGCAACAAAATTGTTGCATCTTGGTGTCGCAGCATTACCATGTAAACAGCCCAAAAGAAATTAGAGAAATTATGGAACCTTCACAGCAACTATAGCATGGCCCTTGTTCTACCCACAGCAAATATGCAATAGCCTCCCAGTCATTAATAATAAAGCTAGGTATTAATTTTCAATGAATCTGTCAAAACACAGCATTTTAAGAGCCACTTTTTGTGTCATTTCCATCTAAAAAAAGATACAAATTAGGCCAGGGTATGAGTAATTCCGGTTTTAACTGTGGCTGACACGGCTTCTTTGAGTCAGCAGCTTTTTTTCCCAGTTGTTGCATGTCATTATGTGACCCTGTTTTTTTTTTTTTTTTTTTTTTTTTTTTTTTGTATCCATTTTTTTTCTCTTAGAGCCTCTTGGGACAAAGATAACCTTCTGGTCCAATGCAGCTGCAAAGAGTTCACCTTATAGAAATGCTCACCACTAAGAGAAATTAAGCTGACCTGAACTCAAGTCCTTATTCTTTGTCATTCTTTAAAGAAAAGAATCAGCTCGTCGGAGGTTTAAAATGTTCAAAAGCTATTCATTGTTTTTGAAGCATGTGTACAATGAGGTGTATGAATTTAATTTGTTCCAAATATAATACTCTATATCTATGATACAGAAAAGAAGATCAGTAATTATTCCCTGAAAATAGCCATCAAAGGCTGTTTAATCAAGTGACAGGAAATGTGGAAATTCATGACAGGAATCACAACAACATTCATAAGTACCACAAGTCTATCTTGGTTTGAAGCAGCCAATCAAAGAACATTTGAGGGCAGTGATTGGGTGTACATGAAAAATCACTGAATTAAATAATAAAACTGCATAATATTTAGAGAATTCCCCAATCCGATCACGTGATCGAAATCAATCCCCATAAATATTTTCAGAGGATCAGAATCGGGTGAATAAAGTTAGTGTTTTAATATGTATTTATTGTAATTTTTAAAAATATTTATATAAAGGCTACAAAGCAAAATATATTACAGATATACAATGATATTGCCAAAAGAAATAAAAAATGTATATGTTTCATCCAAAGTCAACACTGTCTGATTATCATAATTTTTTCCTTAATACATTCACGAAGTATTGCATCAGGACTCGGTATCGGTAGATCCTCAAAATCAAGTGACTCTGATCCATGTATTTGATCGGGACATCCGAAAAAATATTACAAACACTTAAAAAGAAATTGTGAATCATTAGGTACCTTTTAGTTGTTTTAATTTTCAAGCAGAGTGCAGTTTGTTTTCTTAAATTGCATGCAATCAATACAAAAATATCTAAAGGATATGCATTCGAATCATTATACTGTAATATTCATAAGCACAATTTATATTTTCCGATATTTATACACACAGTTCAAGTTTAAACGGTATGCGATAATGTGGTTTAAAACATGATGGTATTTAAAGACTTTTTCGGAATAAAACATGTACCCTGTTTTTAAATCGTGAACAGACGTTCATTCGACACGCCCAGACAAAATAAATTCGACATCTAGCTCCGTCAGTGGCAATGAAAGCTGACCATTCAAAGCCAGCCATCACAGTTTAAATGAATTGGATGTCTATCGTTGTCAATGGCAGGCAATGACTCATTATGCTAACTATGCTACTGAAATTTAATGGTGGTCATCAATGGAAAGTTGCGGTACTTGGCTAATGTATAAATACATATATATTTATACATATACAGATATACAGTGATCCCTCGCTACTTCGCACCGTCAGTCAGTTCAATTGAAAGATGAATAATATTGAGGAAAAAAATTGAGTTGCGAGTTGCTTATTAAAGTTAAGGATGACTGACAGATGAATGTGTCTGATCTTGCCAGAGTCACGGACTTCTAAAGCGCTGCATGCGTCAATCATCGTTTAACTTGTTAAACAGTTGCTGTGGCAACTCATTGTGTGTAAGTGAGCAGCTCTGAGCAAATTTGAGTAGACTCACTCAATGAAGTATTTCGTAAAGCCAAGCATTTTCCTACTACTTGTTTAAAAATAATTCGGTGGGACAGTAACATGTTTAAAAGTTATCATAATTATTACATTTGAAGTGCTTAAAAAAACTTTTATTAAAATGTATATATTATATTTATATACATTTTTTTTTATTATACTTTGGGGAAAAAAGTAAAAAAAAACATGTCTTATATGTATCTCTTTCCAATGCTAAATCTGAATAAATACAATGAACACACAAAAAAGTTACAACAAAAAAAAAAATTAAGCTATTTCATGGTTTTTCCCTTATCGCTGTGGGTTTTGGTCCCCATTAACCTCATAAAACGAGGGATTTTTTTTTTTTTTTTTTTTTTTTTCCTCCAGTGTTTCAGTTTCAGTGTACTTCTTTGGCCAATGATCCCTTGCAGCTTTTTACGTCAATGCCAATTTGAACAGAACATGCAATCAAAGTTTTTTTATCAATGTAATGATTTTGCAGAGGAAAAAAAGGTTACCTGACCATTCATATCATAATAAAAATATGGACCATGAAAAGCTGGGGGGAAAAATGATACATGCTCTCATTAGGGCTCATTTGGACAGATGACTGTAGGTCAGGAGTTAGCCAGTAGGGGGCATGCGCCTCATGACAGCTTTGAGCCTGTAGTAGCACATTAGTGCTTATTGGTTTAATTCATTTATTGAGGGAAAAAATAGCTGATGACTACAGAAATGTTATTTAAATTTCTATTTAAAGAAAAAAATATATGTCATTGCACTTAATTTAGTTTTGTGTGACGTAAAAAATGATGCGATAGGCCATATCTGGCCCCCATGGTGCCATTTTGACACCTTTACAAAAAGGCAACGTGTTTTCAGCTGTTGAGGAGCCAAACAATGATCACAGTATGCATTTACTGTCTGCTGTAAATACAACCCCGTCTCATACGAGTCGACACGTTAAAGAAAGGGGGTAAAGGGGTTGACTCAAGTAGGGAATCGCTTCAGGGATTCATTTTTCCCAAACAAAGCTGATTCTGTGGAGTTGATATCGAGGATCATTAACAGCCATCTCGCCTTAGGCCAGAATCGTGACACGATTAGTGGAAAAGAGCATGAGCTCCCCTCGCAGTGAGGCAGTGGAACAGCACGATCAAGGTAAACTTTGGGGTGAGACAACTTTCTAGTGACAGACTGGGTTACAGTTGAGCTTATTTGTTACGCTTTTATCGTTTAATAGAATAAAAAACTACAACTTAAAAACATTTTTTTCTTTATGCATGGATATTCTGATTATGTATACCTAAAATATGGAAGTGAATATTGATCAAAAATGACCTTACTTGGTAACCAAGCAGTAGATATGCTTCCAGCAAATTTCTAATGTGTTTACTGGAAGCACGCTTGTCCATATCCAATAACAGTGATGCGACACACATTTGGGAAATGAAAATCTATCCTCCAAACATGAATGCAATGAAGTCGTTTGCATAAAATATTCCCAAAAAAATATGAACGCTGAATAACAATGCTGACCACGCACGTACTGTATGTATAGAGAGTGCACACGCATTCACAGACACAGGACTCACCTAAATCAGACGCTCCCCTCCGAGTCTCGTCCCCCTGTGTGACTTGCGCGGCGGACAACTTCTGCTGGAGCATCCGGTGCTCGGCGACGGTGATGCTTCTTCTGGTGCTGATGCTGGATTGCGGCTAATTGGGCAATCCTGGCAATCCTTTTCATGCTCAGGGGGGGGGGAAATCCAGGTTCGGTGGCTATAGTGCACACAGAATGAGGAGAAGGAGAAGAAAGTCCGTCAGGAAGCAGATCTCAGTGTGTTTATGTGTGTGACTCGCAGAGTCGTTACTGTGGCTTTATGTCACACAGCGGCGGGCTTTGCGGTTGGAGAAGGTGTGCGTGCGTGCGATGTGGAGGGTGGGAGGGAGGGATGAGGAGGCTGCGATGCTTAGACCGGAGGCGAGAAAAAAGGGGGAGGGTCCATGCAGACGGCAAAGGAGGAGGGGGAGGAGGTGAGGGGGGTGCGGACCGGATGAGGGAAGGGGTGGCTGCTCGGGATGGATGAGGACAAGAACCTTATGGTATAGGGTTGGTAATGTTGCCCCAGTAGCCTACTGCAGGGCAAAATAATCCCAATGAATGAATTATATGTGGAATAAAAACCGATACAGAGTTCTTGGGTACTGATTAACTCATTGGCGATAGAAGTCAAATCCATTTGAACTGGGAGGGTGGAAGCGAATGATGAAAATGTATTCACTTTCATCTTGTCAGTTGAAATGGATTGGACTTCTACTTGTGATTAATAAGATGATTGGATATATGACTGGACATCCTATCTTCGTCAATGGCACTGAAAGTACAAAGATAAAGAATTTCTCTAATGTGAAAAAGTAAAAATGTCAATAAAAACCAATAGAGTGGTACCTCTTCATACGAAATTAATTCATTCCAGGACCTTGTTCGTAAGTCGAAATGGTCGTATGTCGAGCAGGATTTTTCCCATAGGAATACATTATACTTCCATTAATACGTTCAACAGCCCGAAAACTTACACTAAATCCTTAATAAATGCTGCTGGTATTGCAAATAGCGATTACACAGAGCAAAACAAACAAATTATGAATAAAAATCAGAATAATGATATAATAATAGTAATAATACCTGTAATAATGTAACAAATGAGGTTCTAATGTCCCGGCAGTGTTTTGTGGGTGTACCTGAACGCACCATGTGGCTGACTTGACAAAGTGAGAAAGGGACTTTCTACTTTCACTTTGTTCAGCTGCGGCGTACAGTAGGCATGTGGTGTTGCACAAGTTCTTAAATAAATGATTAAAAACCTTAAGAAGGCGGCAATTTTTTGGCGACGTTACCACAATAATAATTGTCACCTTAAATGATAAAGACTGGCGAACAGATGTCGGAGGAGGACCGCCAAGATCATTAACATTCTACGGCCGTATTGTCGAGCCAGTTTACGGACGCGCGCACCACGCTCATATTTTTCTATCATTTCCATCTTCATTTCATTGGTAAGCCATAGACTTCATAATGCTATTGACGGGACACATTCCCCAGACACTGTGCCACGCCTTCAAGCAAGGGGCCGTCCCACACTCTTCAGTTGATCGAAGTCGGTCGCAGTTATTCTCAAGCACATGCAGCGATCCCACGCCGGATTTAGGTTGAAAAGTATGAAAGCTGTACCACATACAAACAGGAAGGATTATCTCAGGAGCGATTTGTTCGATGATTCAAGGTAATTACGGTATTATATTTTTCTTACCATGCAGGCATTTTGAAACATTGTGAAAACAATCAATGGGAGAAATTAACCGCTTCGGCATTGGCGTCATAATTTGCTATATTTAAGTAAAATAAATGCTAACTGCCTGGTTTTTTGCTTTTAACCAAGAATCAAGACTGTTTTATGTTCATATGTATAAAGAATTCAGGGATTTACATATTTATTCACAAGAATTTTCATTGTAAAAAGCTCTTTGTGGTGGTAGGCGGTGCCAGAGTGGCTTAAAGACTAGCAGCACATTCGATATAATGATGTAAAATAAATGCTAACTGCCCGTTTTTTTTTTTTTTTTGCTTTTAACCAAGAATCTAGACTGTTTTAAATCCATATCTATAAAAAATCAGGGATTTAAGGGTTCATTCACAAGCATTTTCGACATAAAAAGCTCTTTGGGGTGATAAGGCAGCGCCACAGTGGCTTAAAGACTAACAGCACATTCGACATATTTATGTAAAATAAATGCTAACTGCCTGTTTTTTTGTGTGTGTTTTTTTTTGCTTTTAACCAAGAATCGAGACTGTTTTACGTCCATATCTATACATAATTAAGGGATTTAGGCATTTAGTCACAAGAATTTTCAATGTAAAAAGCTCTTTGTGTTTCCACTTGGTCACCTTTGACAGAAATATATTATGAAGTCTATGGGTAAGCCTCAGCCTTTTTTCACCACTTTGTTGGAACCCATGTTGATTTCTCTCACAAGAAAATTCGCCGTGCGTCCGTCTTGCAGGAAAACAAAGAAACTGCGGCGCTGTCATTAATCGTCGTATTTCGAGCATGTTGTCGGATGTAGAAATAAATGACGAGTCAAATTTTACGTCGGATGTCGATAAGATCGTGTGTCTAGGCGATCGTATGTCGAGGTACCACTGTATTGAATTTCCTGAAAGTTGGCAAAATAGCCAATGCCAGACATTTTTAACTATGGGACTATTTTAGCCAATCAAAAACCAGCATCTCAGATTGTCATTTACAGGGGGTCATTTATACTAGACCTTTTCATTTAAACTGAGTGCGAACGCTCATGTTTCAGTGCCATTGAGGTTGCGAGACGTCCAATCATTTTGACTGGAAGGCTTGGAAGCCATCGTGCCACCCTTAGTTACTGGTAATTATTTAGTTCTTAGGAGGATTTTATGCAACCAGAGGCAAGATTTTTTTTTACCTTTTAACTTTATATATGGTATCGATAAGTAAAATGTATAATTTTACGTTTACACCTTCGTTAGCCATTGCTCATTTTATCGAACAGTGGCGACGTATTTCACTTGTTGATGACGCATGGACCACATTCATGTGGAAATGCTTCATACTGCAGAGGTGTCCAATAGACACTGGATTTTTTTGCACATATGAATAAACCCAGGTGGGTTAAAAAAAAAAAAAAAATGTTCATACTGCGTGGGGAAAAAATTAAATATATGTCGCATATGGGCAATCAAATCAGAATTGAAATGCAGTGTGACCGTAGCCATGAAGTCTTAAAGTCGTTCGTTGGTCCAGGTCCAGCAGAGAAATCCATTTAGGCCAGCTAGTATGAGATGCTAATGTAGCAATCTCTTCACGTGGTGTTCTTTTTTAGTGAACACCAAAAGTAGATGAACTGAAATATATGACAAGCCTTCCGCTCACAAAAAGTTGGCCCATCTCAGAATTCTGGCTCTTTGAATGAGATGCTAACCTCATCTTTCACCATCTCCAATCTGTGCTCCTTTTTGTCAGTACAAAGAAATGCTCAAATGCAACACCCCTCAAGAAGGTTCTAACAAATTATTCTCAAAAAGCCAAATTGATTTCTAAAACCTATTTTACAGAATTGGATAAACACCTGCCAATGTTCATCTGGAATAAAAATACACCTCAGATCAGGAGAGTGTTTATGGAAAGAAAAAGAACACGGTGGCCTTGTTTTACCAAATTTTCTCTACTACTACTGGGCTGCAAACATTCAAATGTTACTATTCTGGTTTAAAAAATATTCCATAAAGCCAATCTCTCTTGGTTCTCTTCTTTGCCATTGAGTAAAATGAATTGGACAAACAATGAAGTTGTACCTGTCTCCTTAAAAAAACTGGTTTCAGTTTAGAAGACATTTGCAATTCAGGTGTGCCTTTGCTGCTACTTCTATTAATTCCAATGTCCATTTTGCTCCATCACTCATTGATCCATCCTTCTAGCGATGGCAAAGGGGAAGTCTATCATGCATAAAAGATCTCTTTAGAAATGATAAATGTGTTTCTTTTAACCAGCTAAGAGAAGATTTCGGTCAGTGACGATCAGATTTCTTTAGATATGTTCAAGATCGCAGTTTTGTGAAGAAAACATTCTTACTTATTTTGCCACCTATAACATAGCTTGATGACTGTTTAGAATTGGACCCTTCCATCAAAGGTGTCCTTTCCGCTCTTTACGACAGGATTCAAAGTGCGGTATCTCCATCATTAACTCATTTGAAACACAAATGGGAGGGAGAGCTGGGCGAGGAGCTCACGGATAACACTTGGCAAGCTGCTGTTAGGTCAATTCATTCATCTTCTACACTGCTGGACAAAAGTTTTGGCACCCCTGTTTTTCTGTCAGATAATGCTCAAATTCTCCCAGAAAATGATTGTAATCAAAAATGCTTTGGTAGGAATATCTTCATTTACTTTGCTTGCAATGAAAAAAACACAAAAGAGAATGGGAAAAAAATTAAATCATTATCGTTTTCGCAAAACTCCAAAAATGGGCCGGACAAAAGCATTGGCACTCTTTGAAAAATCATGTGATGCTTCCCTAATTTGTGTAATTAACAGCACCTGCTACTTACCTGTAGCACATAACAGGTGGTGGCAATAACTAAATCACACCTGCAGCCACTTAAAATGGATTAAAGTTGACTCAAGCTCTGTCCTGTGTCCTTGTGTGTACCACATTGAGCATGGAGAAAAGAAAAGACCAAAGAACTGTCTGAGGACTTGAGAAGCAAAATTGTGAGGAAGCATGGGCAGTCTCAAGGCTACAAGTCCATCTCCAAAGACCTGAAAGTTCCTGTGTCTACCGTGCGCAGTGTCATCAATAAGTGTAAAGCCAATGGCACTGTGGCTAACTTCCCTAGATGTGGACAGAAAAGAGAAATTGACGAGAGATTTCAACGAAAGATTGTGCGGATGGTGGATAAAGAACCCCGACTAACATTCAGACAAGTTCAAGCTGTCCTGCAGTCATAGGGTACAACAGTGTCAACCGGTACTATCCGTTGGCGTCTGAATGAAAATTGACTCTATGGTGGGATACCCAGGAAGACCCATTTCTGACCCAGACACATAAAAAAGCCAGGCTGGAGTTTGCAAAAACTTATCTGAGGAAGCCAAAAACGTTTTGGAAGAATGTTATCTGGTCAGGTGAGACAAAAGTAGAGCTTTTTGGAAAAAGGCATCAACATAGAGTTTACAGGGAAAAAAAACAAGGCCTTCAAAGAAAAGAACACTGTCCACACTTTCAAACATGGCGAAGGTTCCCTGATGTTTTAGGGCTGCTTTGCTACCTCTGGCACTGGACTGCTTGACCGTGTGCATGGCATTAAGACTACCAACAAATTTTACAGCATTATATAGGCCCCAGTGTGAGAAAGCTGGGTCTCCCTGATAGATCATGGGTCTTCCAGCAGAACAATAAAATTACACTTCAAAATACACTAGAAAATTGTTTAAGAGAACGCACTTCAGACTTCTAAAGTGGCCAGCAATGAGTCCAGATCTGAATCCCATAGAACACCTGTGGAGAGATCTGAAAATGGCAGTTTGGAGAAGGCACCCTTCAAATCTCTGCGACATAGAGCAGTTGGCCAAAGAAGAATGGTCAAAAATTCCAGCAGAGCATTGTAAGAAACTCATTAATGGATACCAGAAGCGGTTGTTCGCAGTTATTTGGTCTCAAGGTTGTGCTACCAAGTTAAGGCCGAGTTATGCTTCATCATCAGACCTGCGCCCTCAAGGAAGACCCGATTTACGACCCTGCGCCATAGCCTGACGTGTTCCTATTGAATTTTCAAATCCTAGCGTCACGTCGACCCATATGACGTGGCCGAAATGGACTGTGATTGGTCCGCTCAGGCTGTTGTTTTCGGTTCAGTGCGATTGTAGCTGCCATTGTAGAATAAAATCAAACATTATTTTTCTATACGCAAAAATTGACCACGCCGACGGGAGTATCATCGAAGAGCAAGTCTCGTCAAGACAACATAAAAATGGCCAAATGGCAGGGTCAGCGATTGAATAAAAAAAATGGAAGAACCACCGAGACGTTTGTGTTCAGAATCGAGTGGCCACACGAAGCGGTGACCCAGTCGGCCAAAAACTGCCAGCTTTTTATCACTTTATGTCATATTTTTGGTTAGTGCACTTCATCATTTATTGTGTACATATGTTTGCTGTCAGTCTGTGACTTATTTACGTGTCACACTTCAAGTATCTGAAGAATAAAGCACAGGTTTGGTGCCAAAAGAGTTGTTTTGATGTTTAATTTTCAACAACAGACAGTTCACACACGATACATCATCACTGATTGAGAGTGCCTTGGTGCTTTTATGATAACGTTAACATCAAGGCTTCCAACGCAGTTTCGGAAGTTCCATAGACGCCAGAAATCTGCCATTGCTTCCCACTGGCTGGTTGTAGAGCACGGGAAACAAATCGGGCTGGAAGGCTTTGCAGACCTCGGACAAAACGCTGGACGCAGTGCTCGACTCCAGTTTGAAGCTAGCAGCCACAGGTAGCTGGGTTCCACCCGAGGCTAGAACTCTCTATGTGGCATCAAAAGTTGGACGACCGCCTCGAAACCGTCTTCTGTGTCGCCTGCGCTTCAACATTTGTAGGATCAACATTAATTCAACGTTGATGAGCTGAAGATCCACATTCAAGCGTTCCATCTTGCATTGTTTATTTTTTCTCCGATTAAACTAGACAAGAGGAAGTCAACAAGCATGCCCCAAAACCGTACAAACATAACGCCACACCCCTCTAGTAGCTTGGCGGTAAATTACAGAGCAACTAGTCACCTGGCCAGAGAACTATCGAATGTCGAATGAAGCCGTAGTCGCTGCGCCATCAACGCAACGCGGGAGCATAACTCAGGCTTTAGGCTGAGGATGCCAATACTTTTGTCTAGCCCATTTTTGGAGGTTTGTGTAAAATGATCATGATTACATTTTTTTCCATTCTCTTTTGTGTTTTTTCCTTGTATGCAAAATAAATGAAGATACTGCTAGCAAAGCATTTGAAATTTCAATCAGTTTCTGGGAGAAATGTAGCATTATCTGACAGAATTGCAGAGGTACCAAAACTTTTGGCCAGCAATGTATAAGACATCGATTAATACAGATTCTTCACAGGTTACACTGGCCACCAAGTAAAATGTCAAAACTGTATTCAGGTGCTGATCCAGCATGTCCAAGATGTGGCCTCACTTCAGCCAATTTGAGCCATATGTTTTGGGTGTGTCCCAGGCTTTATGCATTCTGGAGAAAGATTTTAACCGCACTGTCCTCCTTATGTAATAAGGATATTGCGCCAAACTGTACAAAAGCGTTGTTTAGTATTGCCCCATCAAACATATTAGTTTCATCTCACCTCGCCAGTGCAATAGCTTTTATTACCTTACTCACAAGGCACATGATTCATTTAATTGGAAAAAAAAACTGAGCCTCCACATTTTAAGAGCTTGATTGAAGACGTTATGTCCAATCTAAAATTAGAAGACTTAAAACATGTTGTGAATCCAGACCTCCAGACCAACGAAAAAAACATGGCAGCCATTTTTAACCTTTTTTGAGACAGAATTTAAAACATAGCTCTAATTATCATCTAAGCTGCTACAGCCTCGCTCTTCCTTAATTTATTTATTCTACAAGCCACCTGCCCCTTTGGAGTGGAGACTCCAAACTAAGCAGCCATATTTTGTATCCCAGACCACATACCTGTGTATTGTCTATGTTTCTAGACTATGTGTCTATCATATTGTCTATGTTTTTTTTTTAATGATTTTCTTCCCTTCGTCATTGAGTGTATGGACTGACTGCCGCTTCCACCTCAATTTTTGGATATCGTCCATATTCTGTTTTTGTTTGTTTGAATGTATGTATGTTGTTGTACGTTGCTTTGTTATAATAAAACCAATAACAAGATTTGACAATAATAACACAAATTGATTAAAAAAACACAAAAAAAGACTAACAAATCCAGATTCCTTTGTCAGTAGTGTAAATCTCTGTCTGTTGATGAAGATTATCTGTACTGAATGTTTGGTAAGTCATGTTTTTCATGGAACATTTTCATCAAACTCCACAACTTTGACTCATTTCAAGACACTGAAGGTAGCATAGTGTGGATCACTAATTAGAGATCCAGAAAGCAGAAGGTGTGAGATGTTGAAGAGGCGCGTAGGAGCCACACTCCTATGACACGCGTGGGCTGTGTGGACTTTTGCAGTAACGCGAGATAGAACGTCTGAACATGACACGCTTTAACAAGCAACGCACTGAGTAGGAAGTCAAGAGGCAGTGGAGAAAAAGAAGAGTGGTTGATGTCCTTTGGGCTGAAGTCAAGTCGAAAGTGTTTGTGAGCAAACGGACCAGAACATTAGGAACAACTGCTTTCTATTAGGGCTGTCAAACGATTAAAATTTTTAATTGAATTAATCACAGCTTAAAAATTGATTAATCGTAATTAATCGCAATTAAAACCATCTCTAAAATATGCCATATTTTTATGTAAATTATTGTTGGAATGTAAAGATAAGACAAGACGGATGTATACATTCAACATACTGTACATAAGTACAGTGGTACCTCTACATACGAAGTTAATCCGTTCCAGGAGCTTGTTTGTAAGTCGAAATGGTCGTATGTCGAGCAGGATTTTCCCATAGGAATACATTATAATTCCATTAATTCGTTCCACAGCCCAAAAACCTGCACTAAATCCTTAAAAAATACTGCTGGTACTATTACAAATGGCAATTACATATAGCAAAACAAATAAATAATAAATAAAAATCGGATTAATAATATAATAATAATAATAATTCCTGTAATAGTGTAACGAAACGGGTTCTAATAAGGCGGACGTTTTTTTCTGTACCTGAAGGCACCGCGGCGCTGACGTGACAAAGAGGGAGGGGAGCGGGTGAAAGTTTACTTTCGCTTTCAATGCTTTCTTGAGAACATCGTCAATTGCGGCAGACAGCAGGCGTTTTGTGTTGAATAAGTTGTGAAAGAAATGATGAAAACGTGGCGAAGCTGGCGATTTCTCTGGAGATGTTACCACAATAAGAATTGTCAGCTTAACTTATAAAGACTGGCGAACGATGGTCGGAGGAGGACCGTGGAGATGTATTGTTGAGCCATTTCACAGATGCCCACCCTACGCTCATATTTTTCTGTCATTTGCATCTTCATTTAGAAGGTAAGCGTCAACTTTTTCCTTGTTTCACCACCTGTACCAACCTTTTCTGAAACCTGTGTTGATTTGTCACACAAGAAAATCCGCCATGCATTCGTCTGCGGTGCTGCCATTGTCGTCGTATTTCGAGCATGTCGTCGGATGTAGAAACAAATGGCGAGTCAAATTTTACGTCGGATGTCGAAAAGTTCGTGTGTCGAAGCGATCGTATGTAGAGGTACCACTGTACTGTATTTGTTTATTATAACTATAAATCCACAAGATGGCATTAACATTATAAATATTCTTTCTGTGAAAGGGATCCACGGATAGAAGACTTTTAATTCTTAAAAGATAAATGTAAATACAAGTTATAGTGATTTTGATAGTTTGTATATTGGGACTAAATATTGTCATCTAGTGTATTCGTTGAGCTAAACGAAATGTTTGAATAGAGTTTGTGAGTATTATTTTACATAGCTATTTTTGATTGGGAATGCCAGTTCTCTTTGCATTGAGTGCTTTTCTTTTTGTGAACATTATTTTCTTTTAAGAGAGTGGAATATTATTTTGTTGTGCTTTCACTAAATGATACTGTAGCGACTTAACTGTTCTTAACTGCCCAAATGCATGATGGGAACCATGACTGTCAGTGGTGGCTGCAAATGGTATATCTTCTCTGCGTTGTGTACAATACAGGGTGTTAATAAAAAGATCATCTCCTGTCATTCTTCCCAACGTCGCTTGCCACAGTAGTTATAACTGTTGGGAAATTGGGCAACCATAACTAACAGTGGTGGCTGCAAATGGTATATCTTTTCTGCTTTGTATACAATATAGGGTGTTAAGAAAAAGATAATCTCCTGTCATTTTACCCCACGTCGCTCGCCACAATAGTTATAATTGTTGTGGAAGAGATGTCAAAGCTTATACCAATAAATAGCACGGCTCCAATGAATGACTGTGTCCACTCCACTCGCTTGTCTCTGCTTCTTAACTCTCAATATACTTAAAAAGGTTCCATTGTAGTCTGTTCACAGCAATGCGTGAGTGGGTCGTTTTGCGCATGCGTTAAATATTTTAACGTGATTAACTTAAAAATTTAGTTACCGCCCGTTAACGCAATAATTTTGACAGCCCTACTTTATAAATGTATTTTTTTTTTTGCCATGACTATGTTGAGACTGACAATCTCAAAACTCTTTAAATTAGTGCTCTCCAACCACCGGGCCGGGGGAACGGTACCACCTATGCCTCTTGATTCATCAATTTGTGTACGTCATCCTCTAGTGGTTGGCCGCCATTACTGGGGTGTTTGTACACCTATAGACCCTACTCACCAACGTCACAGAATGACGTGTCGCTGTATCCGGCCGCCATATTGTCCGTCTCTGTTTAGCCCTATTCTCAATGGTTTCAATTAGTCGTTCAGTTTATAGAGCAATTCATGGAAGCCCCGGTGCTTTCAGACGCTGTAAACTCATTGGATGCGTTGCATAAAAGGCGTTATGTGGAAAAGCTTCAGTCTATCCATTCGCCAGATCCATATTTGATGCCTAAATTCATATTTTTCGACCCGCTGTCTTCGCCCTCTCTGCCTGACATCTGCTATCCTGATATCTACAACTATCTTGTCCACACAAAATCAGCCTATTCTCACGAAGGTTTGAAAAACTTTAAGAGCAGCACTCTAAGCAACATTACCCTGTGTGATTTCTAAAATGGCGACAATAAAAAAAAAAAATAAAAAAAAAAGTTGACTGCGATGGCCAACGCTTCAAGGATAGGTGGATATTGGACTATTTCTTCAATAAAATACGCAACAACTGTGTCTGCCTCATTTGCAAAGAGTCAGTCGCTGTTTTTAAAGAGTTCGATGTGACGCAATATTACTAAACAAGACACGCTGACATGTACGACAACATTACGGGGAAGATACACAACGACAAATTATAGCAACTTGAAGCTAGTTTATTTTTTCACAGCAGCAATATCTCGCAAGAGCCCGAGTGTCGAAAAAGAAAGCCACAAAGACGAGACTGTTGAAATTATGAATTAAAAAAAAATAGTAAAGCAAATGTGACACACAGAAGGGCTTGCTAAAATTTGTTTAAATATATTGTTCTATGTAAATCAGCCAAGGTAGCCCCCCGCATTTTTACCACACCAAATCTGGCCCCCTTTGCAAAAGGTTTGGACACACCTGTTTAACTGATGATCCGTAGACGAGGCCAGCTTCTTTCACTTGGTAACAGCTAAATATTATTCAAAATGTAATGATGGTGGAAGAAATAAGCATCTTGAATTTGAAACTGTATGTTGTCGGCGATTAGCCTCGCAATGATCTTAATTGTGGTTGTCAGCCCAAAACCCTCTAAATATGTATTAAATGCATCTTACAAGATATAAAATGATTACTACATAATCCGTGGTAATCGTTTGAAGCCCAGTTTTTTCGTCGAATTGCAGCAGTCCATCTCACTCTCCTCTCCGGGTCTCTCGGAATACGGTAGAACTTCAAGTCCCTCCGTCTATCTTCTCTGTTATTGCAACCAACCGCCACACACGCCTTCACCATTTTGATTATTAATGTTAATGAGCAGAAAAACACGCCATAATGGGAGGAGTTTACGTAGCGGTAATGCATCAACACGACGAGTGGACGGACAATATGGCGCGGAGGCGTGGTTGTGACGTCATGTGAGTAGGGTCTATAGCCATTGCGGTTCCTGGTATGGCCGGGTTGGGCGGTCCCCCGGAGCGGCTAAATGCTAGGGGCGCAGTGATTGTCTACTATTATAATTGGCGCCTCTAGCGTTGCAATGACCCCCTCTGCAGACCACAGTTACTGTCTGCGTGCAACCACGACAGGAAAAACTACCGTATTGGCCCGAATATAAGACTGTGTTTTTTGCATTGAAATAAGCCTCGAAAAGAGGGGGTCATCTTATATTCGCGGTCTAGACAGTATACCCATTCACGACGCTAGATGGCGCCAGATATTATTGAAGTGATGTTCTGTCATGATAGATCTCAGCTACTCTCGTTATTTTATTGCAATGTTTTTCGTTATTCAGATTTGTTTCAAGACTAGTTACACTTAGCCTTCACTTTGATGGTTAATGCAGTTATTGCAATTTTGTTGTTTTATCACAATAATGGCTTCTGGTTTTTGTAATGTAAATTATTGGTTAATTTACATTACAAAAACCAGAAGCCATTCGTTTAGTTTACAGGTATATTTAGCCATTTTTTGTGGGAATATGTGTTTGAACCATTTGTTAAGAGCACTGTTAAAAAAAAAAAAAAAAAACATTCACATTTACTGTATAGCATTTAAGCTAGCAGATGTTTGCTCTGTAATTTAGACCATTTTTTTTTTACTTAGATCATTATTTATTTTTATGCCGTTTGCGGCTCAGCTCAGGTACTTTCATTTTTTTATGTTCCTTATCCGATTACTCGATAATTCGAACTAACTAGTTCATCGATTAATCCACTACTAAAATAATTGGTCGCTGCAGCCCTAGTTGTTAGCTAGTTTTTTTATTGGCTACAACCGTTAGCATGATATCAAAATCATTAACTCATTCACTCCCAGCCATTTTCACCGGTGCAACCCCCTCTGCTCCCGGCCGTTTTACTGAAATACAAGGCCCACAGAAAATTCTGTTCTATTGTTATATAAACATGGAACCCACCAAAAGAAAGATTAGACTCTCTTCTTTCAGCAGGAAAAAAGTTACTTCATATCTTTTTCCATTCTTTAGAAATCTGAGAAATTTGAGCAATTTTCCAATTTCTGATGAAAAAACTGAGAAATTGAGCTTTTTGTGAATGCATACATTTCAAACATAACTTTGACTTTAACAGTTATTTTTTTGCTTTAGTTACATCTCAAACATCTGAATAATGTTTTCCTTTTACAAAATTACATAAACAACAAGACAAATAGAGCTTTTGATAGCAAAGTAACAATTTATTTACACATTTCTAACTGAGAGATGATGCTGTTGGTAACCAGCCAGGGTAAACTTTTCCTTCATCGCCAACTCAACAGCATAGTCCGCTGCACTGGTGGTCCCGGTCGTTCTGCTCGGTCGTCCAGCACCTGGCATCCCGGGCGTCCTCCCGGTTGTTCTGCTCGGTCATCCGCCGCCTGGCATCCTGGACGTCCATTCGGTTGTGTTCCGCCGGCGCCCCGGCCATGCGGCCGGCCGTTCGTTCCGTTGAATCGGGTTGTACGTCTTACCAAATGCGCTACTGCCCTCCAGTGGCCAGTTTTATTGCTTTAAAATGGATTTTCAGCGTTGTGCTGTGGAGACAGGTTGAATTAGAACCTAGAGATGTCTCTTGTGAAAAAAAACGTAAAAGACATATAAACACGTCTTTGGGACACTGAAACAATTAAAAATAGAACTTATTCATACATTTTTGGGAGCAAATGAATTAATGTGAGCAGTGACTGTATTGGTTTGAAGGGAGATAGCGTGCAAATGTACTATGTACTACTATGCTATACTACAGGGTGACCCAAAAAAAAGTTTACACTCAGTTGACTGCTTGTTTAAAAGCCATTGAAACATATCTAAATAGGTTGTCATGCTTAAGTGATTCATTAAGGTCACTCAATGCAGCTGGTAATCTCTCGTCTCTACAATTCCTGTGCTTCTGCTGAAAATGAAGAAAACTTTAGCTGTACCTGAATTGCTGCTTGCCGGTCTGACACCTACTGAGATTGCAGCAAATCTGAGAATATCCAGATGTGCAGTCTACAAAGTTAAAAAGAAGCTAAAAGATACTGGAACAGCCTCACGAAAACCTGGGTCTGGAAAACCCAATCTGTGCGGACCAAAAAGTTGAGTGACAAGGTGATATGTGGCCACCCCAGAGTCCAGATCTCAATCCCCTGGATTATAGCATATGGGCAACTGTGGAGGACAGTGCCTGTAAGAAGCCACAAACTTCTGTGGCAGCCTTGGAGAGGTCCATTGTTAGATCTTGGGAAAAGATGACAGCATCCTACATAAAGAAGCGTTCCGCAGGCGCCTGGAGGCTGTTGTGACACTTAAGGGAGGACACATTGAAAAATAGAGTGTACTGTACATGTTCTTTACAATAATGTATAATTTGTGATTAAATTCTAATTCTAAGCTGAATAAACATGGCATTTAAGTTGTATTATGGCAATGTAAACTTTTTTGGGGGTCACCCTGTATATACTATACTATACTATACTATACTATACTATACTATACTATACTATACTATACTATACTATACTATGTTTAATGTTTAATAGGCTAAACACATTAAGAAGTCTGTGAATGTTGACTATATGTCTGTATGTTATTCACCAGATACTAAATGTGTGTACATGTATGCACACCTGCACATGAGCCCAAAAAAGTTTGATTTCACCTCCCGTGCTCTCTAACTGGAGATCCTTTAGTGGTCAACACATCTAAACCAATGAGTCTCAAGTAGAATCGTCCACACTTCATTAGTTCTACAATAGTTTATTCATGTTTGTGATGAGGTGTTCTGTACATATATATTGTTGTCCACTTTTAACTGGTTTGATAGTGTTAATAAATGTAACATTCTTAGCAAATACTATGTTTTTGTTGTTTGGATTTGTTCCAAGTATACTTCATGTGCTGAATTCTGTGGGTCAACCGTTTTTGTTTTTTTGCGATTGTTTTTCTTTTTTTATCTTTTTTTATAGGAGGCGCCAAAGCGTCTTGTTGCCCAGGGCACCATGTAAGCTAGGAACACCACAACCTATAGCAGCCCAGCGTCAGTCATTGTAAATAGTAACGTTGGCTGCTGTTGGCTGCGTGCTGCGGGCGGCACACCTCAGCAACGGCGGACGGGGAACTTCCGGTCGGTTTGCTCGGATTAGTAATAAAAAGACAACTGGATAGAAAGTCATCATTAAAATCCATTGGGAGTAGAGATGCGACTAACGATTATTTTCATAATCGATTAATCGGACATTTAATTAAACAAGCGATAGATCAGATGAATGTCACTTTTTTCAATTACCTTTACAATTTACTTTAAAGTTGTTAAGGCATGTTGTAAGTAACAATGAAGAAAAAGTGGATGATTATTTCCTTCAAAAATAATATTTTATTACAGCTTCCTAACTGTAGTCTACAATTGTATTGATTATCAATTACCTTTGCAACTAATTTATTAATTGGTTTAAGCGATTAGTTGTTTCAGCCTTATCAAGAAGCTAGTTTGGACAAGATGTCCAAAAATATGCAAAACTGTAAATTGTTGTTTTCCAAAGAAAAAGCTGATTTTTGTTCTTGTCCTACTTTGACTTAACAAAAATATAATCTGAAAATATTTACAACTGAGAAGTTTTATTATGTGGTAATTTCAAGAATTTAGACAAGTTAAGGTGAAGAAGGTCCTAAATGATTAATTGGTTATCAAAATAGTTGTCTATTAATTTGCTAATCGATTAGTTGTCGATTAATTGATTAATTTCTGCAACTCTAATTGGGAGCTAACATCTATTTTTGATATCTATGTGCTCTTGTCCTCCTGTAATGACGTAGGCGCATCAGATTTGTTCCGTAAAGAATAAGTCGACAGGCGACCGAAGATGACTGAAAAACAGGTGTCTTTGGACAGCTTTTTTACGGGAAAAAGGCCACCTGCTGAGCCCGAAGAGGATCCTACAGCCAAATCTATTCAGCATAATATGTGGCTAAAAGTTAGCAAACAAGGCAACAAAAATGAATGCACTGAGAGCATCATTTCTCATGATGAACCGTATTGCTAAAGCCAAGAACCTTTTCTGATCATAGAAGAACTCATAATGCCTGCAACCATAGATATTTACCGTCAGGTTTTAGGAGAGGCCACTGGTAAAAAGGGTTGATTTAGCAAATGGTGAGTTACCTTTTCTTTGTACTTAATGCTCGTTTTTAGCCCAGTCATGTCATCAACTGTACCTTAATTTTCGCACGATAAGGCACACCTGACTATGAGCCGCCACCCTCCATATTTGGCACAATAACGGGATTTATTCATAGATAAGCCGCAGCTGTCTTCATTGTATTATGTGATATTTACACTGAAAGATATTAACCGGTAACACTTAAAATCCACTTATGGTCATAATTATGACGGTCTTATGACAGTCTTATGACGCTGCTGTCAAATAAAGTGTTACCTATTAACACAAATAAATCAACACATAGGCCACACTGGACTGTAAGCCGCAAGGTTCAAAATGAAGGAAAAAAGTAGATGTTTTAAGACCGAAAGTTACGGTAAATGTTTGCCACATATTGCTGTCCGTGAAAAAAACACATAACATAACACATAACACCGGTCCGTGGTCTAAAAAAGGCTGGGGACCACTGCTTTAAATGAGTTTCTCATTAGTAAACATCAAATTCATTGAACTGACAAATTAGCGTTCGTTCATTTGCTGCGAGCCCTCCTGGTTCAAATGGATTGGACATCTATCGCCAACAGTTACAGACAATGAGTTAAACATTAAAGGGCAACTGAAGACCTTTCCGGATTTTGGTGTAATTTTATGAATATAAACTTTGGACGAGTTTGTCAAAACAACCATGACATTATCAACACGTAATTGTAAGGATAATTTGCGGTTTTTTAGGTTTTTTGCACACCGTTAATGGTTCCTTCGCAAACCCGGAAGTGTGACGTAGGCAACAGAAGACTACCCACAGCTAGCATAGCAGCAACAACGATGTCAGTGATATTTCCACCAAAGGTAACCATTCAGGATCGCTCTTTCGTGACGCTACCGATGGCAAAGGCTCCCAGGAAAGATGAACTACAATTAATCCCTACATGTTTGAACCTGAGGCGTCAGATGACGGCGCTTTACTTGACACAGAAGATGGCGTCATGACGCCAATTGACAGCTCGACACTTCACGAACGGGAGAGTGAGTGGTAAGTCCAGCATCGTGATTTTTTTATTAGAATGCGATTACATGGTTGTATATTTTTCCATGCTCTACACAGAGCTAAAACTGGATATTACGTAATGGGACAGCTCCTACCGATCTAAATATGATAAAGCTAGCCCAAATGTGGCTAAATGAATGCTCTACACATAGCTAAAACTGAATATTAGGTAATGGGACAGCTCCTACCGATCTAAATATGATAAAGCTAGCCCAAATGTGGCTAAATGAATGCTCTACACATAGCTAAAACTGAATATTAGGTAATGGGACAGCTCCTACCGATCTAAATATGATAAAGCTAGCCCAAATGTGGCTAAATGAATGCTCTACACATAGCTAAAACTGGATATTAGGTAATAGGACAGCTCCTACCGATCTAAATATGATAAAGCTAGCCCAAATGTGGCTAAATGAATGCTCTACACATAACTAAAACTGGATATTAGGTAATGGGACAGCTCCTACCGATCTAAATAAAATATGTTATTGATATTTCAAAATAAATGACAAAACCATTTTATTTTCCAGGTGTTGCTGTAAACCGTCAAGTAATTACCCTTCCAAGAGTATGCCTGTGTCATCAGGAGATCCCAGACGTGAGAGCCAAACTTGAGGAGGCTGAAGCACTGACAGGGGCATGAATTATAAAACCATAAATTGTTAACAACATTGACACATTTTGTTGACTGTTTAATGTATTCTATTGGTATATAATATATTGTAATTATATTACATTATGAAAAAATATTCAATATGCCACAATAAGAAATGATACCAGATTTATGTTGAATCAGCATTAGCTTTCGTTGTCAGATTGTGACACATCATGTTATACCAAGCACACAATGGCACACATCAAAGAGCATAATTTTAGTAAGCAACACTAAGTTAGGATAGCAATGGACTAGCGCAACATTGAAAAATGATAATGGCAGTGGGAAATATGTACTCTTTTCTGTAGCATGAAGTGTTCTCTATACAAAGATAATAATGCATTATCATTAAAATATGAAGGTAACTAGATTTTTCTTTTAAAAAATGTGTACTGTATATATGACTAGTTTATGATTTCATGTCATCAAAATTTGCTACATTTATTTCTCCTAAATCATCGTCATCTGATGTCGCAGACGGAAGAAATTCAGCATCTGGCAGGCCTCATAGGATCTCTTCAGTCGTCATCGCTGGACACCGCATCACTTGGGTCATCATATGACTCGACCCACTCTCTCTTGATTTTGGGAAACTGGGTGGCAACTGACTTGCAATGCTTTTTTCATCGTGTTGAGGGTTTCCGCCACTTAATTTTTTATGTTTAGCTTCCTGGAGAAAAAAAAAAATCACAGCAGCATGAAAATATTGGATGAATCCTAATTTCAATTTAATAATTTCTTGGTGATCAAATAATAATGCCCCAGTCATAGCAGCCTCTATTTGATATAAAAAACAACGAGCCAAGGACCTATTTGGTGCTGGGGACATTTGAATTTACATAACACCTATTGATATAGTAATAAAATCACATGAGTAGACGACATGTCAGCCAACCTATCTACTTATGACAGGCCAACAGCAAAAAAAAAAAAAAATGTCGCACTTCAACAAACAGGCAGTAGGAGTCCCCGTCGTTTATCTAAAAAAGCCATTAATGTTCTACTTACGTCTTTTTAAAACCAAGGTTGCATTGTTGTAGGTTTTCAAAGCTGTCGTGGCTGAAATGATGAAAACAATGAGCCGATTGGGGACCTGTATGCATGCTAACAAAAACGGTCCAAACCTTTGCAGGAGAAGTTGTTTTGGGACCACTCCTAGAGTCTCGAATCTTCCTGTGAGTAATTCATCGCTACACATCGAGATGGCATGACGAATCCCGCGAGTAAAACCCAGAAAATGTTTGCAATATATGGCGAGGATAGCGTGGTGCTATATTTCCGCGTTCAGAGTGGTGGCGAGGCTTCCTGGAAGATACGTCATGAGGTAGGGGTCGGCAGGACGGCGCGTCCCTCGTTGCTATGGTGTTGCTATGGCCATAACTCAAAAACTACGCGGCCAATTATTATTTTTTTTTTTTATGTGACTTTTTGAGAGAGCGAATGACGCATTTAATACAGTTCAACTGAGTAAAACACTTAAGAGCGAAATCTGAAAAGCTCTTCAGTTGCCCTTTAAATAGCCTATACTGTAGATAGCCTATAGATAGCCCACTGATTTGAGACTCACCTTCACGCTACTTTGTATGCTACCATCTCCAACTAGTCTGCTCGTTTAATGTTGTGCAAATGATCAGTGGATTGCATTTCAGCAGTCAAAAATATGTCTCTTTACGCTGCCATGTCAAATATCCCAATTATGCCACTTGAATGAAAATAGTAAGTGGGTCAATTGGACCATGCACTGTACATTCACTCTTTGGCCATCTCAGCTGCAATTCACAGTGCACCTTATAATCAAATGTGCTTTATGTATGATTTTTGTAACCTACTGTGGGGCAAATAAGTATTTAGTCAACCACTAACTGTGCAAGTTCTCCCACTTGAAAATATTAGAGAGGCCTGTAATTGTCAACATGTGTTAACCTCAACTATGAGATAGAATGTGAAAAAAAAACAGAAAATCACATTGTTTGATTTTTAAAAAATTTATTTGCAAATCCTGGTGGAAAATAAGTAGTCTGGCTAGACCACTCCAGGACCTCGAAATGCTTCTTACGAAGCCACTCCTTTGTTGCCCTGGCTGTGTGTTTGGGATCATTGTCATGCTGAAAGACCCAGCCACGTCTCATCTTCAATGCCCTTGCCGATGGAAGGAGATTTTCACTCAAAATCTCTCGATAATTGGCCCCATTCATTATTTCCTTTACACAGATCAGTCGTCCTGGTCTCTTTGCAGAAAAACAGCCCCAAAGCATGATGCTTCACAGTATGGTGTTCTTCGGATGCAATTCAGTATTCTTTCTCCTCCAAACACGAGAACCTGTGTTTCTACCAAAAAGTTCTATTTTGGTTTAATCTGAACATAACACATTCTCCCCGTCCTCTTCTGGATCATCCAAATACTCTCTAGCGAACCGCAGACGGGCCTGGACGTGTACTTTCTTCAGCAGGGGGACACATCTGGCAGTGTAGGATTTGAGTCCCTGGTGGCGCATTGTGTTACTGATAGTAGCCTTTGTTACTGTGGTCCCAGCTCTCTGTAGGTCATTCACTAGGTCCCCCGTGTGGTTCTGGGATTTTTGCTAACCGTTCTTGTTATCATTTTGATGCCACGGGGTGAGATCTTGAATGGAGCCCCAGATAGAGGGAGATTATCAGTGGTCTTGTATGTCTTCCATTTTCTAATAATTGCTCCCACAGTTGATTTCTCTACACCAAGCGTTTTACCTATAGCAAATTCAGTCTTCCCAGCCTGGCGCAGGTCTACAATTTTGTCTCTGGTGTCCTTCGACAGCTCTTTGGTCTTGGCCAGATTGGAGTTTGGAGTGTGACTGACTGACAGGTGTCTTTTATACCGATAATCAGTTAGAACAGGTGCCATTAATACAGGTAACGAGTGGAGCCTCATTAAGGCCGAGTTATACTTCCGCGTCAGACCTACGCCGTCAAGGAAGAATCGAGTTACGACCCTACGCCGTAGCCTGACGCGCGCCTCTCGAATTTTCTAACCTTCGCGTCACCTAGACGTGTATGACGTGGCGAAAACGGACTGTGATTGGTCCGCTCAGACTGTTGTTTCCGGTTTACCGTGAAATCACCGCCATTGTAGAATAGAATCAAACATTATTTTCTACACGCAAAAATGGACCAAGCCGACGGGAGTATCATCGAAGAGCAAGTCTCGTCAAGACATTATTGTGATTGCCAAATGGCAAGGTCGGCGATTAAAAAAAAAAAAAAAAATGGAAGAACCACCGAGACGTGGGTGTTCGGAATCGAGTGGCCACACGAAGCGGTGACCCAGTCGGCCAAAAACTGCCAACTTTTTATCACTTTATGTCGTATTATTGGTAGGTGCACTTCATCATTTACTGTGTACATATGTTTGCTGTGAGTCTGTGACTTATTTACGTGTCACACTTCAAGTATATGAAGAATAAAGCACAGATTTGGTGTCAAAAGAGTTGTTTTGATCTTTAATTTTCAATAACAGACAGTTCACACACACGATACATCATCACTGATTGAGAGTGCCTCGGTGCTTTTTATGATAACGTTAAAATCAAGGCTCCCGACGCAGTTTGGGAAGTTCCATAGACGCCAGAAATCTGCTATGGCTTCCCACTGGCTGGTTGTAGGACACGGCAAACAAATCGGGCTGGAGGGCTTTGCAGACCTTGAACGCAGTGCTCGACGCCAGTTTGAAGCTAGCCGCGGCTAGCTCTCTCCACCCGAGTCTAAAACTCTCTGTGCGGCATCAAAAGTCGGCCAGACCGCCTCGAAACCGTCTTCTGCATCGCCTGCCCCTCAACATTTGTATGTTCAATATTTATTCAGTGTTGATGAGCAGAATATTTACTTTCAAGAGTTCCATCTTGCATTGTTTATTTTTTCTCCGACTAGCGGAAGTAAACAAGCATGCCCCAAAACCGTACAAACATAACGCCACATCCCTCTAGTGGCTTGGTGGTGAATTACAGAGCAACGCGTTCCCTCACCGCAGAACTATCGAATGTCGAATGACGCCATAGTCGCTGCGCCGTCACAGCAACGCGGGAGTATAACTCAGGCTTTAGACCTCGTTAGAAGAACGTAGACCTCTTTGACAGCCAGAAATCTTGCTTGTTTGTAGGTGACCAAATACTTATTTTCTACTCTCATTTGGAAAAATTATTCTTTAAAAATCAAACAATGTGATTTTCTGTTTTTTTTCCACATTCTGTCTCTCATTGTTGAGATTTACCCATGTTGACAGTTACAGGCCTCTCCAATCTTTTCAAGTAGGAGAACTTGCACAATTGGTGGTTGACTAAATACTTATTTGCCCCACTGTATTTTGCTGGCGAAACTGATTATAATATTGCAATGAGGTGCTCAAGATACAAATTTCTCATTCATCAAACCAGTTTATAAAACTATAAAACTTCAATCGCAATATTAAAAGATTAGGAGCAAATGACAACTGCTATACATTGATGAACAAATACAATTATACAGCAATCTGGTGTGCGTTATGTATGACTATAACTCAGGACTGAGACCAGACACAAACCAAATGTAGGAAAGTAGTTTAAAGCAGACTCATTTCAAATTTGATTTATCCAACAGAACCTGTCTTACATGAGGTGGTGTTAGTTTGTCAAGCACTATAATGTCAGATTATGCAGAGGTGTAGCATGATGAAACACCTCTTTTAGCAATCAAATTAGCGCTGAATTCCTTCTCATCTTGACACCTCTTTACAAAGTCAACGAGAAACTGAAATAACGAGAATTTGCGGCTGTAGTTAACACCTCCCGTGACTGACATTCGTTTAAAGTTTTATCAACCCCTCGCACCAACAGATCAAAACACATCTCGCATTCTGGCAGCAGGTTTTTTTTTTTTAATTCATGATGAGGATTTAATAGTATATTGCTGAACAAGCAGAGATATGAATTCCTAGTAAGTGATTTATGAGCAGCATATTCATCATTAATTAGCTGCTTAATGGTATGCATGTGAGTTGCTTTTAAATGTAGCTTATTAGTCTTTGCAAAAACGTTGCCTTGGATGTTGAGCTTGGGTGGTCAAAAATGTATTTTTCATTTATTGATGCTACATGTTCACCCAAGAAAGTATCCATTCATTAATTCATAACTCTGTGGCACTTGCAACAGTCATAAAAAATTTTCATACCTCCATAAATTGACCTATATAGCACAATATGTACGTGGGATACAAACATGACGATGTTCGTGATGTTTATTTGACCAAGAAAACTGAAGAAAAATGCAAAAGCAACATTGCAGTGTTGTTAAATTGCTTGCAGTGATGACTAAAATATTACACAAACATTTTGGATTGCCCAGAAAATCACAAGATCATTTTTAATAGGTGCTTAAAAAATGTTGGAATTTAAATTAATGAGAACAGTATTGATCGGAATTTTTACAGCTGTTTATGTTCAATACGCATTCAAATGTGGAACTGTATCAATTGAAAGCTATTTATCAAGGAGTGTGTACATGAATCTAAAAATCATATTTTAAATATGATTGAAAGTCCAATACAATTAAAAATGTCTCATATAAACTACTGATGCACCGATACCAGTATCGGCAGGGGGGGCCGATCCAGCCCGAAATGGTGGTATTGGCGAGTACCAACAAACAGGGCACCAGTACCATTTACCAGTCCGGTAACACTGACCGCAGCCTTTTTTCTCCTGACACTCACTACGCTCTGTGTTGTGTGATCACGCATGATTACTTTGCATGCCAAGCACCTATCGCTATTGACCTGCTCCAGACCAATGAGAGCGGGCCAGAAGAGAACAGAATTTTCTGTGGGCCTTGCAAAATCAGTCAAAATCCAGTAAAACAGTCGGGAGCGAAAGGGGTTGCACCGGTGAAAATGGCTGGGAGTGAATGAGTTAAATAATCAATAGCTGTAGCCCTAAATAAAAGCAATGACGTTTTGTGTGGACAAATCACAATCCTTGCCGTTCACCAAACGTCCTCTTTTGCCCAGACATGTCCACTTTTCACGTCATTTGCGGGGCGTCCGGCCGGGTTTTATAAATTAATGAACATGTCTGGTTTTCATGATTTTTCACGGAACCAATTAGCGTGTGTTGAAATTCACTGACAGTTTATCACGGTACAGTGCTTAGGGTGACCGTATTTTGATTACCAAAAAAGAGGACACTCGGCCCAGCCTCGAGATACCTGAATTTTACTCGAAGTTCACTCAAATATGCCTTTAAAACTTTAATATATTTAAAGTCTGCCTCCATTATCTGGATAGAAAAAGTCGCAGTAAAGTCGAATAGTCGCAGTTTTATCATAGTTTGGCTGGGGGTGCGACTTGTACTCCTGAGCGACTTATGTGTGAAATTATTAACACATTATTATATTTTTTTAGGGCTGTCAAAATTATCGCGTTAACGCGCGGTAATTAATTTTTTTAATTAATCACGTTAAAATATTTGACGCAATTAACGCACATGTCCCACTCAGCCTGCCTGCCTTTTGGTAAGTTTTACAGCAAGGCTTTTTGTGCTGTCTAACAGCGAACTCTTGTGGTCGCTTTGCGACATGGTTTATTGTTGTCTTGCCAGTTCAATATGGCTGCAGGACGTCTCGGGCTGACGCCTACGTTGTAATGTTGTGCTTATATGATCCTTGGACAAGATTTGTCCGTAAGTATGGTTGTTGTAAATAATGCACATATTATGTTAGTAAGCGAAATGTTATATTTTTTGTATGAGACGCTTTTTGTTTATGTTTAGTGAACCTGTATAGCGTGCTAAGCTAACGTTGTTGCTAATGCAATGCTTGTATACTTTTTTTTGTATTTTTACGACGGTCTAAAGAGGACAATGGTTTGAGGGCATTTTATTAATAAATCAGATGAACAAGAAAGAAGTCTGATTATTATGGCGTCGTTTACTAGCTGTCTAGCTTTGGAAAAAGTAGACGCTTCGGAGTGAGGACAGCATAGACAGATTTAAATGACAGTAGAGTGAAATGCCCACTACAGTCCTTATGTACCGTATGTTGAATGTATATATCCATCTTGTGTCTTATCTTTCCATTCCAACAATTTATTTTACAGAATATATATATAATTTACAGAAAAACATGGCATATTTTATAAATGGTTTGAATTGCAAGATTAATTGTGATTAATTACGATTAATTAATTTTTAAGCTGTAATTAACTCGATTAAAAATTTTAATCATTTGACAGCCCTAATTTTTTTACATGTTATTTTGGTGTTTTCAAGTGACACTGATGGTTTGGTAAACTTAGGATGTTCTTTATGCTATATTTATCTGACTAACTCTTAATAGCTATGTTACGTTAACATACCGGCCACATTCATATTTCGTTGTTCATGCATCATGTAACATTATCATACTGTTCAGCATGTTGTTCTCTACTGTATTTTTACTTTAAATTGCCTTTCAAGATGACATATCTGTTCTATGTGTATGATTTCATCAAGTAAATTTCCCCCAAAAATGCGACAACCCCTTTACATTTAGTGGCAGAGAGTAATGTAATGTGCATGTCAAAAAGAATAATACAATCAGATTCAGCTGGGGCCGGCCACGCAAACGCGGATTGACCGTGAATCTCTTTACTTAATCTTTATGTATACTGATCAAATCCTATTCACTTAATACGATTGATTTTAATCGGATTGAGGAAAACTACCAATATAAATGCACTCAAGATGTCATAAACAGAATAACCTGTTTTCTATTAAAACAGAAAAGGACCTTCACTTTTTTTTTCACTACAAGCAATTAGAGAAAATGTTCTTTTAAGCAAAGAAGAATCGAGAGTACAAGGTCTGTTGACTCACAATACTGAAACTTTAAGCCGTAATAGATAATTTAATGACTTAAAACAAGGCGTACTTGCATTTGACAAAAAGCTGTATGCTGTGTTCCAAATACAAAAAAAATCTGATCGCTTCCTGGCCTGCTTTGCTAAAGTTTCATTACATTAACATTATCATTTTCAACTAAATAGGCCCTTTTACATCCATCACCCACACACTAGACCATTCAAAGTATAAAAAGGCACGCATGCTAGCAGTTTCTTGGAGTTGTTTGACTTACTCCACATTGTTATGCCAAAGCTCGGATGTCAAAACGCCTACTTCCTCCTCTGCAAAACTACAACGATAGTTTACTTCTTTTCCATTACTTTACAAACATTACATAACGTGTTAATTTCCATATAAATGCATTCCAAATGTAATTTCTATTAAATGCAATAGACTTACAAAAGGGCTAAGCAAGCGCGAGTAGTTTTCCATCACTTTTATATCCAGCACATGGCATCCGAGCGTTACATCCTCGTGTTTATCCTCCACTTTTAAACGGCCAAGATTACGTTTAATGACGCCATCTTTAAGGTGATTGATGCAGTAATTTGTTCACGCTTTTCTTTGCAATGCCGACCATCTGTTCCGGCATAAGAATTCTTAGCGGCGTGCGTGGGCATTCCGAAGCTTTTGGCAAATTTGAATTGGATTGAGGGCTTGATTAAAGGGAAAATAATAATTTATTCGTGCTTGTAATCAATAATAAACCAATTGTAAACTATTGTCATTGTTCTTCTGCTGTGAATTGAAGTTGCTAACTAGTAGACGTCCAATCCATTCTAACTGGGTGGGTGGCAGCGAATGAACGTTCGTTCATTCGCTGCCACCCTCCACGTTCATTCGCTGCCACCCTCCCAGTTCAAAATGGATTGGACGTCTATCATCGTCAATGGCAGTCAATGGGTGTGTTTACATGTAAGCCTGTGGCGATATGCAATAATTCCATTTTTCGCACGGTAAATGAAAATGAAGGCGGTAATTTTCCTGCTGCGATTTATCGCCTCGCGTGCGGCAGATGTGCGGCGGACGTGCTGTTAAAAGTTTGGCTTCCTTGATACCAACAGCGCAATATGCTGTGACGAGGATTCCCTCTGTTTTATTGACTGCTGGGTATGTTTGTTTTATACATTGGAGTTTGCGTGACCATCATTCAATGGGGGGAGGCGGGGCCGAGTGCAATGTCGGCGCGAGCGAGCAGAGTGAGGAAGATGAAAATGGACGGAAAATGCTGCTTTCCAAGCCAAACACCACAGCCCCGGTGTGGGAATATTTTGATTATAAACCAAATGAAAATGGCGAGGCAACCAAAAATGTGTTTGGAAGTTGTTTCAATAAAGACGGCCAGCACAAAAAATCTACATGCTCATTTGAAACTCTATCATCATCTTTAGTTTTCACTTCTTTGTAAAAAAACTGGATCGCAACAAGCGGAGCCTTCCTCGTCACATCAATCGACAATTACAGAGGTAATCATTTGATTTGAGAAATACAAGCAAGATCCCGCAAAATGGCGTTCCCTCACAGAAAGTGTAGCCTAGTCCGCTACATTGCTGAAGAAATGAGACCATTTTACCTCTGTTTAATGTTGTTTGACACTTAGGCTAGGTTCATACTGCAGGTCTTAATGCACAAATCCAATTTTGTCGTGTTTTTCCAACTCAAGTGAAGCATTAACTTGACGGTCTGAACGTGAAAAGTCGCATAGAAGAGGACCATTTCAAATCCGATCTGGGTCACTTTCGTATGTGGTCTAAATCCGATCTGGTTTTTCCAGAATGTGGCTGGCGGTCTGAACTTTCAAGTCTCTTGAAACAGAATACATCCAGCAATGACGTCAGCAAAGCGAAAGCGGCAGGCAGGACGGGAGCAATGTAGCTGTGCATTAGCTTCTAGCTTGAACTCTGCTTTTATGCAGAAGCGGGCTTCACCACAGTCATAAAAAAATAAAGAAAGAAAAGGATAAGCCTGACAATTTTCGATTTTCATTCTATGCGCTGAATGAGCAATATTTCAGTTTTGCTTACATGGCTGAGACGGGGCAAATTGACACACCCACTTCATGTCACGCACACAAGTCAAGGCTTATGTGCGTGCCTGTATGCGTTCTATCAGTCCATATAAACTTTGAATAAAAGACGAAACGGGGATTATTAATGTCTGTTATTTGTGTCCTCTTTTTCGAAATCAAAATATGATGACCCTGGAATGACATACAGCTAGCATGTGTAATTTGTTTTGATGCTTCTGCGCATGCGTGTCACTTTGCTGAGCGCATCTCGGACTGCGAATTAGTGCGTTTGCGTGATACTTGAACTGGCTCCATGGACAAAGGCAGTCTGAACGGGCACGCCAAAAAAACAGACATGACGTTCATTCATTTTCCATGCTGCTTTTCCTCACGAGGGTCGCGGAGGTGCTGGAGCCTATCCCAGCTACCAATCGGAGTTGTGCATTAAGACCTGCAGTATGAACCTAGCCTTAGTGAAGCCAAATTTTTGTTACTGCTACTTAATTAATGTATTTTTCTCTGTTGTTGTTGAAGTGCAATTGTTTGTGTTACCACAACTTTATACCTCTGTGCCTAAATGCTTAAGTTATTGAAGTGCAATTTTATTTTTTCTTGAAAAAGACATTTTATTCATTCTGTGTTTCTGTACGGTACTGATATTGTTGTCTTTTACTTAAAAGAGGCATCGTCTATTGTTTTTCGTTGTGATTTCTTAAAAAGTATTTTTGAATATAAGAGTAAACGTTTATCGCGTTTAAATGGGTGTCCTTAATATTAGAATTATAAATATATACTGTATTCTTACTGTGTTATTGTAAATGGGTAAAAAAATAATAATATCGCATATCCCAATAATTTATGAGAGAATTTATCGCCCACTAAAATTTGTTATCGCGACAGGCCTAGTTACATGGACAAAATTTCTTCATTTAGAATCGGATGCACTGTGTTCATAGACACTAAAAATATTGATCCGATTAGGTCTTGTATGTTCATGCATCAGAACTTCTGTCAGAACAAATTATTTTGATGTGCGCATATTGATGCTGTGTTCATGGAGTGTCGCAACTATTGTAAATACAGTAAAAAGCTAAGTTTTTAGAGAAGATTTATGGTCAATTTGCATTCTATTTTTTTAAGAGAGCGTAAGAACGTTTTGTACACATACATAAAAAAAAAAAAAAAAATTGAACCAAGTTCGTTAAAATGTTCAGTTATAAACAAAAACTTAGCATTCGTATTTTGATGCGTTCTCTTCTTGTTGTAGATTACATTATTTTAAACACTACTGTGTAAGGCTGAGGTTGGGCATCGTTTGAATTTGAACGGTCGCGATTTTCGATTCAGATACTTTTAATAGGCAGGGTAAAAAAAAAATTGTGTGGTTTATATTAATTTCTCAACTTCTCGATCATTTTTTATATTACCATAATTCACCAAATATAACGCACACTTTTCCTCCCAAAATGCACTTGTAAAATCATGGGTGCGCGTTATTCACAGGTACAGGGATGGAGACAGAAAGATTCATCATGATTCATGTTCCAGTGTCAGCATGAACAGGACGTACTTGTAAATACCAATGTGGTAAGGTTCATCTTTCCCACACCATATAAAGGGAGCATGGCCAAATATACCAGAAAAATAGGAAAAAGAGGAAGCCATCCTGACTTTTGTCAAAATAACATTGTTCTGTCCATTTAAACATTAAATGTTAGCATTATTTCAAGTATTTTTGCCGTTTTTCCCCCCAAAAAGTCAACATTTTAAAGATCTTATCATATTTCCAGCAACGTGTTTGTGTCATATACAGACAAGTTTAATCTTGTGCAAATTGTGCCTACCCTGTCCTCCATTTGCTCTGCTTCTCCTAGCTTCTGGTAATATCAAAAAGGCATCACAGGCAAGGACAGTTTGTTTCAAACTTTCGGAAGAAAGTGTTTTCATGCACGCCAATCGGATTATACAGTAAATCAGCATAAACCACCCTTCTTGTTCGGAATAAAATATTGATCGGAATGGGCTGGATCGGGTTAAAATAATCCGAATGGGGTGTGCACATGAAGCATTTTTATTCCGACCAGAGTTTTAATCCAAATATAAACGGCATGGAAAATGAATGAATGAATGAATAAATGTCCATATAAGCATATCTAATAGTTATAAATTAAAGTGCTATTTTGTGTTATTCAAGCTAATTTAAGAAGTTGAAACTCAAAGTATTGTGGTGTGAACCTAAACAATTTTTTTAATGTCAGTAACATATCTTTTTTTTTTTTTTTTAATTAAAGAATTGACAAAATATGTTTATACCGAGAGTATGATTTTACTCACGACTGTCATTTACTGTCAGTGCAATGGTCCAGTAGTGCAAGGCTGGCAGAGGAAGCTGGCAAGGCCCGCTTAACATTAAAGCCAATGAGGCTAAATGGACAAATGGAGTCATTACCAAGTCATTCAAGCTCGGGGACGGCGGTGACACGTGACAATTTGCAATTGCTTATCGTCCATGTTGAATATACCAGTGACTGTGGTGTTTTATATCAGTCTATTGCTCATGCGTAATCCTATATTGCCTTCATTTGGAGCCAATGTTGGACGATACCTCATCATCATTGGATTCACATTAACTTTTTCAGTGCCAATGACGATGAAAGACGTCCAATCGTGAGGCTCTTTTCATCCTTCCATCATGAATTTAAATGAGTTTGTAAATATTAAACATAGAATGAACGACTTCAGTCTCTGCCACCCCTCCCAGTTCCAATGGATTGTACTTGTATTTATTTATAAGTACAGCTACTTTTCCTGGAGTCAATTCAACCTGCTTCGTGCAAAACATTTACCAGTGCTCACATCGCCAACAAAAACACAGACAAAAAAAAAAAAATAATAATGATAACAAATAAATAAAACCCAAATCCGAAAAACCCACCCACCCCCTTCCAATCCACACATACGCACACTCACATCTACATATAAATGCACATATAGTACATAGACATACACATTACATACATATAACCATATACATACCTATATAGTGTATCACAAAAGTGAGTACACCCCTCGCATTTCTGCAGATATTTATATCTTTTAATGGGACAACACTGACAAAATGACACTTTGACACAATGAAAAGTAGTCTGTGTGCAGCTGATATAACAGAGTTAATTTATTTTCCCCTCAAAATAACTCAAAATATAGCCATTAATATCTAAAACCCTGGCAACAAAAATGAGTATACCCCAGAAACTACGTACATCCCTAAATATCTAAATTGATTACTGCTTATCATTTTCCCTCCAAAATGTCATGTGGCTTGTTACAGGAGTGCTGTCAGCATTGCTGCAGAGATTGAAGAGGTAGGGGTCAGCCCGTTAGTGCCCAGACCAGACGCTGCACTCTACATCAAATCGGTGTGCATGGCTGTCACCCCAGGAGGAAGCTTCTTATGAAAACGGTACACAAGAAAGCCCGCCCGTCCCATCAGACCATAGGACATGGTTCCAGTAATCCATGTGCTTTGTTGACATGTTTTCAGCAAACTGTTTGAGGGCTTTCTTGTCTTTGCTGCTGATGTTCATTGAGATTCTCAGGCTCATTGTGGTTAGTTACCGTATTGGCCCGAATATAAGATAATATATATATATAATATATATATCTATAATATTAGACTGTGTTTTTTGCATTGAAATAAGACTGAAAAAGTGGGGGTCGTCTTATATTCGGGGTCTAGACATTATACCCATTCACGGCGCTAGATGGCGCTAGATATCATTGAAGCGAATGCTGAACTTGACTCCCCAGGCCAAAGCGAACCCCTTATGGTTAATGCAGTTATTGCAATTTTGTTGTTTTATCACAATAGATTGGTTTATTTTGTTAGGTTTTGTGTTGTTTTTTTCCTAGTGTGACTTGTCCCTGTGATTACGCATTGATTTCACCTGTTGTACCTGCGCCTAGTGAATTCTCCCTTATTACCTAGCTGTTCCTCGTTGTCTCGTTACCCCTTGTCTGCATGTGTGTGTATATAAGCACCCAGTTTCTTTTCACTCCTTGTTGCGTCATTGTCAAAGTCTATGTCAATGCCCATTTGCTCATCAGCGTTGATTCTCAAGTTTTCGCCATCCAAGCCCTTGTGTTCCTCGGTAAGTTTTTGATACCCAGTCTTTTGTTACTAACAGTTTTGTTTACCTCTGTACTTTCTTTGGATCATCACAGCCTTTGTTTTGCACTTTGTTTTTGTTGGCTTTCATTAAATCATTATTGCACCGCCTTTTTAGCCTCGCTTCCCTTTTCCTGCGCTTGGGTCCACACACCACCTGCCTGCCCGGAATTCCTGACATATTTACATTTCAAAAACCAGAAGCCATTCATTTACGAATGTGATTGCACTTTAGTTTATATATTTATATGTTCAGATATTAAGATTTGAATGAGGCAAAATAACATGCTTTTTTTCTCAAATATTGTTGTAATCATTTGTTTCAGATGTACTGTAAGTATATTCTGTATAAAAATTAATTTGGTGTTCAAAAAGTCTTTTTCCAAACTTGAGTCTTGAAAAAGAAGGGGTCATCTTATAATCAGGGCTGTCTTATATTCGGGGTAATACGGTATTTCAAATGCAGAATTCATTACTAATAAAATGCCTCTTCAGAAGGGACTTAAACTGTTGTTTACTGTTTGCAGAAATTATTTCACTTGGCAAAGTGTTCCAGCCACACATTGCTCTATACATTACCATACTTTTTCCACAGTTTGTTACCACATTAGGTAGTTTGAATCTACCCTCTATGGCATGTTGGGTTTCATATGGATGTTTATCAGAGCTTAGATATAACTTTTGGAAGAGTACATTTGGTAATTCAGTTGTAACAATATTTCTAGTAAAATTAAGCAATGAGGCCGTAAATCTTTAACTTTGCATCCAGTTCACATCAGTCCTGAGTGGACAACAAACTGCTCTATTTTGGACAGTTTATGAAGTCTTTATATGTGTTATTGCAGCACATGACCAAATCTCAGAGCAGTAACGTATTTTTCGGACTATAAGTCGCACCAGCCATAAAATTCCCAACGAAGAGGAAAAAAACATAAGTCCCACTGGAGTATAAATCGAATTTTTGGGGGAAATTTACTTGATAAAATCCCAACACGTAGAACAGATATGTCATCTTGAAAGGCAATTTATTATAAAAATACAATCGGGAACAACATGCTGAATAAGTGTTCAGTATGATAATGTTACATGATGCATGAACAACGAAATGTGAATATACTGTCCTCACAAGGACACTACGGCTTTGTCCTCGCCATACAGCGAGCTAAACTCCCAAATGCTGGACATCCGTATAATTTGCTGACTTTATTTTGGCCGTCGTTATGACACCATCATTTGAAGAGTGAAACTATTTTAACATTTTCGTCCTGGATACCAAACAGGTTCGCATCAACGTAAATAAATGATAATTAGCTGCTATTACAGCAATGACACAAACTGTTAGTATGCGTTCGCTAGCATTAGCACATCGTTCAAACAACCACACAACTGGCTCTAAGTGTCCGATCGCGGGTGGAAAACACACAACAACAGAAAAGTTGATACACACAGGCGTTGCCTCTGTCAAGATATTTTACAAGCATAAACAATGAACGTAAGTTCGCAGCCGTGTTTCTCACTCTCTTTCTCTCCGCCCACTCGCTCAGATGCTGCATAGCTGTCCGCCTTCTTCTGGCGTGTGAGCGCTCTTCTTTGTGTATACAAGTGCGAGTGCGTCCCCACTTGGGCGTGAAAGCGCCACAAACTAAAAGCATGCATTTCAATATAAAAAAGTCAATAATACAATTGAACACACATTGCCAAAGGCAGAACGCGAATGTGGCAATGGCTATTAAGAGCTATTAAGATAACTATAGCATAAATAACATGCTAACAAGTTTACCAAACCATCAGTGTCACTCCAAAACACCAAAATAACATGTTATAATATGTAATAATGTGTTAATAATTTCACACATAAGTCGCTCCTGAGTATAAGTTGCACCCCCAGCCAAACTATGAAAAAAACTGCGATTTATAGTCCGAAAATTACGGTAATCTAACTGCGACAGCACAAGTGTCTTTAACACATCTGCTGTCATGTTGAGAGGTAGCATGTGAGAACATCCTCTTACAATTGAGAGACTTTGGCCCATCCTGCGAACTGCTGTGTGAATATGTTCTGACCATGATAACTTGTTATTAATCTCAACATTAAGAAATGTTGTCCCCTGTACCTGTTCAACATTATGTCTTTGACAACCAGAGAAGCAGAAGACAACCAGATGTAGTTTGGGTTCAGTTAACAGCATATGTTTGGTTCCAAAGACAATACTTTTTGTTTTGTCAACATCTAGGACTAGCTTGTTATTCGTAACCCAATCAAGTACAGCTTTTAACTCTTCCATCAAAACAAGTTTGATTGTACGCCAATCAATGACACTAAAAATTGAGCATTTGCGGTCATTCCTCCCAGTTTAATTGAATTGGACATACATTGTTGTCAGTCGCAGGCATGAGTTAATAGTAAATATTGTTTTTTTACTACTATTTAACCATTTAACTGTACTTTTTAACATTTTTTTTTTAATTTAAAAAATAAAGGGGAAACAGTAGACATTGTTTACTTTTAAAAAGTATCTTAACTCTTAGAAAGATAATTGCAATTATTTGCTTTATTTAAAATGTTTATTTTTTTAATTACTGTGTTTATTAAAAACAAAAATAATTATTTTTCATTTGTTATTGACACTATATAATTTATTTTAATTATTCATCAACTAGTGTTATCGGAAGCCATAATCATAGTGTATTTCTTTTTTCATTTTAATGTTTTATTAACGTTTTATAAATGTCCTTTATTCATAAAACAACAAAAATATCTGTAGGATCACTTGTAGGATGCCAAATGTTAATATTGAGGCTTACGTGACCCAAAATGCCAAAGTTTTTTTAAATGCCCAAAAATAGTCATTTGCCCTCTAAGGGTAATTCTATAATTATATACAGTATATTTTTTAAGTAATTCAGAGCTGTATAAATTGATTTCCTCCTGAATCTTCCCTCTAACTGCGACTGACTGGCAACAAGTTTAATCAACTCAAGCTCATACAGAAGTAACACTTTTCTGCCTTAAGCGGAAAAGAACTTTATTTGACCGATGACTTCCATAAAAACTTTGGAGCGCACTTTTCTTTTTTGCCAATTTGTCATGATTGCAGAGTACTGCGAACAAAGCTATTGTATACATATTAAATTCCCTCATCCTTTCTTGTTAGGTAAATTAACAAGCCATATGCTCATTCACTCCTCATTTACTTTGTGTGTGATTGTTAATGCAGCTCTTGTGGTATTAAAATCTATCAATGACAACATGCGAAAACGGACACGTTGCTGAAAATGATCCATGTGCAATTATCTCTGAAGGATCTTCACACTAGGTTTGGTTTCATGTTTTTAGACATCCAGCCAGCTGGTCATGCTGATGCTAAAACATTATGTTCTAAGTTTATTAAATTGGCGTTCTTTGACTTTGTTTTGCTTGTCCAAATTGATTTATAGGTTTAAAATATTAGTTTGGCTCCCTTTCAAAAGTGGAAAAGCAAAGTAAGTAGTGGCAGCTATATTTTGCCTCAAGAAACAATGAATTGACAATCAAGCAATTTAAAAAATGTATAAAAAGAGATCACAGTTACCGGTACTTTTGTCATTTATTACCTTTTAATTATTTTATATATTGGGTTCTGTATGTCTGTCAGTATGTTTGGTTTCAAGTTAACTCAAGAACAAATAAAGAATAATTATACTTGAACATTATAACATGAAAAAAAGAGGAGATTAAGTTTTGGGGTAAAGAGGTCCAAGGCCAATGAGTTAAGAAAATAATTTCATGATAACGTGACAACAGATTAGCCAATTTAATTCAAATCTGCATGGTCGGTGCTATGATGAGAAGACAAAGTGTCAAAGTTCACAGAGGTCAGAAAAATGGCAATGCAGCTAACACTCATTTTGCTTTAGTATTGGTACTGTATTAGTGTTAGATTAAATTTCACACTTCAGATAGACGTGGCAATGAACAGCTTGAATCAAGCACACTGCCTCTTTTTTGAATAACATTTCGCAGCAGATAGACAGCACGGTTAAGATATAAAGCATACTGTATGTCTAGGTCATATTTTTGCTTCCAACTCTGAGGGAAAACGGCTCATAACATGAAGAACTTGTTAGTCAGGGCACATGTGAACTAGAGTGCCTGTGACACCATAAAAAAAAAAGTCCTAAATAGCATTATTTTGTGAATTTAAATCATATTTTGAAATGATTCGACTCCCGTATTTTTCGGACTATAAGTCGCAGTTTTTTTTCATAGTTTGGCTGGGGGTGCGACTTATACTCCAGAACGACTTATGTGTGAAATTATTAACACATTATTATATCATTTCACATGTTATTTTGGTGTTTCGGAGCGAGACTGATGGTTTGGTAAGCTTGTCAGCAGGTTCTTTATGCTATAGTTATCTGAGTAACGCTTAAAATTTATGTTACGTTAAGATACCGGCCACGTTCGCATTTCATTGTTCATGCATCATGTAACATTATCATACTGTACACTTATTCAGCATGTTGTTCTCTATTGTATTTTTATTTTAAATTGCCTTTCAAGATGACATATCTGTTCTATGTGTTGGATTTTATTGAGTAAATTTCCCCCAAAAATGCGACTTATACTCCGGTGCGACTTATATATTTTTTTTTCCTCTTCGTTCAGCACTTTATGGCTGGTGCGACTTCTAGTCAGGTGCGACTTATAGTCCGAAAAATACAGTATATGCAATAATTTGGCAAAGCGCAGATGACGAGAAACGAGCCTTTCAATCTGCCGTTTAGATATTCCTGTCATTACAGCGCTCTGGCACCGCCATCTGGGTGATGTCGGCAGAGTAACGAGTTCAGCTGATTTAGAATTCAGCCCCATAGAGGAGGAAGATTCAGAATGAGGAAAATGTGACAGAGAGCAGCAAAATGTCATCGCTGTTTTTCTCTCTCTACTTCAATGTTTTTACGAGATATTATTTTAATATTTTTGTATATCATGTTTCAGCTTGTCGTTGAACGCCAAAATTGTGCAATCTCGGTGGACAAACTGGCCAATGTCGGCACGCGTGGCTGCTCAAGCCGAGGATAGTGTTTCTCTCAGCGGGCACATGAAGAGGGCCGAGAGGGGTGGAAGTCTCCACACAATCGAGACGCAGACGAGAGCGCGTGGCTGCCCGAGCAGGTACGCTCATCAGCCGGCGACCATTGTGTGTTACAAGTCGCCGGTCGTCAGCCGAGGGAGGCAACCACTCCCACTTTTTCAGTGGACAGGTAGCATTGTCACCCACAAAATGCAAGCCACCTCCTTATTAAAAAATGTGCCATGATCCGTATATTTGACATATTATTAAACACGTAACTTACTCACTTCTTTGTCCATCCAATGGTGGGACAGTTGTCGGACTTTTTTGCCCATTCTTCGCGGTGAACAGGATCTTTTTGAAACTCAAAAAGGCTCACACGCCTCTTCCTGGTGCAGCAACAAAAGCCTGCAGCAACTTGGGCTAGCGTGATGCAAAAAATAAACTCATCTGCAAAATCAGCTGAATCTGCAGTTCTTCTCCATAATATAGTAATGGCTGTATTGTGAAGATGATTAGTCCGCTCCCAGACTCTGGCCGGAAGTCACTCATTTTCATGGCGCTGGATTAAAAAAAAATTCTATATATATATATCGATCTCTTCCACACACATCCAAGCGGTCCATTTCATTGAGGAGCATAAAATACCACGTGAAATATGAAATCAACATGCTTTTTGTCGTCATAGGAGGTAAGGTACTGGCGTATCAATTCAGGTTTCATTGTCGCTGCAAGACCAAAACTCCATTGTAAATCAAGCACCCGCTGTACTCCTCCCACTGTGAACCACAGGCCTTGCGTATATTATAAATTTAACAACTGGTCCAAAGCACTGCACAATTCCAGAGGCTAAATCAATCCATAATGATCACTCCTTTACATGAAGCCAATTTTTCCTCTGAGCTGCCTGCAGGAGTATGAAGCCCACATTGATTGACAGGTTGCTAATGGCTGATCTCTGAGGCTTAGGCCATGGAGATGTCTCTTCCCAGTGTTAATACACGTTGTTGCAGGAAGCCCGTGACATTGTAGCAGACCTTTTCGCTAAGGCGGCGACGAGGGAGAAGACAGATGTCCAAATAGCCCGCGGGTTCATCACTCACAAGGATTTGTTTGGCGCGCAGGGGTCGAGGAGGGGCGATGCGCGGATGAGTAAAGATGGCACCGTTCGAGCCTCTCTGCTCCTCTAATGAAAAACAAACTCATTCGAAGGAGGCTGGTGAGTAATAGCGACCAACAGCCAGCTCTGAAACTTTTTGGGGTAGTATTGCCTTATTTCTGAAGTCGACTAATATTTTTAGTCAATGTCAAGCAGTGTTGCTTTCATCAACAATGACGAGAACGAAAATATTTCATTGACGAACAATGTTTTCATGACGCTGAAGACCTAAAAACGTGGCTTGGGAGCAGGGGTCGCGTTAACTGAATATTTTCCGTCGTTGACCGGTTTTTTAAAACGGTGACGGAAAAAACTGAAGTCCGTCCGTCATTTTGACAGGTTGCAATTCACACCCCAGACCACAGGGTGGCGAGTGAGCAAATTAATTAGCTATTGTCTCTCTTAATGCATGACGTCGGTGGCTATTCTGTCAGAATATTGTAGCGTCACCGGGGTCTGGCGGCGGCACCGTGATTGACACATCAACGCGAGGTTCTTATTGGTACACCCGCTGTGCCAGCGCGTCATCCAATTGGTGGACTAGATTGCCGCCTGTGTATAGACCCCAATCACATGACGTCACAACTTCGCCCCCCTGACTGGAGCCGCGATATTGTCCGTCAGCTCGTCGTGTTTACACATTACCGCTACGTACATGCCTCCTATTACGGCGTGTTTTTCTGCTCGTTAACATTAATAATCAAAATGGTGAAGGCGTGTGTGGCGGTTGGTTGCAGTAACAGAGAAAATAGACGTAGAGACTTGAAGTTCTACCGTATTCTGAGAGACCCGAAGAGGAGAGCGAGATGGACTGCTGTAATTCGACAAGAAATCTGGGCACTAAACGATCACCACAGACGATGTAGTAGTCATTTTATATCTGGTAAGATGCATTTAATATATATTTAGAAGATTTTGGGCTGACAACCACAATTAAGATCATTGTGTGACGTTGGTGATTGGGGTCTATATAGTTGCCTCTTTTTCTTTGGGGGTGGAGTTGTTGTTTTGTTGGTGTTGTTGGCGGTAAGCAGAGTAAAAAGAGGGAGAAAAATACGACTTCTGTGTCTAATTTTTCGCCACCAAGCAAGCGTTACAATATTAATTAAAAATGAATGAAAACTAAATACTATTGAATATGTCATCATTATCATTTTAAAAATTTAAGTGACGGGTAAAAATAGATTATGACCGGATTTTTATGACCCTGTCAGTCAAAATGACAGACAACGAAAATGTCTAGCGCAACCTCTGCTTGGGAGACTCCAACATAACGAGACGAATGCCAGTTTTTGTTTGACGAGACAACAGCGAGATGAAAATGCGACAGTTACGGTCATATGTTCACAATGCGTGATATTTTCATAATGTACATGGAGTACGTCAGCTTGCCTCGGAGCAGTGTTTGGGTCGTGTTATTCGTTTGAGATGTGCTGCACCTCTCCCTCACTCTTCAACGGAGTTTAGGATATGTTTCAAGCCAGGCGGCGCGCCATCTTGCTTGTTTGGAAACACATGGTAAGATTTGTTTTCTTATACAGTGGTACCTCTACTTATGAAGTTAATTCGTTCCAGGACCTTATGTGTAAGTCGAAATGGTCGTTGTCGAGCAGGATTTTCCTATAATAATACATTATAAATCCAATAATTCGATCCACAGCCTGAAAACCTACACTAAATCTTTAATAAATACTGCTGGTACTAAGCCTGCACAATATATCGTTTGAACATCGCAATGTGTGCAATAGTCCCACCGCAGGACGTGCAATTTTTTTTTTTTTTTTTTAATGTACTAGTAAACTTTTGTGCTAGTTAACTTTTTGTAATGCAACAATTGTGCAGAGACATGGCTTCTTTGATCCCTTTTATAGACACCAATCTGCATTATTCTATATATATAATAATATATATATATTATATAGATTTTTGCGCCCGAGTCCGGGTCACCTGACTTTGAGAATCTGCTGATACAGAGTCCCAATCTGATACCTAAAAAATGTTTGTTTTTATTTTTGCTTTGACGCTCCTGCTGCCGAAAAAAGCCCCTCACTTACACAATGAGTGAGTTGCCACAACACACTTCAGACTGCGTACCAAGTTTAACGATGATTAACATTTTTGTGCATGTTTTTTTTTTTTTTTTTTAACCTGTCCTGTTCAGCTGTTTGACACAGAGAATGGAAATCTAAGTGTCCAGATGGTCTGAACAGTTTTAATGTTTCACATTGAGAGTCTGACATACTCCTATTGTGATCATTAAACATACTTCGTTTAATATGACAAAGCAGCGAAAAGGAAGGGCTTATGAGGGAACAGAAGAAAAGAAACACAAGAGAAGAAAGAAAAGAAACACAAACTACAACAAGTAATACATTGAACGTCGACACTAACTACTAATATGTTGGTGCTATTGTCAGCTAGGTGTATTTTCGGTATTTGTGCATATTTGATTGTAGAGCTACCGAAGAGTCTTTGGCAAAATCTACAAACCTGTCAGTCATTGTTAACGTTAAGTACCAAGTTTAAGAAAAACAGTTTGGTCACACTGCTTAGCAGGCGGGAGGGTAAGAGGATGTACGAGCATGAAACAGAAAAAACATAAACCAGATCCTTTACACCCGATTCTGATCGATCGGCTCAATTTCCGATTACACAATCAAGCAAAGTCTTCCCAAATAGAGCTTTTCAAGTCATCTGGTGAAAATTCCTCTAGTTTAAATATCGCAGCATATACAGTATTGCAATATATCGCAAAACCCCAAAAAGTCGAAATGTCAGTGCTCTCCAATATTGTTCAGCCCTAGCTGGCACCATTACAAATGGCAATTACACATAGTAAAACAAATAAATTAAAATTAGAATTGGAGTAATAATAATATGATAATAATAACAATTCCAGTAATAATTTACCGAATCGGGTTCTAATGTGGCGAATGTGTTTTGCGTGCTGTACCTGAACGCATCGCGTGGCTGAGGTGAATGTGAGATAGGTGCGGTAGAGATTTTACTTTCTCTTTTAATGTTCTGTTGTTGTTGGCATCAAATGCAGCGGACAATAGGTGTGTTGTGTTGCAAAAATTCAGAAATAAAAAATTTAAAATCTGACAAAGCTGGCGGTTTCTTTGGTGATGTTACCTCAATAATAATTGACACCTTAATTATAAACACTGGCGAAGGAGGTCGGAGGAGGACCGTCGAGATCATGAATTTTCTACGGCCGTATTGTCGAGCCAGTTCAAGGACGTGCACACCACGCTCATTTTTCTATCGTTTCCATATTCATTTCAATTGTAGGCGCCACCTTTTTCCTTTTTCACCACCTGCACGAACATTCTTGGAACCCATGTTGATTTCTCCTACAAGAAAATCCGCCGTGCGTCCGTCTTGCGGGAAAACAAACTGTGGCGCTGTCATAAATCGTCGTATTTCGAGCATGTCGTCGGATGTAGAAACAAATGTGAGTCAAATTTTATGTTGGATGTCTAAAAGATCGCGTGTCGAAGCGATCGTACAGTATGTCGAGGTACCACTGTATTTGCAATAGAGAATATACAATGTTGCTTTAGCCTTTGAAGTTCTGTGCTGAGTTATCATCACATAGAGTTTATATAGCATTAGTGTTAGCATTAGCATGTACTTTATTGTGGCGAGCATCCTCTTAATTTTTTAATTTTTTTTATTTTATTATTATTTATTTTTTTTACATAGTTTGTAGCTTCTAGGTGGGTTTAATTGAAAATAATGCACTGCTTTTCCTTTTGAGTGTGTTTTATCACAAATTTGGCATTGTCCTTATAGACGTTTGTTGTCTGTTCATACAAAAATGTTGGTAACCTTTAACTAAGACAAACTCATTTTGAGTGTCGACTAAAACTAGACAAAAGTTGTATGAGATTTCATCGACTAAAACTACAACAGAAATTTTGAAAATGTTATTGTAGTGGTAAACATGAAATCGATGATTTACTTTTGTGGGCCAAACAAAATGATGTGGTGGGCCAAGTTTGGACCCCAGGCCGCCAGTTCGACGCCTGTTTTTCAGATAATTGTAAGCACTCGAATACACTCTTGAATTTAGTGACAAATTATCATTTAAACGTGAGGGATAGAGGTAAATAATAGTTTTATCTCTTCTGACAGCAGGCAGGTTCGCAGTGAATATACACAGTAGCTCAAGCAGATAATCGCAGATAACGACGTAAACATTAACATAAGCTGTTTGTGGCGTTCCGCCTCAAAACACTGCGTCCGTGGGGAATCATCTCGTATGGAAAGTGTGGCCTTTGTCGGCTTGTTTGCAATTGAGCGCATGCGATTGGATTAGCGTGCATTATCTTTCGTGGAATGGCTTCGATTTCAGGCGACTTTCGATAGCAGCTGCCACTCTGATGGCTCTTCAGTTAAAGGACCGACCTCTAGTTAGTGTGAACCCGCCGTGTTCCCCCCTTTCCACTCACCACCTGCCCTCGCTGGTGTTCTGCCAGGGCATACGTGCATTTAGCAGGAGTTATGTCACTTCTGTAAACGTGAACGGCATGCGCGATTGCCCACGATGACAAATGTTGTTTACAAATGAGCTCGAAGCGTGCATCTGGCCGTGGGACAATTAGGTGGAAAATGCATGCAGAGTGAGGGCAAACACGACCGAAATGAAAAGTAGGGAGTTTGTTATTTTGTTTTTCCAATTTTCTGTTTTTGTAGAGCTGCTCTGCATGAAAAAGCTTTTTTAGATAAGTGCCCAAATGGAAGTGATGTAATTAAAAGATTTGTCAATGAGGGCTGTTACAGAACAGCAAAGCATTCAGGTGATTGTGACTGTCATAATGGAAATTTAAAAGTGGCTACCAGATAAAAAATAATAATAATAGTTCATGCATTTGGGACACTGTAGTTCAAATTGCATCTATATGACTACAAGTTTTGTTACAGAACTATGCACAGTAGGAATAATAATTTTTTCATAAAAATATATTTATATGATGCAAAATAAATTCTCACACATTTTGTTAAATTTCTTGAAGAATGCAGAACCTTAACAGTTCGGCGGTGTGGTCAACAACAACAACAAAAAATTATCAAAGAAACTAAAGTAGTTGCCCCACATAATTTGATAGTGTAACGCCCAAATGCTATTTTTAGACCGCAAGGCTGCGTGATGTCACCATCGTAAACCGGAAGGGGGTCCAAATAGAAGCGCGCTCACATACAACCCATGCTAGTACGGTTTGTTTTCTGTCGGTAATCTTTCAAAAAAGAACATGCTGAGCAAACACTGCTGCTATGGAACTTGTAGAAACGACTGTAGACATTACGAAATATGAAGGATGTTTTCTTCATACATCTCCTGGAGCAAAAAACTGGAAAAAAATGGATCAACTTGTGCTAATGTCCAAAAGACCAGGTTAACGCCAGCAAAGTGAAGCCATTCAACTTTACATGCAGTAAACATTTTGTTGGGGGCCATGGTCCAACAGATGACAATGCTGATTGCCTGCCCCGAATAGGTAAGCCATTTTGATATTTTTACTTATTTTTTAGTGTGGCGTTCTGCGGTGCTACTTTTGTCTGACAATGAATGACCGGAAAAAAAATAAAATTGTATCTGACTGCCACTGTTGTTACTTTTCTGTAGTTAAAAACAACTTTAGTAAGGAGGAAGTGCAAATAAATTAATAGAATTAGGATTTGTTGTTAATGAAAAAATTAAAAGTGTTCGTTGGCTGTCGCTGAGTAGCATTTGCGATCGCTACACAAAAATAGCAATATAAATTACCCCCAAGAACGGTCAGAGACGTAAGACAACCAGACGATAAAATATATAATAAAGACAGGGGATATGGTGGTTAAGGATAGCTTGTTGAAACAGGAGAATGTGGTGTAAGGCAATAAAAAAGCTACCTCTGCATCAGGTCATCTCTTTTTCCCATCTTTTTCAGCCCTCGACACTCAAGCCATCTCTAACGGAACATTTGTATGTTCTTCCACTTCTTTACCAGTGAATTTGGCACCTGGGACATCATATTCGGACAGAATTGGTAGGTTTAGCTCAGTAAACATCTCGTTCGTATACTATTTACATGCATCTAGCATGAGGGACAAACACAAGTTTGACTCACCCTAGCAACAGTTGCTAACGTCGTGAATATTAATGAGCAAAGGTGACGTGTTACGTGCGGTACACTGTTGGATTGGACTTCTTGCACCATATTATTAGCAGCCAAATGAGTTATAGGGCAGATGAAGACTTCAATTCATCAGCGTTTTACTCTGTTATATTCTCTTGAATGCATCATTCGTTGTCTCAAAACTCACATTACCAAAACATTTTTTGAATTGACTGTAGTTTTTGAGTTACTGCCATAGCAACACCTTAACAATCAGGGATGCACCTTGCTGCTGGCCGCTACCTGATGACGTCAATTCCTGAAGACCTCGCCAGCACTCCAATACGAAAGTATAGCACCACGCTATCCTCGCCATACGTTGAAAAAATTTTCTGGGTTTTACTTACGAGATTCGTAATGCCATCTCAATGTATAGCGATGAATTGCTCACACAAAGGCTTGAGACTATGAGTGGCCCAAAAAACCTTCTGCAAGGATTTGGACATCTTTTGTGAGAGTCAAGTGGAACATCTTCTCCACGGCTCCACAATTGCGTCTTTGTTTTCAACATTTCAGCGACCACAGCTTTGAAAGCCTAGGAGGATACAACCTTGGTTTTTCAAAGACGTAAGTAGACCCTTACTGGCAGTTTGATACGTTTATTACTATATCACAACCTTATTTTTGTTGTTGTTGCTTGCCTGTCATACGACATCTGATAGGTGGTCTATTAATGTCAATTTGATACATTTATTACTAGATCTATATCACTACTCATCTGTTTTTGCAATTACTGATAATTATATCACAGAATGACTAGGGAGAGAAGATTTCAGAGAGAAATAAGAATGCCAGATGCCTACCACTCTTTCCTTTGTGAAGTGTCAAGCTGCCAACCGGCGTCATCACCAATGTCTGCTGTGCAGAGTAAATCGTCGTCATTTGACGCCTCAGGTTCAAACATGTTGGGATTAATTTTAGATGATCTTTCCGGGGAGCGATTCTGAATGGTTAGTTTCTGTGGAAATATTACTGACATCATTGCTGCTGCTATGTTCGCTGCTGCGTTCAGGAATTTACGGCACACACTATCGGGTTTGGGAAGGGAGTATTAACGGAGTGCAAAAAAACTATAAAAATAAATAAAAATAAATAAATAAAGCAAATTATCCTCGCAGTTACGCGTTAAAAATGACATGGTTGTTTTCGCCAAACTCGTCTAAAGTTTATGTCTGCAAAATTACACCGAAATCCGAAAAGCTCTTCAGCTGCCCTTTGCCATCAAAATGGCACTCCGAAGCAGAGATTGACCGATATGGGTTTTTCAGGACCGATACCAATACCAACCAGTATTTAGATGGGCTGATAACTAATTTTGGAGGGACATTGACGTTAAAAAACTGAATGATGCAAACACTGAACTTCATTGAAATGCCTAAAGCATGTTTATTGAATGCCTCTGCGGCTTGGGGGGTGGCATGGTTCAGAGGTAGGTTTTCCCTTGCCTGGTATACCAAACTCACCGCTGTTCCAGCGATTGAGTCTGGCGACCGTTCGGCGGATCAAATTTCGAGGGTGGAGCAAGCCACAGCAAACAGACAGCAGAGTGGACCAATCAGCGACGGGCAAACGTGACGTTGTTAAAGCGACAAGTGATTAGCGTGAGCTGAGAATGGAGAAGTTTATTCAAAATGGCCAGCGCGAGCCATGTTGACTGTTGTCAATGACTTGTTTCGATGTGTTTTTGGTAATTTAAAACTGGTTTTTACAGCGGATTGGAACATGTTCTCGGCTCTGCCGTTCGCCATCTGTGTTGTTGTAGGGACGACTTTCGGCGCACAAGAGTGATGTTACTCGTTAAGAACACGTCAGGCAAATGAACAAATCTGATTGGACGGTTGATTTTGTATCTTGCTCGCGAGGCCGTTAATGGGCTGGGTCCCAGACTATTTCTTACAGTGTTTGAAAAATACAGGGAGAATAGTCTGGCTGTGCCAGGCAAGGTTTTCCCCAAACCCAGAGGTTGTGGGTTCGATTCTTTGCCCTGATGACCTTGCCAAAGCATCCTTGAGCAAGATACTAAACCCCACGTCGTTCCTAGTGCTGTGTCACCAGTAGGTAGATGAGGATATAGTGTGAAGTAGAGCCTAGTTCGGGCCTAAAAAATCCAGCCCGACCCGACACGGCCCGCTGGTATTGAGGCCCGACCCGGCCCGAGCTCGATCACTTAACTTGATTTGCAGGCCCGAGCCCCAAAAAACCCGATTTTTATTTTATTTTATTTTATTTTTTGAGTGACGTGGAAAAAACGCAGCAGCAGCAATTTATTTTCATTTCTTCGAGTTGGCAGAAAAAAACGCAACTTTTCTTAATGTTTAAATAATCTACATATTTTTTTTAGAATTATCAAAGCATTCACACAACGAAATAACGCTGGGAAAGTTTGTTAAACATATTTCTGAGTGTGTGGGATATTGTTCTCACATGGACGCGCCTCTCTGACAAGGAGAGGGAACAGGAGAGGGCGGCGCCACGGCCGTGCAGCGGGAGGACAAGAAGAAAAAGCGGCCGGCGCCACGGCGTTCGTGCACACGCACAAGCAAAAGCGCAATACAGAGAGCATGCTCTCCATTTTATTTATTTATTTATTTATTTATTTTGAGTGACGTGGAAAAAACGCAGCAGCAGCAATTTATTTTCATTTCTTCGAGTTGGCAGAAAAAAACGCAAGTTTTCTTAATGTTTAAATAATCTACATATTTTTTTTAGAATTATCAAAGCATTCACACAACGAAATAACGCTGGGAAAGTTTGTTAAACATATTTCTGAGTGTGTGGGATATTGTTCTCACATGGACGCGCCTCTCTGACAAGGAGAGGGAACAGGAGAGGGCGGCGCCTCGGCCGTGCAGCGGGAGGACAAGAAGAAAAAGCGGCCGGCGCCACGGCGTTCTTGCACACGCACAAGCAAAAGCGCAATACAGAGAGCATGCTCTCCATTTTTTTTTTTTTTTTTTTTTTTAAATAATTTATTAGTCCGGCATGGCGGCCCGACCCGACCTGACCCGAACGTGAATGCTTAAATTGTGGGCCCGATCGGGTCGGGTCGGGTCGGGTTCGGGTTCGGGCACAAAATCTAACCTCTAGTGTGAAGTGGATTGAGGGCCTTATAAGGTAGGTGCAATACAAGTGTAACTCCATTTACCATTACCATTTAACCAATCAAAGGACGGGGTGACTACGAGTGCAGGAGAGAGCCGCAGCTGCATCCGAGCGGAAATAACCCAGTTTTAAATTGATTTTTTCGTGCATTTCATTTTTTTTTCACCATTCGGATTTTGTTACCGTTTCGGCAACGAGACAATGTGCGTTACGGTGCGTTACTACGTTGGTTGAATGGCGCAAGAAAACTCAGAGACACAGAGAGAAGAGTGTTGTGATGCTTTAGCAAACGCGAAGCTCGGCTAGGTGGCTCCAATATTTCCTGACTGTAGCCGACAGCCTACAATCTACGCCTAGATATCAAATGCTAATAGAACTACATGCAAAATGACAGATGGCGGAGTTAATAAACAGCCGCCATTTTGAAGCAGTAGACGTCTCAGAAAGGCTCTGTTGTAGTGAACCTACCTTGCGAAGTTAAGTAACTTTTTATCTAAAATACTCCTAAATCGGCAAAATCTTGACTTGAATCTATTATTAAATGATGAAACAATGTTGGGTCTAAAACCCGTTCATTAACTTAGTTATTTACCCAAGGCAAGCTGACAAAAGGCAGGGCACGGTGAGATAAATTCAGAGAATTCACATTTTTCAACCTGCAGGTTGGGAGAGCCAGGAGACATGTTCCGCAACCGATGTCTCTCATCCAAGTCTCTCTCCGAACTCTCCCGCACTGCTAACTTTTATTGAGGGCTTGTTGATGGGCAGAGTACAGTTACAACACTGTTGTCCACCGTGGCAGTATTCTAGTCAGTGATTGAACAGTCACACTTCCTTATTGAATTTCCTGAGCAGGCAAGATATCCTTGTTTTGAACACACATTTGCACTCAAAGTACTGTAGCTTGGTGGAAAAGTACTGAATCAACATATGTGTGTGTATCTACTTATCAGCAGAATGTGATCAATCACCGGTAAGCACATGATTATGGGCTAAAACTGTATTCTTCATAATAGCTTGGGAGTGCGTGTATAATAGCTGTGGGAGAGCAAACTGGCATAATACGTACATTTGGCACCCAAAAACAAGCTTATCTTACAAACAGTTTTAAAACTAACATGTCGAAAGTAGACGGAAGGGAAGTACCGTATTGGCCCGAATATTAGACTGTGTTTTTTGCATTGAAATAAGACTGAAAAAGTGGGACTTGTCTTATATTCGGGGTCTGGACATTATACCCATTCATGACGCAAGATGGCACCAGATATCAATGAAGCAAATGCTGAACTTGAGGAGCAATGTTCTGTCATGACAGATCTCAGCTACTCTCAAGTTTAATCAGTTTGCATTATTTTATTGCAATTGCAATTTTTCCTTATTCAAATTTGTTTCAAGACTACAGTTACAGTTAGACCTCACTTTGATGGTTAATGCAGTGATTCCAATGTTGTTGTTTTATCACAATAGATTGGTTTATTTACATTTCAAAAACCAGAAGCCATTCATTTACGAATGTGATTGCACTTCAGATATTAAGATTTGAATGAGGCAAAATAACATGCATTTTCTCTCAAATATATTGTTATAATCATTTGTTTCAGATGTACTGTAATTACTGTAACCAATACGGTAATGGAAAAACGGTAGCAATTTTAACAACTTTAACAGTTGATTCACAAGATTAAACGATTTCCAAACACAGCAAAGGTTACTATGTTTATTTTTTTTTTGTTTTGTTCTTTTTTTCATGAAAAAAAAAAACATGAAATGTAACACCAGTTACTTTGCCAAGTAACTAATTACTCTCACCTTCAGGTAACTAGTAATTTGTAACTAATTAATTACTTTTTAAAAGGAAGATTAACAACACTAGTCATAAAGATGAATTCTGCAGAATGAAAAGTGACCAAAGCGGAGATTACCTTCTGCCAATTTGCTGCCGAACACAATTTGCCTGCAACTATTGCTGATCACTTCTCCGAATTAGCAAAAGAAATGGTCCCTGACTCAAAGATTGCATTAATTTTATCAATTGACCTTATAATTGGAAACACTAACGAACTACCTTCAAGTCAAACTGAATTGCGAGCTGAAGTGCCATGAAGTGCAGCCATCAAGACATACTAGAAATTGCCAAAAGTGCTACATACAATTATAACAAAAGTCACTGTTAAATTTTATTAATCATGATATAGCTGAAGAACTTGATTGTTCTTTGGTTGCACCTGTGGCCTATACTACGAAGCCGGTTTTCTGGCTTAGCAGGGTAACTTCGAGAGTAACTTTATCACGTGCGACGTAAGTTCGCGGCTATGCGAGACTACGAAAGGTGGATATGTTGGAACCGAGAAGTGTTGCCATGGCAACACACGCCACACGCCAAACCTGGTCGTGTCAGAGTTAGATCTTGCTTAACATCAGGATTCCAATTAACCACGCTCTATTTCAGTGCTTCTCAATTATTTTCTGTTACGCCCCCCCAAGGAAGACGTAAATGTTTCGCGCCCCCCCCCCCCCAACTCTCTGCCGCCACTGTAAATAGTATCATTCGTCTATATTACTATTATAAGTACGCCTCAGCCTAACATTGTGTCCTTTTTTTTCTATTAAAGAAAAAAAGTAACATAGATCAACTTATAATAAAGTATAACTTTTTTAACATTGTGTTGCTTGTAACAGAAAAGACTTAATGCGCATCAATTTGCCTGAAGTTAAAAAAAAAAAAAAAAAAAAAAAAAAGTCACATCCAAACTGTAAAAATACACTCAAGGTACATTTTTGACCATTTGATACTGAAAAATAAAATGTAATAAAATCAGTAAATAATAACAAATTCAAATTGATTAGAAACATTTACTCTTCAGGACAACATGCCAAAAAATTTGACCGAAAAAAAACAAAACTGAATAGAAGGGGGGGAAAAGGTCTCTGGACAGAAGGAAAGTTTTTATTTTCGCTGATTCACCACAGTGCTCACTGGTTTACTGATATAACACTGACAAAGCGGGACGATTGTGACAATTGGCAATATTCGGCACATTTTCGCTGAAAAACAATCAAGCGGTTTATCAATGAGATTGAGGTCTAATGTCTTTAAGTGGCGTCTTAACTGATTTGGCTTCTCCGCTATAATCATTTTTAGACTCAGTAAACAGTGGTCTTTCCTCATTTCCCACTATATTAAAAGTCAAAGGCAAACGGCCCGAAAAAAGCGCATTCTCGGCGGCCGAGGGAGAACCGTAGGTGAGGGCGGTGGTCGTGACGATCCCAAGCCGAAAACGGCACTTCTCGGCCGGACACGTGAGAAAGACAGTGGGTCGCTGCGTGAGTCCAGCTCTGCATGAGTCTCTTCCGTGTGCTCTTGCTTACTTCAAAAATACTGCACGCACTTTGAAAATGAGAGCGCCACTGCCACCCACGGAGTGGATGTGCAAGTACACTTTATTCTAGTACGGCAAAAAAAAAAAAAAAAAAAAAAAAAAAAAGCATGTTCCCCGAGGTCACTCGCGCCGCCCCTGGCATCGCTCTGCGCCCCCCTGGGGGGGCGCGCCCCACCATTTGAGAAGTACTGCTCTATTTAAACAGCACTCCTCCGCGGACGTGTCCTCCTGACAATGACAGCGTACTTGGACGACCCATACGACATTGGCGCGCGGATTGTGAGGGGCTCTCTCCGGAGGGCACGGGTATTTCGGGACCGCCAGAATCTGCTGGCGTACCCGGACGATGTACTCCACGAAAGATATAGATTTTCAGCTTAGGGAATTCTTTACCTGTGACAAATGATCGAGGCGGACGTCACTAATGTAACCCGCCGAGTCAGGCCCTCACAACCGCGCAGCTTGTGTGCCTGTCCGTGCGCTCTTTTGCTAGGGACAATATATGTATTCCATCTGTGATGCTGAATACCTGCGTAAGAACACTGTATGCCGTGCGATTCGGAGTGGGGTATGGAAACGCTTCAAATGGATTGTTAAAATCGCTGAATGTAAACAAATGCGGAGCATTGCTCTCATACAAGAAATATATTTAACGAACTTTCCAGCGTTATTTCGTTGTGTAAATGCAGTTATAATAATCATAGAAAAATATAGACTATTTAAACATTGAGAAAACGTTTTTTTCTGCCAACTCGAAGAGATTAAATTGTCAAATCCACTGATAGGACAGACGCACAAATATAAAAGACATAAATGTTTATTGAATATGCACCTTACAGTCTTGTTTAACTGTGAAAATTCGTTACAAAAGACGGGCTTTAATTTACGCAACAACGCATGGCATCCCGCATTTCCTTCTTCTCCTTGAGTCCTCACAAATATAACTTTTTTTTTTTTTTTTTTGGTCGGGCTTGGGCCTGCAAATCAAGTTGATTGATCGGACTCGGGTCGGGCTGGATTTTTTAGCCCCAAACTAAAAAAAGAACATACGTATTCATACAGTCAAGGAGACTAAACATACAATCATCCTGCTTCATGTGGTGATGCGCGATAAATTATTTCTTACTGTTAACGTACCAAATCTTCTTTTATTGTCCTAACAGCAGGCTTTATTTCTTTTGATGGACATATGTAAACTGGCATATTGACGCATTCACAAATCACACGATCTGTAAATTCGCTGTCAATAGACCCGTCGCACTCCACTCGCCGAATCGGTGTTGGATTCCGCGGTGAGGGTGGATTTTAATCATCGCGCATTCCTCCTCCGTGAAGTAAGGTGCCCGTGCAATCGTCACAAGTAGTGTTTGACTCTGGTCTCCGCCCCCTTTTATGTGAACGCGCAGTAACTCTGACTGGGTTGACACAGGTTCGACTAATCAACCTCATAATCAGCGTCGTAGCACCGATTGACCACAAACTAGACAACCAGGTTTTGTCAACTCCGGTTACCCGCCAGTAAACTGGATTACTTCTGGGGAGGTTGAACTCCGTTCGTAGTATAGGCCACTGGTTATGTGTTAGACTATTACCAATAAATTCATATTATTTTAAAAATTGAGTTTTATTTTTGTTTCATACTGCACGCTATATAGAACGTTGTAAGATTAGTCACCAATTTGTAAGGGCATACGTCACTATTTGTAAGATTGCCAACGGCCTCGGGTTGACAGATATGTTATCATCTTTGTTGACGAAAACAACAATGCTTCGAAGGAATCCTTAACTCTGTAGTTATGGTTTCCTACGGAGTGCCCATGACAAAAATGAGTTTGACATCCCTGTTTTAGGGCTCTGAAAGGATTTCATTTATTTATTATTATTATTTTTTTTTTTTTGCAAATAATCTGTCCACATGTGACCATGTTGTACCCAGTGCTCAGCGTGTGGTTACCATATTTTTAATTGCCCATCTGGCACAAACGGTAGCACAGCGTGAGTGCGTGTCATTTAACATCATTGAGTACAACACTTGTAAATAAGAATTTGAGAGGCTCCTCGAGAACAGAGTGCTGGCTGAGACTCTAAAAGTTTTTGTAATAACTTTGCAGAGTAGTTTACGGCAAGGGGGTCAAGTGTTGCCTTCACAAGTGGAATTAATCTTAGGTTCTTTCATTGTTGACTTCAAGTCCTTGTAAAGTGAGTCAGTGTTTTGTTACAAACTATTGAACATGTTTAAAGTTGAGCACTTGCGAAGACTGAAAACGATTCTAGCAATGAATTGTTGGGATATTCAACCTTGAATTCCCCTTCACGAATTCAAGATGAAGTAGGCCACCAGTATTCGACATATAGCGTTGTCAATGGCAGAGTTAATGAGCAAGTGACCTGAAAATACCTCAAAAATTAATAGAAGTGATTGAAAATCTACAGGCAGTGAGCCACGGGAGGATAAGACTTCCACATGCAATTTCTCCAGATATTGCATTTTCGAGTTTCTATTATTTTGCTTTAAATGGGTTTTATTTTGGCTTGTGTTCCCCATCTTGCTTAAAATTACCCAGCCTCTTTGTTCCTTTCCTGGGCTTGTATTAGGTATGTTCATTCTTGGTTTTTTTTTTTGTTTTGTTTATATTTTTATATCTATAAAAAGTCATTATTTCATGCGCTTTTGAATTTCACTTGGTTATCTTAGCTTTGGGCCCTCTGTGAAACACATTCCATTTATGATAGCGTTTCTCTGCATGTTTGAACAAATCAATGCATTTGTTAAAGCCATCTGTTTATGTTTGCAGAGCATCTCGACTTGATAAATCAACACTATCTATTGATGAAGTGATTTATGCTATGGTATTTTGTTTTGATGCGTTAAAAAATAAAGGGGCAGGGGAGACGGCAGGCCCTACATATTAAAAATCGTGGCGCTGCGCCACTCCAAAATAAAAGCCGCCACACCTTGCAGTTTTTTAACATTTATTTTTATCTATTTGCCATAAATCGTCTCAAACAGCACGACAAACACAAATTGTTCCTTTACACGCTTTATTTTGAAAAGTGCATCTGTTCTCCTACTGAAAGTTTGCGCCTCGAGTACATCGGCGCGGGGATCGAAATGGGGAGAAAAATCCACAGAGAGGCATTTGAAGTTAATAAATTAACTTCTGTCTTATAGACCCCACTCACCAACGTCACACAATGACGTGTCGCTGTATCCGGCCACCATATTGCCCGTCATTGTTTATCCTTATTCTCAATGGTTTCAATTTGTCGTGCAATTTATAGTGCAATTCATGGAAGCCTAGTTGCTTTCAGACGCTGTAAACTCATTGGATGCGTTGCATAAAAGGTGTTATGTGGAAAAGCTTCAGTTTATCCATTCGCCAGATCCATATTTGATGCCTAAATCGATATTTTTCGACCCGCTGTCTTTGCCGTTTCTGCCTGACATCTGCTACCCTGATATCTACAACTATCTTGTCCACAGAAACTCAGCCTATTCTCACGAAACTTGGAAAAACTTTATGAGCAGCACTCCAAGCAACATTACCCCGTGTGACCCTTTACTTTCAATTTTCTAAAATGGCGACAATCAATAAAAAAAAAAAAAGTTGACTGCGATGGCCGACGCTTCAAGGATAGGTGGATATTGGACTATTTTTTCTTCAATACAATACACAACAACTGTGTCTGCCTCATTTGCAAAGAGACAGTCGCTGTTTTCAAAGACATGCTGACATGTACGACAACATTACAAGGAAGATACGCAGCGAGAAATTATAGCAACTTGAAGCTAGTTTAATTTCACAGCAGCAGTATTTCGCAAGAGCCCGAGTGTTGAAAGAGAAAGCCACAAAGGCGAGATTGTTGAAATTATTAATTTAAATAAATAATAATAAAGCAAATGTGACACACAGAAGGGCTTGCTAAAAATTGTTTAAATATATTGTTCTACGTAAATCAGCCAAGGTAGCCCCCCACATTTTTACCACACCAAATCTGGCCCCCTTTGCAAAAAGTTTGGACATCCCTGTTTAACTGATGATCCGTAGACGAGGCCAGCTTCTTTCACTTGGTACCAGCTAAATATTATTCAAAAATAATGATGGCGGAAGAAATAAACATCTTGAATTTGAAACTGTATGTTGTCGGCAATTAGCCTCGCAATGATCTTAATTGTGGTTGTCAGCCCAAAACTCTCTAAATATATATTAAATGCATCTTACCAAGTATAAAATAACTACTACATAATCTGTGGTGATCGTTTGGTGCCCAGTTTTCACGTCGAATTGCAGCAGTCCATCTCGCTCTCCTCTCCAGGTCTCTCGGAATACGGTAGAACTTTAAGTCTCTCCGTCTATCTTCTCTGTTACTGCAACCAACCGCCACACACGCCTTCACCATTTTGATTATTAATGTTAACGAGCAGAAAAACATGCCATAATAGGAGGAATTTACGAAGCGGTAATGCGTAAACACGATGAGCTGACAGACAATATGGCGCGGAGGCGTGGTTGTGACGTCATGTGAGTAGGGTCTATACTGTAAACACGACCTTAATATTGACATTGACGCGACGTTTAAGTTCTTTATGGCGTGTCTTTGACCCAAATCGTCACCTCCTAGCATAGCATTTGCTCGGCGCTGACGTCACTCTTAATTTCAGATGAGGATTTCGAAGTACAGCTTTTCGGAAAGACAAAAGTTCCTGAATACGAGGGTCCGCTAACAAAATGACAATTATTGTTGTGGTGATCTAGACCGTCGCGTTCCTAAATAATTAATTAGCGTCTGAAGCTTAATTAAATATTTCAGAACGTGAGGCTCACGCTCCCCAGTTACGAAGATATTAGCTCTCACATCCTGAGGAGTAGAAATAACGAAATGGTTATGGCAAGCGGTGTATTTTAATGTTTATATAAAGTTTTCAAATGAGGCAAGATCACAGCTGGAGACGAAGATCAGGAAAGTGCACGGTTCAGCGTAGGAGAACTCTCAACTAAGAAAAAAAGGAAAACAGAGAATCTAGCAGGGACCCAGCATGGACAGAAATGGCAAAGTTCAAGCCGTGGCCCTGTTCCACACAAATCAAGGTGAGTGTGAAGAATCCTGCACCTATTTTTAATAATAATAAATTAAGAATTGTATTATTTTACCTTAAATTTTGGTGTCGAAAAAGGTTTATTGTCAATAAACTATAGACATTATTATTATTGTCTATAACCTGGCATATTCCTTATACAAAAAATTACAAGACAGATGGCGCATTTACATTAAAAGAAGTAAATTTCATCTCATTGAAAAAAATCATGATATGAATTTGCACTAACAATCAGAAAAGTAACTCCAACAAAGACTTCAGTTTGAGCTGAAGTCAAATTGACTAATGTAAATTAGACATATTTGATTTTCTTATTCCTGTGTAGGTGAAGACAGACTTGAGAATCGGTGCCAATCTGGCAGCATGCCTCACTAAAAATTGACCATTAATTGCTGATTTCCCTTTTTATTTTTTTTTTAAAAATTTTTGTCCAGGAAAATCAAATATCCGCAGGCAGGATGCAAACTTTGCAAAGGTTAAGGTTCTTAGAAAAAAATAAATGTTGTCAAAAAAATCTTATTTGTCATGATATGAAACAAATTTGCCACGGCACATGATGGTATTGTCTGACTCTGACTCGGCCCACCACCACCACAGCTTCAAAAAATCCTAGGGGAAACACTGGACGTGTATATGAAAAAGGCAGGAGTAGAATTCAAAACATGGCCACAAGCACAGTTACAGTAATTATTAAAGCATAAAACAAATCTATTTATCTGTAATATACCCAAACCCTGGGAGACACAAATATTGAGCTTCCTGGGAAAAGGAAAAAAAATGTGCTCCAGGACTTTGCGTTCTTGCTCTATTCATACAGTATTATTGGTCAATACAACTCCAAATCCAGGATTTGATTTCCTCCCCCTCAAGAGTGCTAGGCGTTGCCATATATATATTTTTTTTTTGTGGTCCGCCGAGCTGAGTCAGTGTGCATCCAAAGAGGGAGGGTAAAGGGGGCACACTGCAGCGTACACACTCAAGGCCACCCACAAAACAGTTTTGAGGCAAGAGACTATAAACACAAAACTTATAAGTCATGATTCTAACTAAAGTAAGCTGATCCAAATCACGATGTACAATGGAGAGTGTCAAAGATCACAAACAGTAAATTCCAGGGTCAACTACTTTTCCCACATCAGAATGCATTGAAATGGATCATTTCAGACTTTAAATCAGTGTCTCTCGTCAATCATTTTTAACGTGTAGAAGTAATGTTTTTAAGCCCCCGAACTATTTTTAATTTGTCCGTTTTACCCTGAAAACCCCCGTTTACAGACGTCGCACAACCGCTTTTGTTTCAAACCAGCCATAAAAAGAAAGTTAATTATATTTATTTTTCAAAATGTGTCATTTTTAGCTTAGAGGCATTAATTGATGTCTCATATTTCGTTTAAAAAAAAAAAAACGACTAAAAAATTATTCACTCATATATTTTAAACTTTTAAACAAATTATGTCACATTGAAAAAAATGGCATCTCAGATATGTTAGATGATAAATAATCGATCCAAACAAAGAAAAATTGAAAAAAAAAAAAAACGTTTAGAAGGGTAAACATACGAAAAAGAAAATCTCGACCATTCCTTGATGTTTGCGATTTCTGTTGTATTACCATGTTTTACCCATAAAATCCCCCCCAAAATCCAGCTTTGGCCATTCATAGCTGTGTCATTCATTGACATTCATTGATACATACTACATGGAGTTTTTGGATCAAGACAAGATAAGTACATGGTAATATCTCGTTAAAGTCATAGCGTCTGTAATTCTGCTTTCGCGTGCGCTCACCTCCAGATACGGTTTTGCTGTTTAAAAAACATTTAACAAAAAAAAAAAAAAAAATGCCCTCCTGTTCAAAATTTTTCTTCGCCCAAAAAATTGCGATTCTACGCTTTCCAATCACACATCACACATGCATATCGGACAATTTTGAAAGTTGGCCAAATTGGGGGTCTCAGAGTGAAACTTCAAGTCACCTAAGTGTTTTCCGCCATATAATATTCTGAGAGCCACAGCCTCTCATCCTCCCTCCTGCTAAGCAGTGTGGCCAAACTGTCAATCTTGCATTTGGTACTTAACGTTAACAATGATTGACAGGTTTGTCGCTTTGATCTTGCCAGAGAAGCTTGGTAGCGCTAGGATCAAAGGCACCAATCTATCAATCATCGTTAAACTGGCATAAGTGTGCTGTGGCAACTCATTGTGTAAGTGAGAGGCTGTTCTCTGCCGCGTAAGCGTCAAAGCGTGAGTGGACTCACTTAATGAAGCACTTAATTAGGACAAGCATTTTTCTACGTTATTATTTAAAAGTAATTCACATTATGAAAGCTGCACAGTGGAACAGTAATATGTTTGGAACTTTTGTTTTTTTTTTTTTTACTCAAGGATGGGTTTGGCACTCTTGCAAATTATCAAAATCAGGTGACTCTGATTCAGGTGCAGAAATATGCGCTCGGGACATCCCTATGTATTACCATCACGAAGATGGTGATGTCCTTGTAGACTACTGTAACGGGTACACATTGTATCTGTGTACCCGTTACACTACCATTATGTGCTCGTCTGTCAATGTTCATTCAAAATTGTTGGAACCCTTTATTTATTCATGGACTAAACCTTTTGCAAGTTTTACAGACGAAAACATTTTGAGTCATTGTCGACTAAATCTAGACAATACAGGTATTTGAGTTTTTGTTTTGAAATGATTAAAATATGACTATGACAACTATGCATTTTCATCCAAAAGACGACAACAACATTAAAAAGGCTGCCAAAAATAAAACTGGGTCACATAAAAAACCCAGAATAGGGTTAAAAATGAAGACTATGGGAGTTGTTCTAACACTGCAGATTTTGTTGTATATTATGCTTGATGTAGGACTACACTCTGAACTGGTCACATCATCATTGAGTGGAACTAAATATTCTACAAATAGCCTACTGCTACTCTTATTATTATTGACATTAATGTGATAACTTTTGAAAGATATAAAATACCACCACGAGGTGGTTATTAAATGCCAATGTCTCATGCATGAATGAAATAGGAGGATTGACTCGCCCAAATTTTACTGAGCCAGGATAGATTTTGTTCTGCTTCTCTAGGTCACAATGAATTGCAGTTCTTATTTAACGGTCGCAATCACACTACCACTTTCTTGGCATCACTAGAAAGAAAATAAGCACATGCAAAGATAGCGTGTCATGAATATTGACATTTGATTGAGCCGCAAACAGCAATGTTCCTCAACTCATCCCGTCTACTACCGCCTCCTCCTCCCTGAAGCAAACGCAGACATAAACAAATACTAACTGCATATGCAAGCGCACACAGGCAAACAAACTGAAGACTGTGTTGAAAAGGTACAGTAATGAGAGCGACACTGTCAAAAGTAGTGGCTGCCACAAAGAGGCATTTGAGATATAGCTGACGGCGTGGAGCACAGAAAAACACAAAGTAGACATAAACCTCAACAGTGGTACAACCACATACAGTACGTACACAGAACAAATGCTGGAGGTTAACAGCAGAGCGCTGACAAGCAATACGCAGCTGGCAATCTGACAATTGCCTGAGCGAACAGAGCCAACTCCAGTCGGACACTCAATAAAATCTTTAAAGTTCTTGGTCTGACATTGAGAAATAATACCTGACAGTTTAAGACATTCTTTTAAAATTGTGTCGAGTAGAGCAATGAAAAATTTGCACCCTCCTGCCAATGGCATTTGAGTACTACATGAAAAAGTATCTGAACCTTTTGGAATTTCTCACATTTCTGCATAAGATCCCCATCAAATGTGATCTGATATTTGTCAAAACCACACAGATGAAAATACAGTGCCTGCTTTAACTAAAACAACCCAAACATTTATAGGTTTTGATATTTTAATGAGTATAGAATGCAAACAATGACAGAAGGGGGAAAAATAAGTAAGAGAACCATCATATTTAATATTTTGTGTCCCTCTTTGGCAGCAATAACTTCAACCAGACGCTTCCTTTAGCTGCAGATCAGTCTGGCACATCGATCAGGACTAATCTTGGCCCATTATTCTCTGCAAAAGTCCTGTAGTTCAGTCAGATTCCTGGGATGACTGGCATGAATTGCTGTCTTTAGGTCATGCCACAGCACTTCAATGTGGTTTAAGTCTGGACTTTGACCTGGCCACTCCAGAACGTATAATTTTGTTCCTCTTAAACCATTCTGAAGTTGATTTACTTCTGTGTTTTGGATCATTGTTTTGTTTCAGCATCCATCCTCTTTTTAGCTTCAACTGTCTAAAAGATGACCTCAGGCTTTCCTGATAAACTTTTGCTTTCTTCCATTAATGATTGCAAGTTGTCCAGGCCTGAGGCAGCAAAACCGTTCCAAATCATGAAGCTCCCTCCGCCATGCTTCACGGTGGAGATGAGGTGTTGATGTTGGTGAGCTGTTCCATTTTTCCTCCACACATGACATGTGTGTTACTCCCAAACAATTCAACTTTGGTTTCGTCAGTCCACACAATATTTTGCTAAAACTTCTGTGGAGTGTCCAGGTGCAACGAGCAACAATGTTGTTTTTTTTTGTTTTTTTTTTACAGCAGTGACTTCCTCCGTGGAGTCTTGCAATGAACACTATTCTTGGCCACAGTTTTACATATACAGTGGGGCAAATAAGGATTTAGCTTCTTCTAACGAGGTCTAACGAGGCTCCACTCGTTAATGGCACCTGTTTTAACTCATTATCGGTATCAAAGACACCTGTCCACAACATCAGTCAATCACACTCCAAAATCCACTATGGCCAAGACCAAAGAGTTGTCCAAGGACACCAGAGACAAAATTGTAGACCTGCAAGAGCTGGGAAGACTGAATCTGCAATAGGTCAAACGCTTGGTGTAAAGAAATCAACTGTGGGAGCAATTATTAGAAAATAAAAGACAGACAAGACCACTGATAATCTCCCTCAATCTGGGGCTCCATGCAGGATCTCACCCCGTGGCGTCAAAATGATAACAAGAACGGTGAGCAAAAATCCTAGAACCACACGGGGGGACCTAGTGAATGACATACAGAGAGCTGGGATCACAGTAACAAAGGCTACGATCAGTAACACAATGCGCCACCTGGGACTCAAATACTGCACTGCCAGACGTGTCCCCCTGCTGAAGCCAGTACACATCCAGGCCTGTCTGCAGTTAGCTAGAGAGCATTTGGATGATCCAGAAGAGGACTGGGAGAATGTGTTATGGTCAGATGAAACCAAAATAGAACTTTTTGGTAGAAACACCGGTTCTCGTGTTTGGAGGAGAAAGAGTACTGAATTGCATCCGAAGAACACCCTACCCACTTTGAAGCATGGGGGTGGAAACATCATGCTTTGGGGCCGTTTTTCTCCAAAGGGACCAGGACGACTGATCTGTGTAAAGGAAAGAATGAATGGGGCCATGTATCGAGAGATTTTGAGTGAAAATCTCCTTCCTTCAGCAAGGGCATTGAAGATGAGACGTGGCTGGGTCTTTCAGCATGACAATTATCCCAAACACACAGCCAGGGCAAGAAAGGAGTGGCTTCGTAAGAAGCATTTCAAGGTCTTGGAGTGGCCTAGCCAGTCTCCAGATCTCAACCCCATAGAAAATCTGTGGAGGGAGTTGAAAGTCAGTTTTGCCCAACGACAGCCCCAAAACATCACTGCTCTAGAGGAGATCTGCATGGAGGAATGGGCCAAAATACCAGCAAAATTGTGTGAAAAGCTTGTAAAGAGTTACAGAAAATGTTTGGCCTCCGTTACTGCCAACAAAGGGTAAATAACAAAGTATTGAGAATAACTTCTGGTATTGACCAAATACTTATTTTCCACCATGATTTGCAAATAAATTCTTTAAAAATCAAACAATGTGATTTTCTGGGGGGGTTTCCCCCACATTCTGTCTCTCATGGTTGAGGTTTACCCATGTTGAAAATTACAGGCCTCTCTAATATTTTCAAGTGGGAGAACTTGCACAATTAGTGGTTGACTAAATACTAATTTGCCCCACTGTTGTTGATGTTTGCACAGAGATATTAGATATTGGCTGCATGCAGATGGTTTTAGTTACAGCAGAAACTGTTTTTACATCTGTGAGATTTTGAAAGAAAGATCAGATCATATTTGATGATTTTATGCAGAAATGTAAGAAATTCCAAAAGGTTCAGATACTTTTTCATACCACTGTACGTGTCAGAATGTCATGTAATGACTTTTTTTTTTTTTTCCCCCTAAAGGTTTGACTCACTGGCTTCCATTGACTGTGTTAGACGTCCTATCCATTTAGACCGAAAGAGGCTAGCATTCGTTCATTTGCCCCTCCCAGCCAAAATAAATTGGACGTCGAGCACCGTCAATGGCAGCTAATGAGTTAAATGAGTGCCCAGAGTGTTGAAAATGTGCAATTGTGTTGACTTTCAGGAATGTTGCCTGGGTTTCTGTCTGACGCGCCGTCTAATCAGAGTTGTTGTGTAATGTCAAATTCATCACCACCGCCCGTTAGCATCCTTTGCAAAGTCTCTGCGATAAAGGTGGTGGGGGCAGTATCCTAAACGTGAGTGATGCCTTGGACGACAGCTCAATCTCATAAACGACCAGGCAGGGCTTTAAGTTATTGAGCTCGGTCGGTGGGATCGCCAACGGCCAAACCACTTCATCACGGGCGCCAATCTTGCTCGAGCTCTAATGTAATTAGTGTGGATCTCCTCGGCCCCACTTTGGTCTTGTGCTGTTTGCTAAATGTAATTAGAATAAACAAGCATTAATATTAAAAGAAAAATGGATGGCTGGAAAAAAGTGACAAGAAAGGCTCCATTATTACTGGAGTGACTGGAAAAACACACACACTCCAATTATCCTTGAAGGAAGGTTACATTAGTTGTGGCTTTTCAGGTGGCACTGCCAGGTTACATGCAAAATGTTGATAATTAGAACACTGAAATGTTTTATTTGAATTCAAAAGTGCAGGATTTGGAAAGATTAAATCCAAAGAGTCCACATTGGTACAGCCGCACTATATCTAACATTTGATAAAGGGCACGTTTGAGGCTGCAACATTGAAAGGCGCCAGTGAGGCTAAATCACACTGCGAGGGCTATAGGTTGCATTTTATAAAACACAGTTGCTTCAGTCTTGAACATACTGAACTACAGGATCATTAATTCAACCAATCATTCAAGCAAAGCTCATAGAGACTTTTTAAAGCTCACTAAGACTGTTGGGTCAGTCGTCAATACATACAGTAGAGGAGGTGGTTTTGAATAATCACAAGGCAACACATCGGACCTCAATCGCTGTCAATGGCAGCTAATGAGTTTATTTTAATATTCTATCAAACACAACTGACAGCCAAAAACAGAGTTCCTGCAACTCATTCAAGTACAGCATGATCTGTTGAGGTTTGACTTCATTCAAGTGATAATTACTTTGTAAAACCACATATGCTATCAACCATTCACCACCACTGTATTTATTGCAACCTTAGACACAAACATAAACACAGGAAAAACTTAACATTAAATGTAAATAACACCAACAAATCTATTGATTTAATATCAATACAGTAGCAGAATACTGCAGAATAGAATAGTACAATTAGTTACATTTCACCTCAAGCAATAAAAAAAAATACAAAGCAATTAAAAAGGTAGTTACTCATGAGTTCCGTTCCTACGCTGGCGACGTAACCCGAAGTTCTGCGTAAATCGGAATTAACCCTTTAAGTACCCCTAAATCTCAAAATAATTATCTAAAAACATGTATTATACGTCATTGTACTCTCCTCGCCAAGAGGTTGGAGCTAAATCCTCGCTAGATAGCGAGCTAAACTGTAATCTTCCCCCTCTCTTTCTCACTCGGCCGTAAACTTCGTGGGATCAAATGCGCTCTTCCTTGTTTGTGCGCGTGAACTCTTCCTCGTGTGTGCAAATATGTCCTTCGTTTGTATATGCGCTCTCTCGTGCAGAAGCATAAAAAAAAAAATCGTTATAATCAAATACATATTTTGTCAAACAGAAGAACCGTCATATTAATACAATAAAGTGAAAAAATAAGATAATGTGAGATACAGTAAGGTACTGTTTACGAGACCATAAAAAATGGAGACAAAATGGCAGACGAGACTGCGGTGTCATAAAGTCGAAGTCACGTAAGTTGAGGATTTCTCACATTTCTGCATAAAATCACCATCAAATGTGATCTGATCTTTGTCAAAATCACACAGATGAAAAAAAACAGTCTGCTTTAAATCAACTCAAACATTTATAGGTTTTCATAGTTCAATGAGGATAGTATGCAAACACTGACAGAAGGAGGGAAAATACATTTTTGTGAACCATCACATTTAATATTTTGTGCCCCCCCCCCCCCATTAGGCAGTAATAACTTCAACCAGACGCTTCCTATAGCTGCAGATCAGTCTGGCGCATCGATCAGGACTAATCTTGGCCCATTCTTCTCTACAGAACGACTGTAGTTCAGTCAGATTCCTGGGACGTGTGGTAAGAATTGCTGTCTTTAGGTCATGCCACAGCATCTCAATGGGGTTCAAGTCTGGACTTTGACTTGGCCACTTCAGAATGTGTATTTTGTTCTCCTGAAACCATTCTGAAGTTGATTTACTTCTGTGTTTTGGATTTTCCTCCACGCGTGATGACGTGTGTTACTCCCAAACAATACAACTTTGTTTCATCAGTCCAAAAAATATTTTGCCAAAACTTCTGTGGAGTGTCTAAGTGCCTTTTGGCGAACATTAAAAGGGCAACAATGTTTTTTCTAGACAGCAGTGGTTTCCTTCGTGGAGTCCTCCCATGAACACCATTCTTGGCCATTGTTTTACATCTAGTTTATGTGTGCACAGAGTTATTGGACTGTGCCAGTGATTTCTGTAAGTCTGTTAAAGACACTCTAGGGTTCTTTTTTACCTCTTTGAGTATCCTGCGCTAAAATCCTAGCGTCATCTTTGGTGGACAGGCACTCCTTGGGAGAGAAGCAACAAAGCCAAACTCCCTCCATTTGTAGACAACTTCTCTGACTGTCGATTGATGAACATTCAGACTTTTAGAGATGCTTTTGTATGCTTTCCCAGCTTTATATAAATCAACAATCCTTGAAGCCATGATGAACATCAGACAATGCTTCTCATCAAAACAATTCTTACCCAGTGTGTGTTTTATAGTGGGCAGGGCAGCTTCAAACCACTCGTCACTGACTGGATAACACACCTAACTTAAAATGTTTGGTAAAAATTGGCTTCAATTGCTCATTAATGTCCTTAGGCTGATGGTTCACCTATTTTTCCCCCCTCTGTCATCGATTGCTTGCGATCCTAATTCCGATATCAAAACCTATAGATGTTTCGGTGGTTTTAGTTAAAGCAGACGCTGTATTTTCATCTGTGTGATTTTGACAAAGATCAGATCACATTTGATGGTGATTTTATGTAGAAATGTGAGAAATTCCAAAAGGTTCAGATTATTTTTTTATACAGTAGTAGTTTGAAAATCATCCAGTGTGTACAGCCAGTGGCGGAACAAATGTGAACAGGGCCCAGGTGTGATGAGCATATACTGGACACCCAGTATGGAGTGTTTGTGCATGGGGTGCATGTCGAAATTTTTTTGTGGGCCCCTCCAGACAACCGGCCAAGCTTGGGGGTCTTGGCAGAGATATTTTAACACTTAAAACATTAAATTACAGCTCTGTGCAACATCTTATTTCGATTGGTTTGATTCTCCCCTTGCCCAACCACGCCCAATTCATGGCCGCAAAACATGTCCTTTAGAGGCCCGCCCTGATGCGGTCGCACCCTCGTTAGGTTCCGCCTCTGTATGTGGCTGAAATAGCCAGTCATACAGTACGTGCTAACCAAGGGCGTAGGTTTGCATAGGGACGGTAGGGAAATAACACTACTAACTTTTCAGGATGCTCAAATTGTCCCCACCAACTTTTAAGCAATCTTATTTGCAATATATAATGACTTTAGTTATATAGGCCATTTAGACTGTCTCCTTATATTTTGTAAGGATTGAATTTACCCTACCATTAATTAGCGAATTACAGTACTTTCATTATGTTCAGACTTACATTGACCCCTTTTCACTCGCTGAATGTGCCAGTCCATTTTTTCCCTCAAACGCCTGTTTGATTGGCTGATCACTAGACGAAACAGAAACAATCTACATGCTGCCTTCCCCACCCCTTCGAAGACAAGGGATATTAGAAGTTTTTTTTTCTGCCAGCAGCAGCCACTCTAAGTAATGTAAAAAGACGTCAATGTTGTGGAGGTGGGGAACACACCACTAATTTTGCTCCTGCTACTGCTGCTTGAAGTCAATTTTACTCACTTAGATTTCTTGAAATAAGAAAAACAGCTCGCTGAAAATAAGCTTAACAGACTTATTTTAAGAAAAAGTTTGTATATTTAATGTTAAAAAAAAACGTCTGAAATGATCTGAATTCAAGAATAGATATTGTTCAAAAAATTTTTTGAAAGCAATTTATTCTTGAGTTAGGTGAAAAAGACCAACTTTTAGATGTATTAACTCAATACGAACAAATAGTAATAGTTACTTAAAGTAAGTGGAAGAATCTGATGCATGAATCTAATAACTAGCCTTTAACATTCAAAACAAGATAGAGAAAATTATTTGACTTGATCTAAGAAAAATTGTCGGATTAAGAAGCTATAAATCATTACAGATTTATTTTGCATTAATCATTTAGCCTATCAATAAATTAGGTGTACAGTGGTGGAAATGTAGCCCTGACTCCCATTCACCCAATCTGTTTGGTCTGTTTTGTCCCGTCCCCAGCAAAAAGTGTACATACAGGTGATGCTGTTATATCGTCCCTACCAATATTGAGACCAAACCTATGCCTTTGGTGCTAACTACATTTAGACAAATGCTTAGTGCTTATAAAGATTATTCTGAATACACTGATTCTCTGACTATAGCCAATCATCTCTTCAGGGGTTGCTATCGTTTCCCACACTTGAAATACTCCCGTAGCTGCTTTCTTGATCCAAGGTTGATAAGTGCAGTTACTTATTTAACAAAAATAAATAAATAAATAAAAACACCCACACTGTATCCATTTGAAGTATGGCAAAAATGATTTATTGGCTGGCATAACTTTGTGGCTCAATCAACCTCACAAGGTCATGGGTTTGGATTATTCGCTGCACTTAGTGGACACATGAAGGGGGCCTCTGGTGGGTAGCATATTTGAGGGCAATCAATCAGCATTACAAATGGAGTTAAAATGAAAACGACCTATATGAATGCGAATAACTGACATTGCCAAGTACGTTCGGCCATCCAAAAGTGTCATTCCTTAATTGAACAATTGCAAGTGTGTAGGGCTATTTAGTTTCCCAATATTTACAAACATAGCATTTACATTTTACAGATGTCATTTAAAATATGGCGATATCCACCACTAATGTTTCCAAGAGCATTCCAATCTGGTAGAGTAAGTGAATTCACAATTTAGTACTTTAGAAAAATGAAGCCCTCACTGCGATGTTTTCACCAATCTCACTGAAAAGATTCATCTGAAACTGAAAAGGATTACCATATAAAAATTTGTATTTATGTCTATTGATCATATTTAATGTGTCTGGTAACAGTCGAATTGAAGGTAAACCATACAGCAGTGAATTCCAACGATATATGTGTGTGTGTATGTGTGCGTCTCAGTTTGAAGTTACAAGAGTAAACACTGTTTGGTTGAAGCATTCTGCTGGGAAATGCACACAATTTACACGGCCTAACAAGCAGCAATTACTTTTGGGACTGTCACCTATTTGACTTTCCAGCTTTTTCTATTTCTAACAGAAAGAACATATGAAGCATTTCAACAAAGTCATCGCTCCTGCTATTTGTTGATTTTGAACCTGTTGACATCAGATATTCAGAATATTACGTTAGAGACTCTTGATAAAGGGTTCTTGCCAAAAGAATGTCGAAAACAAATAAAGCATACAATCAAAGGATACAGCTGTCACGTGTAGACACTTTCCTGATTCCATTGAATCAATGCAGTGCCACGACATGAAAGCGAACCTCAAAGGGAATCAATGAAAGAAAACAGCATTTGATCCTGGATTGTACTGACCAACGAGTCCCTATGAGGAACAAGGTCTTTAGTCTTGGAATTGTATTGCATCTGGTTCATAAGAATTTTTCAAATCTGAAAAGATTGTTTACCTTTGACTGACTCCAGACATACAGTATAGATTAAAACGTGTGCTCCGATTATCTCAACACACACCACAATAAAAAAAGATTCTGTTAAAGCACCGATCTTGAAACAAATCCTACAAGGAAAACATCTTGAGCGTAAAACTTGACAGCTGGCGGAAAAATACGCCTACGAGAATTAAAATGAACTATTCTGACTTTGAAGTCGTAATGTTAAGAGAATAAAGTCGTACTATTGCGAGATTTAAGTTAAAATATTACGACAAAAAAGTCGTAATATTACTACAGTGGTACTTGAACGCATCAACAGACAATCCTTTTGACGTAAAATTTGACTCGTCATTTGTCTCGACATACAGTGGAGCAAATAAGTATTTAGTCAACCATCAAATGTGCAAAGTTCTCCTACTTGAAAAGATTAGAGGCCTGTAATTGTCAACCATGGGAGACAGAATGTGGAAAAAAAAAAAAAACAGAAAATCACATTGTTTGATTTTTAAAGAATTTATTTCCAAATTAGAGTGGAAAAAAAGTATTTGGTCACCTACAAACAAGCAAGATTTCTGGCTGTCAAAGAGGTCAATTTTCTTCTAATGAGGTCTAACGAGGCTCCACTCGTTACCTGTATTAATGGCACCTGTTTTAACTCATTATCAGTATAAAAGACACTTGTCCACAACCTGCCAATCACACTCCGAACTCCACTTTGGCCAAGACCAAAGTGCTGTCGAAGGACACCAGAGACAAAACTGTAGACCTGCACCAGGCTGGGAAGACTGAATCTGCAATAGGTAAAACGCTTGGTGCATAGAAATTAACTGTGGGAGCAATTATTAGAAAATGGAAGACATACAAGACCACTGATAATCTCCCTCTATCTGGGGCTCCATGCAAGATTTCACCCCGTGGCGTCAAAATGATAACAAGAACGGTGAGCAAAAATCCCAGAACCGCACGGGGGGACCTAGTGAATGACTTAGAGAGAGCTGGGACCACAGTAACAAAGGCCACTATCAGTAACACAATGCGCCGCCTGGGACTCAAATCCTGCACTGCCAGAGGTGTCCCCCTGCTGAAGAAAGTACACGTCCAGGCCTGTCTGCGGTTCGCTAGAGAGCATTTCGATGATCCAGAAGAGGACTGGGAGAATATGTTATGGTCTGATGAAACCAAAATAAACCTTTTTGGTAGAAACACAGGTTCTCGTGTTTGGAGGAGAAAGAATACTGAATTGCATCCGAAGAACACCATACCCACTGTGGAGCATGGGGGTGGAAACATCATGCTTTGGGGCTGTTTTTCTGCAAAGGGACCAGGACGACTGATCTGTGTAAAGGAAAGAATGAATGGGGCCATGTATCGAGAGATTTTGAGTGAAAATCTCCTTCCATCAGCAAGGGCATTGAAGATGAGATGTGGATGGGTCTTTCAGCATGACAATGATCCCAAGCACACAGCCAGGGCAACAAAGGAGTGGCTTTGTAAGAAGCAATTCAAGGTCTTGGAGTGGCCGAGCCAGTCTCCAGATCTCAACCTCATAGAAAATCTGTGGAGGGAGTTGAAAGTCTGTGTTGCCCAACGACAGCCCCAAAACATCACTGCTCTAGAGGAGATCTGCATGGAGGAATGGGCCCAAATACCAGCAACAGTGTGTGAAAAGCTTGTAAAGAGTTACAGAAAATATTTGGCCTCCGTTATTGCCAACAAAAGGTTCATAACAAAGTAGTGAGATGAACTTTTGGTATTGACCAAATACTTATTTTCCACCATGATTTGCAAATAAATTCTTTAAAAATCAAACAATGTGATTTTCTGGGGTTTTTTCCCCACATTCTGACTCTCATGGTTGTGGTTTACCCATGTTGACAATTACAGGCCTCTCTAATATTTTCAAGTGGAAGAACTTTAACAATTAGTGGTTGACTAAATACTTATTTGCCCCACTTTATGATGACATGCTCGAAATACGACGATTTACAACAGCGTCGCAATTTCATTAATTTCCCGCAAGATGGCGACATGGTGGATTTTCATATGAGAGAAATCATCATGGGTCCCAAGAAGGGTCTTGCCAGCGAAATTAAGATGGAAATGATTGAAGAAATGATAGAAAATAATGAGCCTTGTGTGCGCGTCAGTGAACTGGCTCAACAATACGGACGGAATATGTCTACGATCACGACGGTCCTCAGTCTCCGCTCGCCAGTCTTTATAAGTGAAGGTGACAATTATTATTATTGTAACATTAGCAAGGAAGTCGCCAGTTTCATCAGGTTTATAACAATTTATTTCAGAACTTGTGAAACACAACACGGCTACTGTCAACCGTAGCCGACGCCAACAACAGAACATGAAAAGAGAAAGTAAAAACTTCCACTCTTCCTAAAAGCAAAGAAAACCTGCAGGTAGCATTTATTTCGCGTAAATATTGCCAACTATGAGGTTAGTCAGCCTCCATGTGTAAACAAAGAAGAAAATTCCTGCGAATAAATGCTTCAATCACGAATGCATGCTACGAAAAACATAATACCTTGAATCCTCAAACAAATCACTCCTGAGACGATCCTTCCTGTTTGTATGCGGTACAGCTTTCGTAGTTATATCAAATCGTAAGTAAATCCAAGTTTAAGTGTGCCGTCTTCGGCTAATACTAAATGAAGCTCTGCCGCCTGTGATAAGGCGTGACGCAAAGAATGACGAAGTGTCAGGTCAATAGATTTTTTAAGTCTATGGCAAGATAGCGCAATATATCATGATGGAAGCTCCAACTAAATGTAAAACTATATATACTGGACTGTCTCAGAAAATTAGAATACACAATATTCTAATTTTCTGAGACAGTCCTGTACATTAATCCACCATTTAAAGCAGGGGTGTCCAAACTTTTTGCAAAGGGGACCAGATTTGGCGTGGTAAAAATGTGGGGGGCCGACCTTGGCTGACGTCCTTTACATAGAACAATATACAGGACTGTCTCAGAAAATTAGAATATTGTGTATTCTAATTTCCTGAGACAGTCCAGTATATATATATATATATATATATATATATATATATATATATATATATATATATATATTTTTTTTTTTTTTTTTCTTTTTCGCATAAACTGCTGCCCTATCCCTTTCATACGTCTATCATATTGGGATAGTTTTCAGTTTTGCTCAAACAAAAAAGAAATAACAGAATACAAGATTAATATATTGCCAAGGCAGCAGATGGGGAATCTATTGGAATTTTCCCAACCTTCATGGACATATTAACAACTAATCGAGTGTTCCTCCCTAGGTAGAATAACATTTCTAGAAAATGATAATCAATTAGTTAATTGCTTTTTTTTTTTTTTCTTGTAAGCTAAAATCCAATCCTATAAAAGACTTTGGTTTAGTCGGTTTGCAACACTCGATTAAGATGTGCACTCTGTCCCAAATGCACTACCTCATAAATTAATGTCAGCTCTAGTTTTATATCACCCTTGTCATCTCGACTATCCTGTTGAAATATAATCCCTAGCAATAACTATTGTGTCTCGCTTCTTGTTGTGAGGTTGATCTCACACGACTGGATCGGTCCTGCCGGGATGTGACACTTAACACCGTCTGACCCAAACAATTTGCGGCTGTCCTCGAGTCCACGCTAGACGGCTCGGGACCCCCATCGCCGAGCTGCTTTTGCGGTATGAATCGATTTTTATGATCTATCCCTCCCGTACGCCTCCCTGAACAATCTGTCTTCATCACGGCAAGATCCACGTCGCGGTTGTGTGCTTGACTGATTAAACCTGGCACACTCGGCAGAGATTGTGCCTCCCCCGCCTCACATCATGGAGAAATGGGGGGGAAATTACAAGAGTGATTTACGAGACAAAATTATTGTTATTGCATTAGTTGACTCATACTTCACATCGCTTCATTCGAATGGCAGAATGGAAATCATCCACACTCTCTCCTTGGCTTTGATGCCTGTCAGATGGCAGGATTTTTCTCTGAGAGAATGAGAGTGTACTGTATGAGATTGGATATTTATTCAACGTATTCACCGTTAGGCTTTGTAAAAATGGGGACACGCAGTCTGACAAGTTTGTCTCAGGCCACATCGTAGTAATAGTTTTCTTTGGAAGGCCATTATGTCTGTCAACCATTCTAAATATTCAACTCATTGGCTGCTATTGATGGTGCGAGACGTCCAATCCATCCAAGTCAAAATGGATTCTTCCCCGTCTTTTCAGAAAAGAATTACCGTAATTTTCGAACTATTAGGCGCACCAGACTATACGACGCCACTCACCAAATTTGACACAAAAACGGCATTTGTTCATAGATAAGCCGCAGAGGTCCTCATTGTATTATGAGATATTTACACCAAAAGATATCAACCGGTAACACTTTATCTGGCAGCATCATCATAACACTGTCATAAGACCCAATGAACCATCATTGCTTCAAGAAGATTCAATTTGGCCTTCACTGTTCTCTTGGGGGAGACAGTCGACCTCTGATGCCACCTGCTGTCAACAATGTTGTCGTCCAACATGCCTCCTAGCATGTATTGCAGCGCTACAGATCTAACTAAAAAAAAATCAAAAATCATGTTCTGTGCGAATTATTTCTTACAGTTACTGTACTAATTGTTTCATTGATTGCTAGATATGGAATTTGATAACACTTTATTTGACCGTGGCACTATTAGACTGTCATAAGACCATCATAAATATGACATGACACTGCCATGAGCATTAATGAACACTTATGACTAAGCCAGTCGCAATATGCAATAATTACATTTATCGCACGGTAAATTAAAATGAAGGCGGTAATTTTTCCGCTGCGATTTATAGCCTCGCTTGCATGTGCGTGCGCGGGTGCCGCAGACGTGCTGTTAAAAGTTCGGCTTCCTTGTTACCAACTACGCAAAATGCATCTTCGTTCCGGGTCCGGCAAAAAACAGCGTCGGAGCCAATCTGTTCCCAATATATCCATTCTATTGTTCAACTCATACCGGCCGCGTTACCATCACCACCGTGCCGGAGCCCGCCGGATGATTTAGGCTATTTTTTATTTTTGCCGTAGACGCATCCGTCAAAATGGACGGAGCCGGGCCTGGAGTCAACAGCCCAGTTGCTTATTCACGGTTTAACCAGCGAACATAGACGAAGAACGCTCCATCATGGAGGTGGAAAGTCACAAAGCGATTTATGATGCAGCAGATCATCATTATAAGGACAGCATTAAAAAGGAAGCTGTATGGTGTCCTATTATATGTGTTTTTCTGGTAATGATATCAAACACAAGACGTGCTGACAACTTTTTTTTTTTTTTTTTTCGTTTTTTTATTACCACACAGCGCTAACAACACTTCCTCAACCTGAGGCTCTCGGCAGGCTGTGTGTCTCTTACTGCCGCGTCACATGAACAAAAACATCACCGTTGCGTTCAGGGTGCCTCGGAAAACATACAATGCGAATATTACACATGGAACGCCATGGCAGAAGCTATGAGGGGAAACGTTTTCATTTGCCTAAATGCTTAAGTTATTAAGTGCAATTTAATTTATTTTCTTGAAAAAGACATTTATTCTGTGTTTCTGTACGGTAATAATATTGTTGTCTTTTACTTAGAAGAGGCATGGTCTGTTGTTTTTAGTTATGATTTCTTAAAAAGTATTTTTGAGTTTAAGAGTAAACATTTATCGCGTTTAAATGGGTGTACTTGATCTATTAATATATACTGTATTCGTACTGTGTTATTGTAAATTGGTTTAAAAAGAAAAAAAATTGGGGGGGCCGCAATAATATCGCATATCGCAATGATTTATGAGATAAATTATCGCACACTAAAATTTGTTATCGCGACAGGCCTACCTATGACAGATGTCACTTTGTGTCATCCGAGAAATTATCTCCCCCTTTGAACGGATGTAAAAGATCCGAGCTGGACATAAATGGAGATAGTGACATAATTTGTCGAATGACATCCGTCATAAGCATTCATTAACGCCCATGATAATGTCATGTCATACTTATGACTGTCTTATGGCAATCTTAGGGCGCCACTATCAAATAAAGTATTACCTACTAACCCAAATAAATCAAGTACGCCACACTGGACTAGATATGTCCCGATCCAATATTTGGATCGGATTGGACGCCGATATGGGTAAAAAAAATGTGCATCGGTATCGGATCGGAACATGGGAAAAATTCCGATCCTGACTCCCGATCCAGTTTTTTTTCAAGTCTGGTCCGGGTTTTCCAGCACACAGATTTACATAATCGATTCCAGTTTTTGCTTCGGTTTCCCTAAAACCCGGTCCGCATTTTACGGCACACCTTCAATACACCACATTTACATTACCGTCTCCCAATTTACCGAGAGACTTTATCGGTAAAAATGTCAGCTGTGTGGGATGATTTCACCTTAAAGGACGACAAAGACGAAGAGGCAGAGAGCAACATATGCCACAAAGAAGTCAAGCGTAGTGGTAAAGCTGTAAGAAGTTTTAATGCAACCAACCTAATCAAGCATTTAGCGAAATACCACCACAAACAATATCAGTATGTTAAGAAAACCGAGACAAAAAGAAAGGTTTTACGCAACTAACACTGGCAGAAACTTTTGCTATGCGTGACAAACTGGCACTCGACAATCCCAAAGCCCAGGGAATAACAAGAGTCATTGCCAAAGAATTCATTCTGGATGACGAGCCATTATCTCACGTGAGTAAAGACGCACCATCCAACACGTGATTCGGCCGCTGAAGATTCGAGAACGATTCACAAACATCCAAATTCCGATTACTGAAATATGTCAAGTAAAGCGGAACTAATAAACAGTGCGGTCTTCGGGACGCAATGAGAAATTGACCGCATTGTGTCCCGAAAGTAAACATAACTTGTCTTAGACCCGGGTAATGCCAATGCTCAACTCACGGCTTTAGCTCAACTCATGCCGCTGAATAAAAAACACAAGAATATCTGACTTCTGCTGACAGCCGCAACAAACTACGTCAACGTCATTTTACTGGAGATAATAGATATCATATGTATATAGAACCAGATGCTACACGACTGACTTGACTGCGTTAACAGCATTGAAGTATTGAAAACCAGATGCGTTAGTAAACAGCCGCCATCTTAAAGCAGAAGACTTCCATAGTAGGCTGTTGTGAACCTTCCAAGCGAACCTAATTAACTTTTTATCTAAAACACTCCTGAATCGGCAAAATCTTGACTTGAATGTATCTTCAAAACAGTTTTAAAACTTTCACATGTTGAAAGTAGACAGAAGGTAAATTTTGGAATAACGGGAGCAATTTTAACAACTTTAACAGTTGATTCGGAAAATTAAATGAATTGAATGTAGTTTAAAGCTTCTGATACAGAATGGGGACTTGAGTATTTTATTTCCTGTTTTAAAATGTTAACTTGATACTCAAATAGTCATTTATTTAAACCTGAGAGGCTTTTTAGACAATTTTTGTAACTAATGCACGAAACATTAAAAGCATCTAATAGCTTGGGGATTTGTGGGATTTTCCACTGAGGTTGTTGGTGTGTTTTGCTTTTTTAAGACAGTTTACAATATTATTTGCACGTTTTACTGACTGACTATGCCATTTCTGTTTATTCATAATGTTTTTTGTTTGTCACTGAATAAACAGGTCAGTTTCTTGTTACCAACCGTTGTGTGTTATTCAAACTCACCTAATTCAGCTGGCTAGTTGTTATCAAGGGTACTAAAACCTTTTTCAACATGAGTCTGACAACTAAGTAAGGAGGCTAAATAACTTTAAACTTTAACACATGCTCAGATAGGTTGGTATCGGTATTGGCCCGTATCGGTATCGGATCAGAAGTGCAAAACAATATCGGTATCGGATCGGAAGTGCAAAAACCTGGATCGGGACATCCCTACACTGGACTATAAGACGCAGGATTCAACATGGGGGTAAAAAGTAGCAGTTTATGGTCCGAAAATTACGGTAAATGTGACAGTCAGAAATAGTCAAACTCTTCAATGAACACAGTAACGAAAACAATACCTAGTTGGCCTGAGCAAAAAATGCAGCGATTGTAAAATGAAAAAGAAGGCGAGCACATTGAACACACAAAATGATAATCTTTCAATCCTTACAACTAAAGTCAGCAAAGGGTTGATCGTCAGAGGTTTAAACGCTTTTGATGTAGAAGGACTACTCTGTTCAGATCGGGATCAAGCAACCCACAATTATAACTTGTTTTTATATTTGTATGCTTGGTTTGCTGCTTAATTTTGCTTCTGCAGTTCTACTATCACTTTTTAATATAGATTATGAATGCTTTCTGGCAGTCTGAAAGCCCTGTGGCAATGTGCTGCCTCTCACAGGTCAATTATGGTAGGATGCCAAACTGCTTTGGGGCAGAGCAAGGGAAGTTTACTTGTATAACACTACCCATAAAGATTCAAATCATAACATAAAAGCAGAAAAAAATTATAATATCACACAAATCACCAAAATGAAACAACCAAGTTGACTCAATACCTGCCATTGACAGGGATTGATGTGCAACCCATTTCAACTTCCAGTTGAAATTGATTGGACATCCATAAGTGGCAATCTACCACACAGCAGAAGGATGATAAAAGCCACAAGACTGTACATCTATTGTCGTCGATGGCTATTGAAAAGATGAAGATTCAATTCCCACACAAGCTGCTCGAAAGAGGAACACTTCCATGGAGGTGTTTGGCATGACAACATTGGACCATGTGTGAACACTTGTGTGCAATCTCTACAGCAGAGGACAGATGGACAGTCCAGTGCTGCAACAATGACACACTCATTCCACTGTTCCATCCATACAATTCTTTTTCCGTGTGAAAAATCTCAGCACAACGACCTTTAAATAAAAATGTCAAGATGCCGGCGGAAGCGTGTGAAGGAGTTTGCCCTATTTGAAGTGTGTCTGCACCTTGAAGCTATCGTCTAATTCATATTATATACAGTATATCCAGTGGTACCTCAGCATACGATTTTTTTCGACTCGACGTAAAATATGACTCGCCATTTGTTTCTGCATCCGATGACATGCTCGAAATACGACGATTTATGACGCCGCAGATTTGTGCAAGCGCTGCAGTTTGTTTTCCCGCAAGACAGATGCACAGCGGATTTTCTTTTGATAGAAATCAACACGGGTTCCAATTAGATGAATGCAGGTGGTGAAAAAACGAAAAAGGTGACAATGATTATTATATAGTAACATCGCCAAATAAATCGCCAGCTTCTTCAGGTTTTTAATCATTTTTTTCTGAACTTGTGCAACACAAAACGCCTACTGTCCGCTGCAGTTGATGCCAAAAACATGAGCACATACTGTCAATGGCATACTGTCAATCTCTGCCACACCTTTCTCTGTGACATCAGCTACACGGTGCGTTGAGGTACAGCACGCAAAACACATCCGCCATTAGAACCCGACTTGTTACATTATTACAGGAATTATTATTATTCTTACAATTCCGATTTTTATTTATAATTTATTTGTTTTGCCATGTGTAATTGCTATTTGTAATAGTACCAGCAGTATTTATTAAGGACTTTGTGTAGGTTTTTGGGCTGTGGAACGAATTAATGGAATTATAATGTACCGTATTTTTCAGACTATGAGTCGCACCTGAGTATAAGTCGCACCAGCCATAAAATGCCCAAAGAAGAGGGAAAAAAAACATAAATAAGTCGCAGCGGAGTATAAGTTGCATATCTGAGGGAAAATTACTTGATAAAATCCAACACATACGACAGATATGTCATCTTGAAAGGCAATTTAAAATAAAAATACAATAGAGAACAACATACTGAATAGGTGTACAGTATGATAATGTTACATGATGCATGAACAACGAAATGCGAACGTGGCTGGTATGTAAACGTAACATAGCTATTAAGAGTTATTCAGATAACTATAGCATATAGAACATGCTAACAGGTTTACCAAACCATCAGTGTCACTCCAAAACACCAAAATAACATGTGAAATGATATAATATTGTGTTAATAATTTTACACATAAGTCACTCCAGAGTATAAGTCGCACGCCCAGCCAAGCTATGAAAAAAAAACTGACTTATATTCCGAAAAATACGGTATTCTTATGGGAAAATCATGCTCAACATACTGTACAACCATTTCGAATTACAAACAAGGTCCTAGAACAAATAAACTTCGTATGTAAAGGTACCACTGTGTATGTATATTATAAATACAATACATATATATATATAAGAGATGTCCCGATCCAATATTTGGATCGGATCGGACGCCAATATGGGCAAAAAAATGCGCATCAGTATCGCATCGGAACACGGTTAAAATTCCGATCCAGACTTCCGATCCAGTTTTTTTGAAAAGTCTGGTCCGGCGCACCGATTTACATAATCCATTCCAGTTTTTGCTTCGGTTTCCCTAAAATCCGTTCCGCATTTTACGGCACACTTTCAACACACCACATTTATATTACCGTCTCCCAATTTACCGAGAGACTTTATCAGTAAAAATGTCAGCTGTGTGGGATCATTTCACCTTAAAGGACGACAAAGACACAGAGAGCAACATATGCCACAATAAAGTCAAGCGTAGTGGTAAAGCTGTAAGAAGTTTTAATGCAACCAACCTAATCAGGCATTTAGCGAAATACTACCACAAACAATATGAGGAGTATGTTAAGAAAACCAAAGACAAAAAGAAAGGTCCTACGCAACTAACACTGGCAGAAACCTTTGCTATGCGTGACAAACTGGCACTCGACAGTCCCAAAGCCCAGGGAATAACAAGAGTCATTGCCAAAGAATTCATTCTGGATGACGACCCATTATCTCACGTGATTAAAGACGCACCACCCAACACGCGATTCGGCCACTGAAGATTCGAGAACGATTCACAAACATCCAAATTCCGATTATTGAAATATGTCAAGTAAAGCGGAACTAATACACAGCGCGGTCTTCGGGACGCAATGAGAAACGGACCACATTGCGTCCCGAAAGTAAACATAACTTGTCTTAGACCCAGGTAATGCCAATGCTCAACTCACGGCTTTCGCTCAACTCATGCCGCTGGATAAAAAACACAAGAATACCTGACTTCTGCTGACAGCCGCAACAAACTACGTCAATGTCGTTTTACTGGAGATAATAGATATCATATGTATATAGAACCAGATGCTACACGACAGACTCGACTGCGTTAGCAACATTGAAGTATTGAAAACCAGATGCGTTAGTAAACAGCCGCCATCTTAATGCAGAAGACTTCCCTAGTAGGCTGTTGTGAACCTTCCAAGCGAACCTAATTAACTTTTTATCTAAAATACTCCTAAATCGGCAAAATCTTGACTTGAATCTATCTTCAAAACAGTTTTAAAACTTTCACTTGTCAAAAGTAGACAGAAGGGAAATTATGGAATAACGGCAGCAATTTTAACAACTTTAACAGTTGATTCGCAAAATTAAATGAATTGAATGTAGTTTAAAGCTGCTGATACAGAATGGGGATTTGAGTATTTTATTTCCTGTTTTAAAATGTTAACTTGATACTGAAATAGTCGTTTATTTAAACCTGAGAGGCTTTTTATACAATTTTTGTAACTAATGCAAGAAACATTAAAAGCATCTAATAGCTTGGGGGATTTGTGGGATTTTCCACTGAGGTTGTTGGTGGTTTTAAGACAGTTTACAATATTATTTGCACGTTTTACTGACTGACTATGCCATTTCTGTTTGTTATTTATAATGTTTTGTGTTTGTCACTGAATAAACAGGTCAGTTTCTTGTTACCAACCGTTGTGTGTTATTCAAACTCACCTAATTCAGCTGGCTAGTTGTTATCAAGGGTACTAAAACCTTTTTCAACATGAGTCTGACAACTAAGTAAGGAGGCTAAATAACTTTAAACTTTAACACATGCTCAGATAGGTCGGTGTCGGTATCGGCCAGTATCGGTATCGGATCGGAAGTGCAAAACAATATCGGTATTGGAAGTGCAAAAACCTGGATCGGGACATCCCTAATACATACACACACTATATATATATATATATATATATATATATATATATATATATATATATATATATATATATATATATATATATATATATATATATATATATTTATATTAGGGCTGTCAAAAGATTAAAATTTTTAACCGAGTTGATCACAGCTTAAAAATGAATTAATCGCAATTCAAACCATCTCTAAAATAATCCATATGTTTCTGTAACTCATTGTTAGAATGGAAAGATAAGACACAATACGGACATAAACGTTCAACATACTGTACATAAGTACTGTATTTGTTTATTATAACAATAAATCCACAAGATGGCATTAACATTAACATTCTTTCTGTTAAAGGGATCCACGGATAGAAAGACTTGTAGTTCTTAAAAGATAAATTTGAGTACAAGTTTTAGTAATTTTATATTAAGAAAAAGAACGTCCAGTCGCATTTCTCTGCCATTTGGCTCTCAATGTGCTAAAACGGGGTCATTGTAAACTGTTTGAGGCAACGCATGAACGGGTCATTCCGTGCATGCGTTAATTGCGTCAAATATTTTAACGTGATTCATTAAAAAAATTAATTACCGCCCGTTTACGCGATAAATTTGACAGCCATAATATACATACATATAAATATATATTTATATGGCGGAAAACACAGACAAGTAAGTTATTTAGTATTCAAAATGTCATTTTTAGCATAGAATCATTAATTGATGTCTAATTTTTTGTTTGAAAAAAACTTTAAAAAATTATTTACTCGCATATTTTAAACAATTAAACAAATTACATCACAATGAAAAAATTGGTGCCTGCAAAAAAAATCATGGATATCTACCTCATAACTATCGCTGTATTGTATATTTTTTCGTTACTGTCACATTTTCCCCAATATTTTAGATGATAAATAATCGATCCAAACAAAGAAAAATTGTAAACAAACAAACAAACAAACAAAGAAAACTTTTAAAAGGACGAATATATGAAAATGAAAATCTCGATTACTTCTTGATGTCTGCATTGCAACCCTTGTTATATTGCCATGTTTCACCCATAAAATCCCCCAAAAATCCAGCTGTGGCCATTCACATCTGTTTCTTGACACTCAATGATATATGCTACATGGACTTTTTTGATCGAAACAAGTTAAGTATGCGATAATATCTCATTAAAATCATGGCGTCTTTAATTCTACTCTCGCGTGCTCTCACCTTCAGTTAGGGTTTTGCTGTTTAAAAAATATATTTGGGGGGGGGGCTTGGAACGGATTAGGGCATTTACATGGAAAACGCTTCGACTTACAGAATTTACAAGTTGTGAAACAAATTAATTTCATAAGTAAAGGTACAACTAATATACAGTCATGGACGAAATTATTGCCACCCCTGGAATTCTTCCAGAAAAAACAGCATTTTTCATGGCAATCAATGCAATTGCAATTGTTTTCAGTATGATTGTGTTTATTTCTTGGATGTGCATTGGAAAAACACAAAAAAACCTGAAGGGAAATGCCAAAATGTACACAATTTTACACCGAATGCAAAAAATGGGCTGGACAAACCCACAACTCAATATTTGGTTGTGCATCCTTTAGAAGAAGTAACAGAAAGCAATTGCTTCCTATATATCAATATGATTTAGATCTGGACTCATCAATGGCCACCTCAGAATTTTTCAGCGGTTGTCTCCAACCATTTCTTGTTGCTATTTGAGGTATTTTTGGGTCATTGTCCTGTTGGATCACCCATGACCTCTGACACAGACACATTTTTCTGACACTAAATCCTACATTGCGGCCCAAAACATTTTGATAGTCTCCATATTTCATGACTCCATGCACACCGTCAACGCACCCAGTGCAAGAGGCAGCAAAACTACCCCAAGACATCATTGGACCTCCACCATATTTGATTATAGGCACTGTGTTCTTTTCTTTGCAGGCCTCATTCTTTTTCCTGGCACTGGGCACTGGTCTCCAGCCATTTCTAGGTGATATTTGAGATATGTTTTGGGTAATGTAATGTGTTTGTAATTGCATTAATTTCTGTGAGAAATGCTGTATTTTCTGCAAAAATTCCAGGGGTGCCAATAATTTTGTCCATGACTGTATATGTGGCAGAAAACACAGACAAGACTGAAAAAGCAATTTCTGCTCTTGCAATCCTCTTTAAAAGAAACTGTTGTATTTTAAGCCAAAACAACTGTTGTGTTCAATAGAACAAAATGTCTATATGCTACCATAACAGATTCATGGCGCATTAAGCCCCGGAACTGTTTATAATTTGCCCGTTTTACCCTGAAAACCCCCATTTACAGACGTCACGCAACAGCTTTTACCAGCCATTAAAAGAAGCTAAGTAATTATATTTATTATTCGAAATGTCTGTCATTTTTGGCCTAGAATCATTAATTTATTTCTAATATTTAGTGAAAAAAAAAAGACTTTAAAAAAATTATTCACTCACATATTTTAAACTTTTAAACAAATTACGTCACAATGAAAAAAATGGTGTCCGTAAAAAAAGTCACGGATGTTTACCTCATATCTATCGCTTAATTGTATTTTTTTGTTTCGCTCACATTTTTTCCGATATGTTAGATGATGAATAATCGATCCAAACAAAGAAAAATTGGGAAAAAACATCTAAAAGGGTAAATATATAAAAAAGAAATCTCGACCAATCCTTGATGTCTGCAATTTCTGCATCGCGACCCTCGTTATATTATCATGTTTCACCCATAAAATCCCCCCAAAAATCCAGCTATGGCCATTCACAGCTGTGTTTTGAAAATCAGTGATACATGCTACATGGAGTTTTTGGATCGAAACAAGTTAAGTATGCGATAATATCTCGTTAAAGTCATGGCTTCTGGAATTCTGCTCTCACGTGCTCTCACCTCCAGATGGGGTTTTGGTGTTAATTTTTTTTTTTTTTTTAATGAAAAATGCCCTCCTGTTCAAAATTTTTCTTCCCCCAGAAAATTGAGATTTTAGGCTTTCCAATGATGTATCACGCATGCATAGCGGACAATTTTGAAAGTTGGCTAAATTGGGGGTCTCAGAGCTGAACTTCAAGTCACCTGAATGTTTTCTGCCATATATACAGTATGTAGATGTGTTTTTTTTGTTTATTTTTTTAATCACAATTTAAATGAATTCCTTTGTTTTTCCAAAATGTTTGTGTGCATTCTCAGTTCCATTTTTTTTTTCTTTCAGCACCTGATTGAGCCAGATGGACAAGGCAATGCGACACACTTGTACTGCATTAGGAAAGCTCAATATTTAAGGATGCCTGTCACCATCTGCAAGTGTCAAATTATTACTTGCTTACTTACCGCTGTGTGTGTCATCTCGAGATCTCTTGCGTTTTACGGTCGTATTCTTTGTTATCACATTGTTGTGCTGGTATTTCTGTTGCTATTAATAGTTTTTGCCTTTTCTGGCCATTGTTGCCATCTCCTTGGTTCTCTGACCGACTCTGTTTGTGCCATTTTAGTTTTGTATTTTATTAGCGCATTCATGGCTCACTTCCTGTTGACATTGGGTAACTTCCTGGGCTTTTCTTAGTCACTTACAGTTGATTTAGGGCTTTTCCACTAGAATTAGACTCTTGTTTAGGCCTTGATAACTAATGATATTTACATAAATATATTTCTTTTTCAAATAATTAATAGTTTTCTGTTTGTTTTTTGGGGGGATCTTTTGTGTTGGCGAGGTAGCAATGTATATACAGTAAAAACTTGTTTAGTTTGAACACGACATCACTTTCTGTATTTTAGTAGGTTTACACTGCATGATTCAGTGACTGATGTATGTGGTGTCTTTTTAAATGGGGAAAAAAAGAATGCAGGTTGACAGTTGTGAGAGGGTTTCAGCATCATCAACTTTCTGGAGAACTCAGATGCTTTCGAGTCCCAAGAGCTCACTGGCGCATTTTTAAGAGAGGCATCTGTCATGAGCTTTATAACTCACGGCAAAGTACCAAAGCTTGATCTGCAGCCCCCTCTCTTCTCACCACCCTTGTGCCTTCTTTCTACTCATGGATGATCCTGCATAATGGCGACTTCTCTGAGGGGTCACAGTGAAATGCTTTTGGGCTGGAGTCAGGGGAATTACATGGGTTTGGGGAAATTCATTAAAAAATAAAACTAAGGGGGAAAAAAATCCTGAATTTTCTTTCACAGATAGGCAACATAGCAATGTTTTATCAGACCACATTTCAAAAATATCAATGCAAAAGCATTGTATAAGCCTTGATTATCCCACCAAGGGGATTCTCCGATTTTGCAGCAGCAAGTGTACTCTAGCAGCAAACAAGCATAATAATATCAAAGATCAAAGAAAGATCTATGTACATATTTAAACCAGACAATGAGACTGAAATGAACAGTAGCAGTGTATGTGGCAACTGTACATGAATAATATATAGGGTACTATGCGGATGTGACTGGCAAACTTAACATCAATACAAGCACAGTATATGGCAGTGAAGGTTACCAGAAATAATAGTGAATGAAGCAAAAATATAAACATATCGATTAGAGCTGTCCCGACTAGTCGATGTTGTCGACGTCATCGATGACGTCGACAACATCAACTATTCTCTCAGTGTTTGAAAAACACACGGAGAACAGTCTGGCCGTGCCAGGCAAGAATTAGCATACCCGCATCATGCTAGAAGAAATGGTTATGATGTGCCGAGTTGAATTGAAGGCTTGGATGGCCATCGACAACAACTAAATGCCTCGACCGACACAACATACCGTCAGCGGGTAATGACGAGTTTTTAAAAAATTAAATGCAGATAAAGTTTAGAATGGCGGACACTCGCCATGCAAGCGGTGAAAGCGGCGTAAAGCCAAAAAAGCGGACCAGAATGGCCAGAACCTGGAATTATTTCAAGGAAAATATGGAGGGTGCCACTGTGTGTCTCTTTGCGATGCTGAGCTTGCATACCACGGTAGCACATCGGCAATGAACGAGCACTTGAAGCGCGTCACCCAGGTGTAATTTTGGACGACGAGAAGAAACAACAAGCTAGCGGATCGTAAGTCCATATAACTTTCTAACGATTTTTTTAAAATTGAAGTTGCCTTTATGTGCGTCGTATCAACATGCATCATTTTTTTCCCCCACGTACTTCACTTTTTTAATCTACTCTGCTGCTGCTCCTGAAAGCTGTAGATCTCGACATCTATGTGCACGGCATGCAGGCATATTTATTAGGATCATGGAAGCTCCCACTTGGGTGAAAAAAAAAAAAAAAAAAAACAATATTTTATATATATATATGGAAACACAGCACTGGCTTGCTTACTATAATCCATGACTGCAATAATGTTAGTTACTTTACATAATATAAAGTATTACTGTGTATATACATATACAGTGGGGCAAATAAGTATTTAGTATTTAGTCAACCACCAGTTGTGCAAGTTCTCCTACTTGAAAAGATTAGAGAGGCCTGTAATTGTCAACATGGGTAAGCCTCAACCATGAGAGACAGAATGTGGAGAAAAAAAAAACTGAAACTCACATTGTTTGATTTTTTAAGAAGTTATTTCCAAATTAGAGTGAAAAATAAGTATTTGGTCACCTACAAACAAGCAAGATTTCTGGCTGTCAAAGACGTCTAACTTCTTCTAACGAGGTCTAATGAGGCTCCACTCGTTACCTGTATTACCGTAAATTCCGGATTACAAGCCGCTACTTTTTTCCCTCATTTTGAATCCTGCGGCGTATGCAATGATGCGGCCAATTTATGAATTTTTCTAACGACCGCCAGGAGCGCTCGAGCATAAAATGCAAGCATAAGACACGTGGAATATGTGTGTCGAGGAAGACGCTAGTTGGCAATCTTACCCGTCTTTTAACTTTGTGCTTTGTGCACGAATAAAAGTAGCAGACCCTCATCTTTGTGCATTAGTAGAATTAGCATAGCCTGGTACTCCAGACTCACCGCTGTTCCAGCTATTGAGTCTGGCCACCATTAAGCGGATAAAATTTTCAGGGCGGAGCAAACCACAGCAAACAGACAGCGGTGTGGACCAATCAGCGACGGGCGGGACGAGGGACTTGCGCACGGAAGTAAACATACGAGGAGAGCGGAGTTTATTCAACATGGCTAGCGCGAGACAGACTGTTGTCACTGACTTGTGTCAATGTGTTTTTGGTAATTTAAAACTGATTTTACCGTGGATTGGAACATATTTTCGGCTCTCCTGTTCGCCATCTGTGTTGTGGAGACGACTTCAGATGCGGAAGAGTGACACCGCTCATTAAGAGCAAATAAACGAATCTGATTTATCGATTGATTTTGTACTTGGTCGAGAGGGCGTTAATGGGCTGGGTCTCAGACTATTCTCTCAGTGTTTGAAAAACACACGGAGAACAGTCTGGCCATGCCAGGCAAGAATTAGCATACCCGCATCATGCTAGAAGAAATGGATATGATGTGCCGAGTTGAATTGAAGGCTTGGATGGCCAGCGGCGTCAGATCGTTTACAAAAGTGGTCGCATGCGAAGAGCAACTTTTGCAAAAGTCTGACAGCGTGGAGCAGCGTGAAAAAAATCCACCATCACCAACGGGTTTCGAAAAGCCGGTCTACTGCGTGATGAAGAGGACGACACGCTAAGGAGTGAGCTTGAGGAGTCAGCTAAGTGCCGTGTTGCTGGCGCTGTTTGGAAAGAAAAGTTAAGGTATTGTAACGATGACAAATAGTAACCCAGTAAGTTAGGTTGCAATTCTTTATTTTGGAAACTCGTTGAACAACACATGACTGCTGCCTCTAGCAGCCGACGCACAGACACACCCGCAACAACAACGACAGCACGTCTCTTGCTCTTCCACACCTCCCTTACCTGTAAGTCACGTGCTGTATCATAACCCGATTCGTTAAAATATGGTATTTAAACTTGGAAAACTGTGTATTTCTTTATAAATATTTCAGTTTAATATGTGGGCACACGCGGCTTATAGGCAGGAGAGGCTTATGTATGTACAAAATGCTTTTTCCTTTAAAAATGTACTGGGTGAGGCTTGTAATCCGGGGCACTCAATGGTCCGGAATTTACGGTAATTGCACCTGTTTTAACTCATTATCGGTATAAAAGACACCTGTCCACAATCTCAGTCAGTCACACTCCAAACTCCACTATGCCCAAGACCAAAGAGCTGTCGAAGGACACCAGAGACAAAATTGTAGACCTGCACCAGGCTGGGAAGACTAAATCTGCAATAGGTAAAACGCTTGGTGTAAAGAAATCAACTGTGGGAGCAACAGATAGAAAATGGAAGACATACAAGACCACATATAATCTCCATCGATCTGGGGCTCTATGCAAGATCTCACCCCATGGCGTCAAAATGATAACAAGAATGTTGAGCAAAAATCCCAGAACCACACGGGGGGACCTAATGAATGACCTACAGAGGGCTGGGACCACAGTAACAAAGGCTACTATCAGTTACACAATGCGCCGCCAGGGACTCAAATTCTCTACTGCCAGACGTGTCCCCATGCTGAAGAAAGTACACGTCCAGGCCCGTCTGCGATTCGCTAAAGAGCATTTGGATGATCCAGAAGAGGACTGGGAGAATGTGTTATGGTTAGATGAAACCAAAATAGAACTTTTTGGTAGAAACACAGGTTCTCGTGTTTGGAGGAGAAAGAATACTGAATTGCATCTGAAGAACACCATACTCACTGTGGAGCATGGGGGTGGAAACATGATGCTTTGGGGCTTTTTTTCTGCAAAGGGACCAGGACGACTGATCTGTGTAAAGGAAATAATGAATGGGGCCATGTATCGAGAGATTTTGAGTGAAAATCTCCTTCCATCAGCAAGGGCATTGAAGATGAGACGTGGCTGGGTCTTTCAGCATGACAATGATCCCAAACACACAGCCAGGGCAACAAAGGAGTGGCTTCGTATGAAGCATTTCAAGGTCCTGGAGTGACCTAGTCAGCCTCCAGATCTCAACCCAATAGAAAATCTGTGGAGGGAGTTGAAAGTCTGTGTTGCCCAACAACAGCCCCAAAACATCACTCTTCTAGAGGAGATCTGCATGGAGGAATGGGCCAAAATACCAGCAACAGAAAGCTTGTGAAGAGTTACAGAAAACATTTTGCCTTCGTTATTGCCAACAAAGGGTACATAACAAAGTATTAAGATGAACTTTTGGTATTGACCAAATACTTATTTTCCACCATGATTTGCAAATAAATTCCTTTAAAAATCAAACAATGTGATTTACTGTTTTTTTTTTTTTTTTTTCGGTCTCTCATGGTTGAGGTTTACTGATGTTGACAATTACAGGCCTCTCTAATATTTTCAAGTGGGAGAACTTGCAAAATTAGTGATTGACTAAATACTTATTTGCCCCACTCTGTCAGAGTATAGTCTAAAATTAATGCTATATATTTAATTTTTGTCACTATGACTATGTGTGCCTTCTATTCAAAATAATTGTGGTAATATTTCAGTATGCCTTCTGCATCTATTTTTAGGTTAAAACAAACAAAAGTTGAACAGTTTTTCCCCTCCCCAAAAAATGCGGAATGCACACCAGAAAGACCATTTGAACTCACACAAAGTATTCTGAAAATGATTGTCCGGGACATTGCAATTCATTTTAACATTTAGAATAATATAGACATACCACAAAAAGAGTAAGAATTTTTTTGACTCCTCTTAAAAAGGTGAAGTCAAAGTGTTTCCCTTTACATTTTTTGCACTAGTTAATGCCAGCAGCATTTGACCTCATAATAATATTATTATTATTATTTATATGTTAATAAAGAATTTAAGTGTTCCAAAATGTTTTTGTGAATTAATAAGCTTTAAAAAAATGTCATTATTAAATTAGTTAAAAAAAAAAAAAATTATTAGATTAGTCGACTAATCGTAAAAATAGTCAGCTGACTAATAGGGAGAAATTTAGTCGTTTGGTACAGCCCTAATATCAATCCAGTGTAGGTAAAGATAAAATAGGAATATCACAACTCATTGGCAGCCATTCACAGTATTCAAATAAAAACAAAAATGTTTTGGTGAACATTGTAAAATGTAATATAATAATTAATCAAGTTTCTACTCTGAAATATTTCTCCCCATCACTTCTTTTGTTTGTATAATACAAGTAAATGGCTGATCCAAACACAGAATGACTAAGAAATGAAAATAAGGGAAACATGTCAGGGTTTTTCATACCACTGTACATACACAAGTGGCGATTGCTCTATGGGCACTTTCACGTTGGACAAAGAGGACCAGAGACCAGTTGGAGAGCTCCCTCGCAACAACACTTGTTGGAAATTTTCAGTATTCACACTGCGCCAACCCAACTTAGACTAGCATCACGTGAACAAAAAGTGTACTCAATGATTGCACACATTTAGAGGAAGAAATACTTCCCTCCTGGGAGGGGAAGGAGTGTGGTGTGTAAAGGCCAAATAATAGAGGGCAATTACAAAGGCAAGCTATAGCACCAAAGCCAATCCATTTCCATTCTATCGTATTGTTCAAATTATACCGGCCGCGTCAGCGCTACGGATTGACTGCGGACAATCTCCGACGTGCCTGATCTCGTCAGATGGTTTTGGCCATTTTCTATTTTTGTCGGAGACGCATCCGGCAAAATGGGCTGAGCCAGGCGCTTCTAGTCAACAGGCTAGGTGCTCATTCACGGCTTAAACACCGGCAAACATGGACGAAGAACGCTCAGTCATGGAGGTGGAAAGTCACAAAGGGATTTATGATGCAGCAGATCCTTTTTATAAGGAAATCATTAAAAAGGAATCTGCATGGAACGCCATAGCAGAAACTATGATGATGGACGGAGAGTTTTTATGCAAGTTATGTAATTTAAAACTGCAATTACATTGTAGAGCACGGGTTGTTGGCGTGGTCGGGGTGTCACAAACCCATGGTAAAAGAAAAAAAAAAAAATGTCCGATATGTTAGATGATAATCGATCCAAACAAAAAAATTGGGAAAAAAAACATTTAAAAGGGTAAATAAAGTATATGAAAAAGAAACTCTGGACCACTCTTTGATGTCTGCGATTTCTGCATCGCGACCCTAGTTATATTACCATGTTTCACCCATAAGATCCCCCAAAAATTCAGCTGTAGCCATTTACAGCCGTGTCTTGATACTCAGTGATACATGCTACATGCTACATGGAGTTTTGGGATCGAAAAGACGTAAGTACGCAATGATATCTCTTTAAAATCGTGGTGGCATCTGTAATTCTGCTCTCGCCTCCAGATAGGGTTTTGCTGTTTAAAAACATTTTTTAAAAAATGCCCTCCTGTTCAAAAATTTTCTTCCCCCAGAAAATTTAGATTTTAAGCTTTCCAATGATGGATCACACATGCATATCGGACAATTTTGAAAGTAGGCTAAATTGGGGGTCAAAGAGTGGAACTTCAAGTCACCTGAGTGTTTTCCGCCATATAAATACACACAGTGCAGGGCAAAAGTTTGGACACACCTGGATACTTTGAAGAATGTAGAATATAAAACCTGTTTTCAGTTATTTCACTTTTTTTTGCCAAGTTAATAATTCCACATGTTCATTCATATTTTTGAAATCTTCAGTGAGAGTTTACAATGTAAATAGAAGTGAAAATACATATAGAAAATACACAAGGTGTGTCCAATCGCACAAAAGTCAAACTTCGCCTATGGTTACAAACTGTAACTATAAAATGTACGTAAAGGCTGGTTATAAACTATGAAACTGTTCTCTGTGTCGTCACCTGTAGGCTTTGTTTCAAGTTTTGTCGCTTTGTGCTGTAATTTCAAGTGGTTCTTTGAATTGGATGTGGAGTATTTAGCGTTCTTTTTGGATATTTTTGTCATCTTTACTGGATAGAAATGTGAAGTAATGGCTCTATTTCCAATGAGCAAATGCAGCCGTTTGTGATTTCTCTCCTGCCTCTTGTTAGCGTCCTGACGAGTTAGCCAAGCTATGTTGTTGTGCCACCGCTGTAGACACCGGACAGCGCTCACACAGCATTGTAATGCACGTGACATTTTTATTTTTTAATTTTTTTATTAGGGCTGTCAAACGATTAAAATTTTTCATCTAGTTAATCACAGCTTAAAATTTAATTAATCATAATTAATAGCAATCGCAATTCAAACCATCTCTAAAATATGCCATATTTTTCTGTAAATTATTGTTGGAATGGAAAGATAAGATGGATACAGTGCCCTCCATAATTATTGGATTGATAATAATTATGTGTTTTTTAGTTTCTAATATTTTTTTTCCAAATAATATGGAACCTTAATGGGAAAAAAAAAAATTAAAAAATCCAACCTTCAATACAAGTGCATTTATTCAGTGGGGAAAAAAATCCCAAATAAAGAAATAATTATTTGACATCAAACAATGTGTGTCACAATTATTAGCACCCCTGGTGTTAATACTTTGTACAACCCCCTTTTGCCAACAAAACAGCACCTAATCTTCTCCTATAATGTTTCACAAGATGGGAAAAGACAGAAAGATGCGTATCTGTTGTGGCACGCCAGACCCACTTTGAGTGTTTGTTGCCAAAAAGCTCAATCTTGGTCTCTTCTGACCAAAACACACTGTCCCAGTTGAAGCCCCAATACCGCTTGGCGAACTCCAGACGTTTGCGTTTATGATTGTGAGTTAGGAAAGGTTTTCTCTGTGCATGCCTCCCAAACATCTTGTTGGCGGTAGACAGCACTTCATACCCACTGTGAAGTATGGGGGTGTGTCAGTGATGCTGTGGGGCTGTTTCGCTTCCAAAGGCCCTGGGAACCTTGTTAGGGTGCATGGCATCGTGAATGCTTTGAAATACCAGGACATTTTAAATCAAAATCTGTTGCCCTCTGCCCGAAAGCTGAAGATGGGCCGTCACTGGGTCTTTCAGCAAGACAATGACCCCTAAACATATGGCCAAATCTACACAGAAATGGTTCACCAGACACAAAATCAAGCTCCTCTCATGGCCATCTCAGTCCCCAGACCTCAACCCCATTGAAAACCTGTGGGGTGAGCTGAAGAGGAGAGTACAGAGGAGAGGACCCAGGTCTCTGGATGATTTAGAGAGATTCTGGAAAGAGGAATGGCTGAAGATCCCTCTTTCTGTCTTTTCCCATCTTGTGAAACATTATAGGAGAAAATTAGGTGCTGTTTTGTTGGCAAAAGGGGGTTGTACAAAGTATTAACACCAGGGGTGCTAATAATTGTGACACACATTTGATGTCAAATAATTATTTCTTTGTGTGGGATTTTTTCCCCACTGAATAAATTTAGAAAGAAAAAAAAATTAGAAGCTAAAAAACACATAATTATTATAAATCCAATAATTATGGAGGGCACTGTATATACATTCAACATACTGTACATAAGTACTGTATTTGTTTATTATAACAATAAATCCACAAGACGGCATTGACATTAACATTCTTTCTGTGAAAGGGATCCACGGATAGAAAGACTTGTAATTCTTAGATAAATGTGAGTGTAAGTTATAGTAATTTTGATAGTTTGTATATTGTGACTAAATATTGCCATCTAATGTATTTTTGAGCTAAACTTAATGTTTGAAAAGAGTTATTTTGCAAAGCTATTTTGATTGGGAATGCCAGATCTCTTTGCATTGAGCGCTTTTCTTTTTGTGAACATTATTTTATTTTTGTGAGATAGGAATATTATTTTTGTTGTGCTTTCACAAAATTATACTGTAGCGACTTAAATGTTCTTAACTGCCCAAATGCATGATGGGAATTTGAGCAACTATGAGTCACAGTGGTTGCTGCAAATGGTATATCTTCTCTGCGTTGAGTACAATACATGGTGTTAAGAAAAAGATCACCTCCAGTTATTCTTCCCCATGTCGCTTGCCGCAATAATTATAACAGTTGTGGAAGAGGTGCCACTGCTTATTCCATTAAATAGCGTGGCTCCAATAAATGCCTGCATTACCAATTCGCCGTTCTTGGTAATTGGCGGTGCTATGGACGAGCGATTCATGTTGGCTCGTTGTCGTCAGTTGGCTCGGTTGGTCAGATTTCCTCATGAGGCAGACGTCGGCGTACATATAAACACCGAGAGGCGTTGGATGGCTTTGTGTGGGTACTTTTATTAATAAAACAAAAAGCATGTAGGGGATGCAGCACTTGAGCCTGCGCTAATAGAGCACTTTCTCTACTCTATCGCTCGCTCGCTCTCTCACTCGACCACTTTTTTCCTCACTGCTCAATCTGACAATGCCGGTTACATTGAAAATAACAGCGGCCACCTTGGGAAGTGTCGGTAACACCTGCGTCCACTCCACTTGCTTGTCTCTGCCCTAAGCTCTCAATATACTTCAAAGGCCGCCATTGTAGTCTGTTCGCGGCAATGCTTGAGTGGGTCGTTCCGCGCATACTTAAATTGCGTAAAATATTTTAACGTGATTAATTTTAAAAATTAATTAGCGCCCGTTACCGCGTTAATTTGACAGCCCTATTTTTTATATATACCGATGAGTAAACGTGACATGTGATGTCAGGAGCAACAATTTCTATTCGAAATGGTCTTTGTACATGACTACAGTTGTCTTCATTCTACATACATTATGAGGCAACAACAAAATAGTAACTCACAGGCACTAAGGAAACTAATCACATTACTTTTTTGGAAAAATGAACGCGTTAGGTTGCTCGTTACTGAACGAAAGTAATGAGTAATACGTACTGACAACACTGGCTACAACACACTCAACTTTTGTTCAGAATTAGTTTCTTATCACCGTTTGCAAAGTGGCTTGCTTTTCATCACGCAGCTTCACAAATCTTTAAACAGTGTGGTTGTTGGTGTGTTTCCAGAGTTGAGAGTATATAGTTCCACTACAGCAAAACAAGAGGAGTCATTGTCTAAAAGCAAAGTTCATACCTACTCATCAGATGCTGAGCATCTCTGAAGGTCTATGGGCAGTGGGCGGGGCTCGGCTGGCCTGGATGCTGGCTTCTCTGTATAATGATTAGATGATCTGTTTGAGGCTGAATCCCTTTTTGATTGACAGAGAAATGAGCGAATCGGTGATCTTGTCGTATTAACATTCACGGGAGCCATTTTTCAATTTTCATTCCGTTGTTCCGGGTTTAAGTGGAGACTTTTGAAATCATCCTAGCGATACTTGCTTTGTCAAAAATGACAGTGAAAAACTGGGGTTTTCTTTTTTATTGATAGCTGCTTTTGTTTGGATACTTGATTTCTGGCACCTTCGTTTCTTTCCCTACCGGGCAGCGGGTGCTGCTGAGCAACTCCACTGTCACAAAGTACTAATAGGCAAACACACTTTTAGCTTCCCCTCATTGAAAAACCAGCATCCACCATATTGAAATCAGCACGAATTAAATACCTCCCTTTACGGGGCAAGGTGTCTTTGCTTGCATCTTTCCAGTTACCGTTTTAAAAACACAATTTAAAACCTACAGCCAGTTATGCATAATTGCCAGTCGTGCCCTTTAGATAATGCTGGATGCCCTTTAGTATCACGGCGTCAGGTTAATCCTACCAATCAAACGTTCAAATCAAACAGGTGGGCTGCTGATAAAGCCCACTTATAGCTTTAAGGGCTCCGACAATTTGGAGATAGGCATCAGAAAATTAATATTTTTGTGTGTACTTGTGCCAATTATAGGAATTTATCTGGCGCAAAACATGTCTGCGCGTCATACTGTGTGTTTTTTTAATTGAAAGGAAAGTAGCATTTAATTAACAATTGACCGGAAGGAAATGAGTTTTATTGATTTGTTTGCAAAGGGACAAGAGTGTGCTTCTGCGCTTCACTGCTTCACTACTGTGAGGGGACTGGTTGGTTATTGGCAAATATTGCACATGAGAATCGATGTTGATGGTCAATATTGGGACTTCTCGAGGGGGAGGGAATGAGTGGACGCAATAATGGGCCCAAATCACGACAAATTTGTGTACTTAACTTTGTGACACCGAGAGTAACAGTTGGCTGTCTATTACATTTATATGCAAATGCTTAGAGATTTTATTATTTTCTAGTTTTGTACATAAACTAATTGGCTGCCGTTGACGGCGTTAGACGTCCAATTCATTTGAACTTGAAGGGATGGCAGATTATTAATATGCATTTCCTCCATGCTTTAACTCACCCTCACACCTGAGCCTATTTTGTGCGAATTTGCATTCCTATGATGTTGCCTTTATATTTCAAAGAAGACATTGTTCACAATGGCCAGATTGGGTCCCTGTTTTCAAAACACCATAACCTTCATGTCCAAACTGTTGTTTTCTTCACTGAGCAATTGTAATCAGCATTCTGGACCCAAAAAAAAAAAACAAAAAAAAAACAATGTTGTCGAAAGTTGTAATATTGATGTCCAATTGACAACCAAACATACTCAACAAAGTGTTTTGAAGCGTAATAATATTTATCCAACTTGTTAAACATTCAACAGAAAAACTTGAGCCTGAGTAGTTTTATATTTAATAATTCGACAAAAACAGCAGGTATGGTCATAGGCGTTTTTGTCCTTTCTATATACTATGGTATAAACAGGTTGTATACAGGAGACCAACAGTGCAAAATAGTGATTATATACTGTACATAACTATTTAGAATAAAATGTGTTTGATACTTTTCCTCCAAATATGCAAAACAGGCCATAAAATGAAAACTATATATTTTTTTTTTAGTCTTCGATTGCTCAGAGGTCTTGATGTAACTGCCAGTAGCAATTCCTCTCTGGCTGGAGACACAGGCCCACATTGCATGTCTCACACATCCAGGCAGTGCTTCTTTGGGTTTGCAGCGTTGGTACGCTATGCTGACTCATAGACTTCACCATCACTTGACAAGCTCCCACAAATATTGTGTCACGCCTTCCCTTAGGGGGCCGACCCAGGCAGAACGTTGCTTTGGCTTTGTGATAAACTCAAACACACGCTGCGTTCTAACACCCGATTTAGGTAGAAATAGGACGAAGGTTTTAACGCACACAAGCAGGCAGGAGTTTCTCAAAAGTGATTTGGTCGAGGATTCAAGATTATCATATTATATAGCAACATGCATACACTTTGAAACGTAGTGGAAAAAAACAAAATCTGGATAAAATAAGTGCAACTTTGGCTTGAAATATTTATGTAAAATGAAAACTGCACGTTTTTTACTTTTAACCAATAAGTTAGACTGTTTTACGTTCATATCTATAGAAATTCCACGATTTAAGCATTTATTTACAAGAATTTTCAACTTAAAAAGCTCTTTGTTTTGTGACGGCTGCCATGTTGGATTTTGTATCTCTACACAATAGCGGAATTCAACCTAAATAAGTTGTGATGGTATAAAGAAAAATGCAAATTTTGCTTTTGTTGAGTTTATTTAAGATGATTCTGCATGCTTTCCTCAAGTACAATGGTACCTACAATGGACCTTGTTTGTAAGTCGAAATGGTCGTATATCGAGCAGGATTTTCCCATAAGAATACATTATAATTCCATTAATTCGTTCTGCAGCCCAAAAACCCACACTAAATCCTTAATAAATACTGCTGTTATATGGAGGTAGATTTGTGTCTTTATTATTCAATCAAAAAAAAAGTTGCTTCGATCAAATAAAAAGTTGCTTCAATCAAAATATATACTTTCAATCGAAGAAAACGTCACTTCAATCAAAAAAAAATGTGTTTGAATGCAAAAATAAATTTGAGACTCAAAAAAATATATTTGAAAACTATTTTTCTTTGATTGAATTTTATTTTTTTGATCAAAGTCAAGTTTTTTTTAATTGAAACACCATTTTTGATTGAAGTCATGTAATTTTCCGTTTGGACCACATTTTGGCTAGGACATTTGTGTCTTTATTATTCAATCAAAAAATAAATTGCTTCAAACAAAAAAATATATATTTTCAAAAGAAAAATCACTTCAATCAATTTTTTTTTTTAAATCAATCGTAGAAAAAAAGGTTTGAATGTGAAAAAATATTTGAGACTCAGAAATTCGCATTTGAACACTTTATTTTTCATTCAAACTGTTTTCTTTGATCGAAGCAATCCTTTTTGTGTTTGAGCCATATTAGGGGTAGGACATTTGTGTCAAAATCATTCAATCGCAATAAAAGTTGCTTTAATCAAAAAACTATTTTTAATCAAAGAAAAAAATCATTTGCAAAAACTTTTTTTTTTTATATATATATATTTTTTATTTGAATTTTTTTTTTTTTTATTGAAGTGTCACTTTTTTTGAAAAGCAAAAAGTTTTAAACTTATTTTTTTCAAAGTGGAAAAAGTTTTGAACACACTTTTTTTTTTTGAAGTGGAAAAAGTTTTGAAGGCACTTTTTTTCGATTGAATCATTTTGACACAAAGATTCTCCTTCAACGCTAGTTCCGGTGTGTTTGATTGGCAGGTAGCTGAGCCAATGACATAAAAGTATGAAGCAAGCATAATGGCCACCAGGGCTCCATCCAGCCATCGGAGTCTGTTGGATTCTAAGCCGAATATAGGGCACCGGTACGGGCGTGTGACATCGGCATTTCACCGGAGTACGGTGCCCTGTTGCTTAATGTGATTTAACACGGCGAACTTCACCCGCTGCCCTGACGTGACAGTTGGCAATTGGTTCCAACCGGAGTGTCCGCGACGCGCCGGTACGGGAGTGGTCGGCGAGTGGCCCGACACTAGCCTGCCCAGTAAGCGAGTGGACTACCGGCGAGTCGCCGGCTTCCACGCCGGCAGCCCCATCGCTTCAGCTTTGAATGAGTGCCGTGTCATTCGCGGGGCGTCCACTCGACAGCCGGCCTCCGCGCCTGGGGGGTGATATAGGGGTCCGACCAGTGTGCCACGACAGGGCACCGTACCGTTGCGGGTAGTCCGGTGAAGTGTTCAAATGCGAATTTCTGAGTCTCAAATATTTTTTCACATTCAAACCTTTTTTCTACGATTGATTTTTTTAAAAAATTTGATTGAAGTGATTTTTCTTTTGAAAATATATATTTTTTTGTTTGAAGCAATTTATTTTTTGATTGAATAATAAAGACACAAATGTCCTAGCCAAAATGTGGTCCAAACGGAAAATTACATGACTTCAATCAAAAATGGTGTTTCAATTAAAAAAAACTTGACTTTGATCAAAAAAATAAAATTCAATCAAAGAAAAATAGTTTTCAAATATATTTTTTTGAGTTTCAAATTTATTTTTGCATTCAAACACATTTTTTTTGATTGAAGTGACGTTTTCTTCGATTGAAAGTATATATTTTGATTGAAGCAACTTTTTATTTGATCGAAGCAACTTTTTTTTTGATTGAATAATAAAGACACAAATCTACCTCCATACTGTTACGATTGCAAATAGCAATTACAAAGAGCAAAACAAATAAATGAATAAAAATCAGAATAATAATAATTTTAAAAAATTGTAACAATGATACTTGTAATAATGTAACGAATCGGGTTCTAATTTGGCTGACTTTTCTTTGCTGTACCTGAACGCACTGCGGGGCTCACGTGACAGTGAGCAAGAGAGCGTGGTTCTATTTTACTTTGTTTTGATGATGGCGTCAACAGCAGCGGATTAGAAACCTGACGAAGCTGGCGATTTCTTTGGCGATGTTACCACAATAAGAATTGTCACCTTAACTTATAAAGACTGGCGAACGGAGGAGGACAGCCGGCTGAGATCAACATTCTACGGCCCTATTGTCGACCCAGTGCATGGATGCACACACCATGCTTATATTTTGCTATCATTTACATCATGGGTGTCCAAACCTGTCCGCAAGGGCCGCTGTGGGTCCTGGTTTTTGTTCCTACCAATTGAGCACGGACAGTTTAACCAATTAAGTTTGTGCTAAAACAAGCAGCACCTGACTGAAATCAACTGATTACACTTGTGAGACACCAGATTGGTGAAAAGATGTCATCTTATTTTGTAGGAATGAAATCCAGCACCCACTGCGGCCCTATGTGGAATAGTTTGGACACCACTGATTTACATCTTCAATGGTAAGCGTCACCTTTTCTTTTTTTTCTCAACCTGCACTAACCTTTTTGGATCCAGTGTTGATTTCTCTCAAGAAAATCAGCCGTGCGTCCGTCTTCCGGCAAAACAAAGAAACTGCGGCGCTGTCTAAACCATAATATTTCAAGCATGTTGTCGGATCTAGAGACAAATGGCGAGTCAAATTTTACATCGGATGTCGATAAGATCGTGTGTCGAAGCGATCGTATGTCGAGGTACCACTGTACTTTGAAACACGACTTTGACAATTTTAACCTGTTCAAATATGGTTGCTATGCCAACGAGGCACGCATCATCCATAGATTGCCATCACGCACATTTAAGCATTTACACTCTATTGCTACTACAGTGCCTTGCAAAAGTATTCGGCCCCCTTGAATCTTGCAACCTTTCGCCACATTTCAGGCTTCAAACATAAAGATATGAAATTTTAATTTTTTGTCAAGAATCAACAACAAGTGGGACACAATCGTGAAGTGGAACAAAATGTATTGGATAATTTAAACTTTTTTAACAAATAAAAAACTGAAAAGTGGGGCGTGCAATATTATTCGGCCCCTTTACTTTCAGTGCAGCAAACTCACTCCAGAAGTTCAGTGAGGGTCTCAGAATGATCCAATGTTGTCCTAAATGACCGATGATGATAAATACAATCCAAATGTGTGTAATCAAGTCTCCGTATAAATGCACCTGCTCTGTGATAGTCTCAGGGTTCTGTTTAAAGTGCAGAGAGCATTATGAAAACCAAGGAACACACCAGGCAGGTCCGAGATACTGTTGTGGAGAAGTTTAAAGCCGGATTTGGATACAAAAAGATTTCCCAAGCTTTAAACATCTCAAGGAGCACTGTGCAAGCCATCATATTGAAATGGAAGGAGCATCAGACCACTGCAAATCTACCAAGACCCGGCCGTCCTTCCAAACTTTCTTCTCAAACAAGGAGAAAACTGATCAGAGATGCAGCCAAGAGGCCCATGATCACTCTGGATGAACTGCAGAGATCTACAGCTGAGGTGGGAGAGTCTGTCCATAGGACAACAATCAGTCGTACACTGCACAAATCTGGCCTTTATGGAAGAGTGGCAAGAAGAAAGCCATTTCTCAAAGACGTCCATAAAAAGTCTCGTTTAAAGTTTGCCACAAGCCACCTGGGAGACACACCAAACATGTGGAAGAAAGTGCTCTGGTCAGATGAAACCAAAATTGAACTTTTTGGCCACAATGCAAAACGATATGTTTGGCGTAAAAGCAACACAGCTCATCACCCTGAACACACCATCCCCACTGTCAAACATGGTGGTGGCAGCATCATGGTTTGGGCCTGCTTTTCTTCAGCAGGGACAGGGAAGATGGTTAAAATTGACGGGAAGATGGATGCAGCCAAATACAGGAACATTCTGGAAGAAAAGCTGTTGGTATCTGCACAAGACCTGAGACTGGGATGGAGATTTATCTTCCAACAGGACAATGATCCAAAACATAAAGCCAAATCTACAATGGAATGGTTCAAAAATAAACGTATCCAGGTGTTAGAATGGCCAAGTCAAAGTCCAGACCTGAATCCATTTGAGAATCTGAGAAAGAGCTGAAGACTGCTGTTCACAAACACTCTCCATCCAACCTCACTGAGCTCGAGCTGTTTTGCAAGGAAGAATGGGCAAGAATGTCAGTCTCTCGATGTGCAAAACTGATAGAAACATACCCCAAGCGACTTGCAGCTGTAATTGGAGCAAAAGGTGGCGCTACAAAGTATTAACGCAAGGGGGCCGAATAATATTGCACGCCCCACTTTTCAATTTTTGATTTGTTAAAAAAGTTTAAATTATCCAATAAATTTTGTTCCACTTCACGATTGTGTCCCACTTGTTGTGTATTCTTGACAAAAAATTAAAATTTTATATCTTTATGTTTGAAGCCTGAAATGTGGCGAAAGGTTGCAAGGTTCAAGGGGGCCGAATACTTTTGCAAGGCACTGTATATATTGTACTGTATAGCAAACACACAGTTCAAACATGTTTTACATAAAGTACCGTGCACAAAATAAGAATGAGCTTGAGAAAAGTACGGAGAGATGTTCAACTACAGAGAAACAATCGATACCTTTCTCCACCAAAAGTTGCTCCTCCTGTTGTGCCATTGCTCCTAAACTATTCTCTAAACCTCTGTGCAGGTTGTATTGTCCTGGATGACAGTCTTGCTGGCATTTCTTCACAAAAAAATAAATAAATAAAACCTGTCATTCTTCGCTGTTTTTTTCTACCCCAATCCTGACTTCTCTGTGTGTTTATTGCGGCAGTCCAACAGGTCGCATGAATAAATGCACCACTGGCAGCACGTCAGAAAATAAAGAGGTGATTCTCTGGTTTCCTGGCGGTAGGAAAATGAGATTACAGCAAAGACACCCATTTGGCTGTCAAGCGCAACCTCTCAGCTTTAAGGAACCATAGAAATTTTTTCGATAGCACAAATCGTTTAGGAGTTACAGTATTTCAAAATACGCATGCGTAAATTTGTCGCCGCCGACACATCCGTCGTTAAAGGGTTAAGGGTGGATGCAAAAGATGGCTACAGTTAGCCCTTTCATTCATTCATTTACTGCCGTCCCTCTAGAATGAAATGGATTAATTTATACGTCTACTAGTGACAAACTCATTCAAATGTATACTAACCCATGAAACTTTTATATTTTAGACCTGACCTGTGTCACCACTCAAAAATATGATGTAATAGATAGCTAAGCAAATCAATCAGGCTCTTACTCAGACATAAAAATCAATGATATCTGATTAGCTGCTGATTGGTGGAGGTATGTCAGGTGACTGATGAACTACTTCAACCTTTTTTTAGACCTTCTGCCAAGAAATCATTATCTAATCTTTGAAACCTGACAAAAATTTAGTTCTAATAGTGCTTTGGACTTAATGTCCTTTAAAATCAATATCAATCTTGTTAGGTGATAACTAAAACAACCCTTGAAAACCTGAAAAAAAAATGATGAGGTGAGATGAGGTCGAAATAAGCCAATGACTAAATCTTAAATTGGCCTTCTTTGGTTTTATGCCGTATCCTTAGAAATAAAAGAAGAGTTTTGTTTGAATCTAAGAAATATTTAAAATAATAAATAAAGTACATCCTATTGCATTTTTTGGTTTGTGCATCGTTAGATTGTAAATACTACCATGTGCAGCTGGATGTCAAAAGGAAAAAAAATCCAAGCACCCGATCGTGAGTGAAAGTCTCTGAGTGCTGCCAAGTGACCATTTTTGTTAGCTTGAAAATAAAATAAGAGAACAGCAGGGAGAAGGGGGGGGGGGGCTTTTTTTTTTATTGCATTTCTTGCTGGCAGAACTAGAAAATAGCTTTTTGATTGCTGCTTTTGGACAAAAAAGAAGTAGCAACTGCTGCTGATGATGCTGCTGCTGCAAGGTGGGCGGCTAGTGTGGACTTCTTGTTCGCTTGGAAAAGTGTGCGTGGGCGGGGCAGAAGCAAGGTTGGAGCTCAGAGCAATGTGTATCTACACACTGTATATACACTAGTATATACAGAGTATATACAGTGTATAACAAAAGTGAGTACGCCCCTCGCATTTCTGTGGATATTTAAGTATATCTTTTCATGGGACAACACTGACAAAATGACACTTTGACACAATGAAAAGTAGTCTTTGTGAAGCTTATATACTAGTAATAGAGTTCATTTATTTTCCCCTCAAAATAACTCAAACTATAGCCATTAATGTCGAAACCCCTGGCAACAAATGTGAGTACACCCCTTAGAAACTACGTACATCCCTAAATGTCCAAATTGAGTACTGCTTGTCATTTTCCCTCCAAAATGTCACGTGACTCGTTACAGGAGTGCTGTCAGCATTGCTGCAGAGATTGAAGAGGTCTGGGGTCAGCCTTTTAGTGCTCAGACCATATGGCACACTCTACATCAAATTGGTGTGCATGGCTGTCACCCCAGGAGGAAGGCTCTTCTGAAGACGGTACACAAGAAAGCCCGTTCGTCTCATCAGACCATAGGACATGGTTCCAGTAATCCATGTGCTTTGTTGACATTTCTACAGCAAACTGTTTGCAGGCTTTCTTGTGTACTGTCTTCAGAAGAGGCTTCCTCCTGGGGTGACAGCCATGCACACCAATTTAATGTAGAGTGTGGCGTAAGGTCTGAGCACTAACAGGCTGACCCTCCCACCTCTTCAATCTCTGCAGCAATGCTGACAGCAATCCTGTAACGAGTCACATGAAATTTTGGAGGGAAAATGACTAGCAGTACTCAATTTGGACACTTAGGGATGTACGTAGTTTCTAAGGGGTGTACTCACTTTTGTTGCCAGGGGTTTAGATATTAATGGCTATATTTTGAGTTATTTTGGGGGGAAAATAAATTAACTCTATTATATAAGCTGCACACAGACTACTTTTCATTATGTCAAAGTGTAATTTTGTCAGTGTTGTCCCATGAAAAGATATTTACGGTAAATATGTGCAGAAATGCGAGAGGTGTACTCATTGTTGGTGTACTCATTTTTTTTTTTTTTTATTTGAATAAAACAGGCAAAATCCTAAAAACATGAGATTTTAAGACTAGGGATGGTCCTGATGCTGAGTTGTTTTTTGTTTTTTTTTACTTCCAGTCTGATTTTTTCAAGAAAATTATGATTTTTTTTCAAGATACAGTATGTTTTGCCGATACGGATCTGATGCCAATACTCATATTTTTACAATTGTAAAAATAATGTAACCAGTAAATCACAAACTATATTTTTGTATTTAAGTGAGCCCTGCTGGTCATTCCTCAAGAAATGCTGTTTACAAATATTACACAAGGCTCTGTTACTATCATTAGTTTCTAAAGAAAAGTAGTCCCACACAGTGCACATGTTTGTCTAGTCAAAGGGCCCCAGTGGGTTGATTTACAGCATTGGAAAAGCACAATGATGCTGAAAAGATACTGGACCTCATTCCATGCAGTCAAATACTCCATAAATAGCAATATCGGGCACCAACACCGATGCCAAGTATCGGATCGGGATCACTACATCAGACAATTAAATGGTCTACACCAGACAAAAACAGTGTTGTGGGTGGTTATATTCTAGTAATTTCAAAATGTGTTCGTCTTGGTCTAGTTTTCCTTGACTAAATCTCCAACAAATGTGGTCCAGTTTTGGTCGACGATTGCTGAAAATGTCTCTCAGAAATTCAAAAGTTTTAGCCCAAAAATAAATTAATAAATAAAAGCTTCCATTAAGCAGCATTAGCAGATGAGCACATATTGTAACACCTACGAGGGCAATGGCAACTTTGTTATAATACACACTCAGCAGATAAGCAGCACATTTTTTTCCACTTACACCCACATGGACGCCACGAACTGTATGTAAAAAAGAGTTGCCAAACAGTTTAAGAGAACGCTCGCCACACTAAAATTGATGCTAATCCTAATTCGAATGTTGTACTAATGCGACAAGTTACATACAGTATAGGCAAAGTTAATACTGCAGGTCTTAATGCACGAATCCAATTTTTTCGTGTTTTTCCGTCTCGAGCGAGGCATTAACTTGACAATCTATACGGTACAAGTCGCGTAGAAGTGTACCATTTCAAAGCCGATCCGGGTCAGTTTCGTATGTCGTTTAAATCCGACCTGGGCCACATTTTTCCAGAATGTGAAGGCGGTCTAAACTGTCAAGTCTCCCAAATCAGAATTCATACAGCAATTACGTCAGCAAAGAGCGAGGGGCACGAAGGACGGCAGCGATGTAGCTGTACAGTAGTGTTAGCGCCTAGCTTGAACTCTGCTTTCTGGGAAGAAGCAAGCTTGACAACAGCCAGGAAAAAATAAAATGGGGGGGGTCAAGCCTGAGAATGCTCGGTTGTCTTTCTGAGTGGTAAACGAGCAGTACTGCATTTCAATATTGCTTACATGGTCGAGAGTCCGGGAAAACTGACCGTATGAGTGTGCGCATGGATGCACGACCCACACTTATATGGTGCATGCGTTTTATCAATCCTTATAAACTTTGAATGTAAGACTAAACGAGGAATATTTATGTCTGTTATTTGTGTCCTCTTTTTGGAAATCAAAATATGATCACCCTAGAGCAGACATGTCCAAAGTCTGGCCCGGGGGCCAAATGCAGCCCGTGGTCCAATTTCATCTGGCCCCCAGCCTCTGTCATAAAATCAATAACGTCTGGCCCGCACAGACTTAATAAATTGGTCAAAAGTACTGCTACCAGCATATGAAGTAGCTTACACACTAAATGCTGCTCCTCATGTACCCACTAAAAGGCAGCAGCACTCTAAGCAAAAACACACCATGTGACCCTTTACTCCCAATTTTCTAAAGTGGCGAAAATATGAAAAAAGTTGACTGCGACGGCCGACGCTTCAAGGATAGGTGGAAATTGGACTATTTCTTCACTAAAAACGCAACAACTGTCTCTGCGACATTTGCAAAGAGACAGTTGCTGTTTTTAAAGAGTTCAATGTGAGGCAATATTACCAAACAAGACACGCTGACATGTACGACAAGATTACAGGGAAGATACGTAGCGAGAAATTGAAGAAACTTGAAGATAGTTTAATATCACAGCAGCACTATTTCGCAAGAGCCCGAAAGTCAAAAAAGAATGCCACAAAGGCGAGTTGCGAGATTGTTGAAATTATTAATTGAAAAAAAAATAATAGCAAATGTGACACACAGAATGGCTTGCTAAAATTTGCTTGACTATATTGTTCTACGTAAAAGACGTCAGCCAAGGTCGGCCCCCCACATTTTTCCACACCAAATCTGGCCCCCTTTGCAAAAAGTTTGGACACCCCTGCCCTAGAGGGATGCAGAGCCAGCATGTGTAGTCATTTGTTTCGATGCTTCTGCGTATGCAGGGCAGTTTGCACAGAGCGTGTCGGACTTCGTGTTAACGCGCATGCGTAATACTTGAACGTGCTCAACAGACAAAGGCAGTATGCCCGGGTGTCAGGGAAATTCAACTTTGAACTCCAAGACAAGTGTCAACTCAAAAGCTCAATGAGAAAGGAATCAGACCCCAAACATGGATTGCTTTGCTTCGAAGGCTTTATGAACAAGAGCTCTTGGGTACAGACTTGGAGCCATGCACAAAGCGTCCTCTCCGCATGTGGAGAAAAGAGAAATGTAGAGCATGCCTCTGTTTATGGGTTGACATCATAGAAACAAAACCGAAACTTACTATAGCATATCCTGGTAAAAACATCTCAAGTTACAGAAAAACATCTCTATTAGGGGAAAAACACCTCAAGTTATGACCTTGAACACCGGCTCTGGCTAGAACGATGATGAGCTCATTCTGATAAGCCACAGTCGCCCACTGTATTCATTCAGGGCATATTGGAAAACACAGGAACATAACAGTCCATATTTGGGCATATTGTGATACAGTCTACAATACTCAAGGCTATGGGAAGGCACACTCAAACAGGTTAATATAACAATGATGCTCCATGCTACAATGTTCATAACAAAAGCATACAAAATATGATGTATAATGGTTGTGTTTTAAGCATGAATAAAATTCTCTCACACCTGGCATGCCCAAAAAACCGACATGACAAAAAATCGGAATTGTGCACTGAGACCTGCACTCCGATCATGTAGCACAGAACTATAAAGGCTTAAGCATTGTATATTCTCTTGGCAAGATTAGAAAACAAATCTCAGTATGTGTTTCAGAACAAGCAAGTCTGTGCAGGACACCGTTGAGTAGGCTGTGGAGGGCACAGCTTGTCACATGTCAAATGTGATCTGATCTTTGTCAAAATCACACAGATGAAAAAAAACGGTATCTGCTTTCACTAAAACTACCTAAATATTTATAGGTTTTTTATATTTTAATGAGGATAGTATGCAAACAGTGACAGAAGAGGGAAAAATAAGTGAACCATCACATTTAATATTTTGTGCCCCCCCTTTGGCAGCAATAACTTCAACCAGACGCTTCCTGTAGCTGCAGATCAGTCCGGCACATCGATCAGGACTAATCTTGGCCCATTCTTCTCTACAAAACTGCTGTGGTTCAGTCAGATTCCTGGGACGTCTGGCATGAATCGCTGTCGTTAGGTCATGCCGCAGCATCTCAATTGGGTTCAAGTCTGGACTTCGACTTAGCCTCATCAGAACATGTATTTTGTTCTTCTAAAACTATTCTGAAGTTGACTTACTTTGGATCATTGTCTTGTTGCAGCATCCATCCTCTTTTTAGCTTCAACTGTTTGACAGACGACCTCAGGTTTTCCAGCAAAATATCGTGGTAAACATTTGGATTCATTCTTTCATTCATGATTGCAAGTTGTCCAGGCCCTGAGGCAGCAAAATAGCCCCAAATAGTGATGCTCCCTCCACCATGCTTCACGGTGGAGATGAGGTGTTGGTGAGCTTTTCCATTTATCCTCCACACATGACGCTGTGTGTTTCGCCCAAGAAATTTAACTTTGGTTTCATCAGTCTACAAAATATGTTGCCAATACTTCTGTGGCGGGTCCAAGTGTCTTTTTGCGATCATTAAACGAGTTTATGTGTGCACAGTGACTGTGCCAGTGATTTCTGTAAGTCTTTAGCAGACACGCTAGACTTCTTTTTTACCTCTTTGAGTATTCTGCGCTGAACTCTTGGCATTATCTTTGGTGGACCGCCATTCCTTGGCAGTCAGAGGTTGGCACTGTTTTCTCTCTATTTGTAGACAACTTCTCTGACTGTTGATTGATGAACATCCAGACTTTTAGATATGGTTTTGTATCCTTCCCCATCTTTGTACAAATCAACAGTCCTTGATCGCAGGTCTTCAGAAAGCTCTTTTGACAGAGGCATGATGCACATCAGACATTTCTTGCCAGGTGTGTGTTTTATAGTTGGCAGGGCAGCTTTTAACCACTCATCAGGGGTTGGGCACACACCCGACTTAAAATGTTTGGTAAAAATTGGTTTCAATTGCTCTTTAAGTCTCCTTAGGCAGAGTTTTCACTTATTTTTTCCCCTTCAGTCATTGTTTGCACGCTATCCTCATTAAAATATGAAAACCTACAGTATAAATGTTTGGGCGGTTTTAGTGAAAGCAGACACTGTATTTTCATCTGTGTGATTGTGGCAAAGATCAGATCACATTTGATGGTGATTTTATGCAGAAATGTGAGACATTCCAAAAGATTCAGATACTTTTTTATCCCACTGTACAAAAAGAAAATGACACACATTGAGACCGTATGATGGAAACTGGCACATTTATGTCTCGTTCTCGTCAGATGAAAACTGGCATTCATCCCTTTATGTTTTAGTCCCCAAGACATGTTTTTGGTCATTATCATGAAAAAATTGGTAGTCGACAAAATATTTTCGTGATCATCATTGTTGGCAAAACAATAATGGACAAAAAATAGCACATCTTTCTTATATGAATAATAATTTAAGGGTACTAAAATTCCAACCTTGGCAACAATTATTTTGTATTTTAGGTACTCCCTAAAACACTGATTTCTTATTCTCTTGATAGGCTTCTTTTGGAGACTGCTGATGTAACAAGTTTTTCTTTACCAACTCGGACTCACAGAAGTGACTTCACAAACTCTTAGTGTGTGTCTTTTTTATGTATGAATTGTTGTGTTTGCATATATAAGAAAGTCCTCTCATTCATCATGGCTTTCCTTCTCACCTTCATGAATAATGTCAATGTTTGTGCATCCCGCTGATACTGTTAGCTTGGTAGTGCAATGGAGTCCAATTCAATGGAGCTTTAAAGTTAGGTATTGGAAAACATTTGCATCAAGAGCTAGACTCACCTGGCGCGATAGAGATGTTATTTCAGCATAGTGTAGCTGGGGGGTGTTCAACTGCTAAGAGAAAAGACAGAACTTTATACAAAATGAAATTTGAAAAAATGTGCATGCATAGAGAAGGGCTGTAGAGAAGCGGAAAAGTAAAAGGATGAGCCAAGTCCTGGGTAAAATACTGGCTACATCCTACCATTTTTTCTTTCACTGGTCCTTGTAGAGTCAAGTTAAAACCTAAAATATGAATTGCTAAATCTCTAAAATCGTGCTGCAACGATTAATCTACTAAGTAATTCAATCAGAAAAAAGCCTCTAATCAAATGTTGCTGCTTTGATTATTTGTTTAATTAGAGTGGCGTTGTCATGGTTTATTTTTAAGTGTTTTCATTTAGTTTTATTTATTTGGTTGGACACACTGCCTTCTAGTGGTATAAGTGAATATGACATAACTCATTTACCATGTCTGAATCCATCTGCTGCCTGTTAAGACCAAAAAAAGGTACGTTTTTGTTTGAGGTAAAAAAAAAAAATTATGCATTCGTAATTTAGTATATACGTATATTTAGCAGTTTTTGGGTGGGAATATGTGTTTGAATGATTTGTTAAGAGCAATGTAAATAAGAATGTTAGCATTTTATAGCATTTAAGCTAACTGACTTTTGTTATGCCAGTTAGCCAATTGTTCTTTTGTTGTACTTACATCCTCATTTTTTTAAATTTTTTTTTTTTTTTTTTTTTTAGACCGTTTGAGGCAAAGCTAAGGTATTTATTTTTAAATGAAAGTGCAATTCTGCATAGTTTGAAGAAACACTCGGAATTTTATTCTATATTTGCATTTTATGCTCTTTTGATAGTGCAATCTTAGCAAGCCTTTGTTTTACATCTCATATTTATTCTGCAACGCATGAAATGTTCCTAATCTGATTACTCGATTATTCATTCTATGTAGTTAATAGATTAATCAATTACTAAAATAACATATAGCTGCAGCCCTACTCTGAATGTATATGGCGGAAAACACAGACAAGACTGAAAAAGCAGTTTCTGCTCTTGCAACCCTCTTTAAAATTAACTGCTGTATTTTAAGTAAAAAAATCTGTTGTGTTTGAAAGAACATTATGTCTTTATGCTGCCATAGCAGATTCATGGCACATTAAGCCCCCGACCTATTTTTAATTTGTCCGTTTTACCCTGGAAAACCCTGTTTACAGAAGTAGCGTAACCGCTTTTGTTTCAACCCAGCCATAAAACAAAAGGTAATTAATTATATTTATTAGTCAAAATGTTGTTTTTAGCTTAGAATCATTAATTGACTTCTAATATTTCATTAAAAACAAACAAACAAACAAAAAAATCGACTTCAGAAAATGATTCGCTTGCATATTTTTAACTTGAACAAATTACGTCACAATGAAAAAAATGGTGTCTGTAAAAAAAAGTCACGGATATATACCTCATAACTATCGCTTAATTGTATTTTTTTTTTTTTTTTGTTACTGCTGCATTTTCTCCGTTATGTTAGATGATGAATAATCGATCCAAACAAAGACAAATTGAAAAACAATGTTTAAAAGGGTTAATATATGAAAAATAATTTTGCATTGCGACACTTGTTGTATGACCATGTTTCACCCATAAAATCCCCCCAAAATCCAGCTGTGGCCATTCACAGCGGTTTCTTGACACTCAGTAATACATGCTACATTGAGTTTTTGGATCGAAACAAAGTAAGTACGCGATAATATCTCGTTAAAGATATGGTGTGTCTTATGTCCAGAAAGGGTTTTTCAGTTTTTTTTTTTATTTTTTAAATGCCCTCCTGTTCATAATTTTTCCTCCTCTAGAACATTAAGATTTTAAGCTTTCCAATTATGTGTCACACATGCATATCTGACAATTTTAAAAGTTGGCCAAATTGGTGGTTTTAGAGCGGAACTTAAGTCACCTGAGTGTTTTCAGGCATATATAGTCATCATACTCTAGCTGTATTTGTAGAAACTCATTAATGTTAGCTGCTCGTGTTAGCCTTAAAATGTTAACTTTGCAGGTTGCAAACACACTTGACATCTGGGCAAAATTTCCAATTTAAAAACTTTAGTCAAGACAATCTGAACAAGCCAACAAGAGGCCAACGAGTGCATGTTGGCTGTGATTGTCGACCTCAAAATATGAAGCTCCACACATTGTATAAATTAGGCACATAATAACAGATTTAAAGGCCCAGGTCATCACTAGCCGTTAGTCAGGGGTGAAAGTGGCTAGAATTTCTTGCCGGAACCCCCTGACATAAAGGTCGCCATGGAGCCAGAATTTTGTGTTGTTAATTTTTGTTTTGTTTTTTCAAACCTCCTTAAACCATAGAAATGCAAAGAAAACGCTTTGGCAAGTTATACTTCTAATACACAATAAAACAGTTTTTTTTTTTTTTTTTTTTTTTTTAAATGATGTGCAAAATAAGTTGATAAAACATCATAAAGTAACCCCAACTTCCATCCAATTTTTATTTTCCCTCATTTCCTCATATTTAAATGCAATACCTCAATTTTAAATACTTAACATAGGATGTACAGTACATTAACATTGAAAATAATGTAATAATTGACTCATACATTACTTTATTAAAAAAGAGTAATAAAATAAAAAAGTAACATTCATTAACAAAAATAAGCACAAATGACTCACATTATGCTCAGTGAAAAGGAATATATTTTGAAGATAACACAAACATTGATTTTTTTTTTTATATATTCTAAGGACAAATGAGTAGCCTAACATAGGTAAATGAACAAAAATAAGTCCAAAGTGCACAGTAACACTATTGCCAAATGTATGACATTTGAGATACAAGCATTTCTGGACCTCATTGCAGTAAAAATTTTGTTTAATACCTTATTGTGTTCAATCTTACAAGTTAAATTTGTTTCACCACGAGAACTGTATGTAATGCTTAATGTATTATTTATGATACAAATCAGAGAACATATATACAACTTTTTTTAATTATTATTATTTTTAAAGACCACATAAAGCTTTTCAAAAAAAAAAAAAAAAAAAAAAATCAGAATTTTGGATTTATTATTTCTGGGGTCAGGCATAATAACATGGGAGATGTTCTGGACCTCCCCATCACAGCAAATAAAATAAACCTCTTCAACTCTTTCCTTTTCCTTAAAGATATGATAAATTTTCCAATGCATAGCCCTTTTTTATCACATAAATTCAACAAGCTTGTTCTTTTTTTCCTTTTTTTGATGTCCCAGAAACGTGTGCATTTGAACAATTCAGAGCTAACTATCCATACCGAACTCCTGTTACTATGTCAGCCAACTGAACGAACAACTGGAGTTCAGGCAGGGCTGCTTGTTACGCGCATGCGCACATCGACGCGAGTCGGCTGTCTTGTCGGACTCACATACACACGCTGAGAGAAGTCCGTGAAATAAATGATTATCGCTGGAAACGGATGACGATACAGGACCACTTTATTAGGCTTGTTGTTAACACTTGTGTATGTAAATCCAACGTTGGTCAATTGTTTTCTTCTTGGGGATGCATGTGTGGCAGCCTGGGTTATTTATATTATTTTAATGTTTTTCACATGCAGGTTTGACAGTTGCCATCATATTTTCGGGATCAAAGCACCGTTCTGCCCCGTTCCACCCCCATGTTTTATACCGTAACGGTTTTTCGGACAATTCAGGCCCACTTTCACCCCTGCCGTTAATGCTAGCTAGCTGATAGCTGGTCAATGTCAAGCCAAGCTTTTATATGGAATATTATGGGTTATTAATCAATTATGTGGATCTTTTCATCCGTCCGCTGTGAACTTAAATTAGTCATTAGTAGATGTCTAATCCATTTGAACTGGAAGGGTTCGCAGTGAATGAAAAAATCAGCCCTCATATTTTCAAATGGTATGGATGCAGTGTTGTAGGGCCATGTAAAGAGGGTTACGACACTCTTTGATGTCACAGCGGGTGGTAACGTGGTTCATGTAGGGCGTGAGTAGTTCCAAGCACAAGCAGTGCTGTACTTGTTTGCCATGGAACTGGCAGCAGTGACTGTGATATTTATGGGAAAATTGATAAAATCACGTATCTAAGTACTTGTTTGTTTATGTCATTGCATTATAACGTATATGTAAGTGCTACTTTTACATTTGGAGTGGTAAGGCGACAAATGAAAACTATATAAACTAATGCAGAAGGCAACTTTCCCATGTTATGGAGTGAAAGTATCATGTTTGTGTTAGCATTAGCACTGGAAATCGACTTTTACATTGAAATGCAAGATGATTTAGGGTTTTTTCCACTACTAGAAGACTGTTTTTCCAGAGAATGTCTAGATGTCCTTGATTCGCCTATCTGTTGTGTATATATATTAAAGATAACACCATGTATAACATATTTTGTTTCCAAGTTCTACGTGGTAGTTCCTAATTTTTTGTCGCATTGACATATAAAAACACTTTTGTTTCCTAAAAGGTTTGGGTTTGTGGTCACGACTTTCAAATTCTATTTTCCACTTTTCTATACTGTTGCACTTTCTAATGCTTATATAATGTGTACATTTTCCTTTTTATTTTATAGACTTAGTTTGACCTGAAACACAAAGAAATGACATTTAACAAATATTTCCTGCATAACAACTAAGCCTGTCGCAATATGCAATAATTCCATTTATCGCTCGGTAAATAAAAATGAAGGCGATAATTTTTCTGCTGCGATTTATTGCCTCGCGTGCACCTGCATGCGCGCGCGCGGCTGACGTGCTGTTAAAAGTTCGGCTTCCTTGTTACCAACTACGCAAAATGCATTTTCGTTCTGGGTCCGGCAAAAAATAGCGCCGGAGCCAATTTATTCCCATTATATCCTATTGTTCAATGTATACAGGCCGCGTCAGTGCTCCGGATGGATTGCGGACCATCTGCGGATGGTTTAGGCTATTTTTTAGTTTAGTGCAGTTTAAGTTTAGTGCACGGGGAGAAAAAAAAAGAAAATTTTAATGGTAAGCGTCACCTTAAGATGTGAATGATAGCAAAATATAAGCATGGTGTGTGTATCCATGAACTGGGTCGACAATAGGGCCGTAGAATGCCAATCTCGGCAGGCGGTCCTCCTCCGTTCGCCAGTCTTTATAAGTTAAGGTGACAGTTTTTATTGTGGTAACATCGCGAAAGAAATCGCCAGCTTCGTCAGGTTTCTAATCATTCATTCCATCAACTTGCCGAGTGTCCACTGATGTTGACGCCAGGATCGAAACAGAAAGTAAAATAGCGCTCTCCTGCTCACCGTCAGCCCCGCGGTCCGTTCAGGTACAGCAAAAAAAGTCCGCCACATTAGAACCCGATTCATTGCATTATTACAGGTACTGTACTGTATTATTGTTATTGCTATTATTAGATTTTTGTTATTCTGATTTTTATTCATATTTTATTTGTTTTGCTCTTTGTAATTGCTATTTGCAATAGTAACAGCAGTATTTATTAAGGGTGTAGTGTGGGTTTTTGGGCTGTTGAACGAATTATTGGAATTATAATGTATTTGCTATGGGGAAATCCTGCTCAACATACAACCATTTCGATTTACAAACAAGCTCCTGGAACAAATTAACTTCGTAAGTAGAAGTACCACTGTATTACACATGGAACGACATAGCAGAAGCTATGAGGGGAAAAGTTTTCATTTGCCTAGATGCTTAAATTATTAAGTGGAATTTTATTTTTCTTAAAAAACACATTTTATTTCTTCTGTGTTTCTGTGCAGTATTATTATTGTTCTCTTTTACTTAAAAGAGGCATGGTCTATTGTTTTTAGTTGTGATTTCTTAAAAAGTATTTTTGAATTTAAGAGTAAACATTTATTGCGTTTAATTGGGTGTAAGTGATCTATTATATATATTGTATTCTCACAGTGTTATTGTCATTTTTTGTAATTGGGGGGTGCAATAATATCGTATATTGCAATAATTTATGAAATAAATTATCACACACTAAAATTTGTTATTGCGAAAGGCCTAATAACTAAATTTTGAATATAGCCTCTACTTTTAGCAAAACCAAACCTGTACCTCTTTAGAGGCATTTTTTGTTTTGGACCCAAGAAACACAAAATGATTACAAGACAGGAACAAAATTTTATCATTTTTCTCAACATTGTGTAATGTATAACAATAACAACATATTACCCTTTGACAAAGAAAATATTTTTTATTGAACAATTGGTAAAATTAGTGTCATGGTTCATTGTTTACACATAACATATTATAGATCTGTGGCCTGTGATGGTTGTTTGTGCAGCATGGTTTCCCCAAGGACCAAGAGCAGCAGAGAAAAATGGATGGCAATGGTCAACCGTCACAACATGAAATAAAAGGCTTTTTTGTTTGTTTGTTGCTATTTAAAAATGGGCTTGGTGCCCACAGCCAGCAGTCACCATCAGCAGTCACCAGCAGCTGTCCCCAGAAGCAGCATCATGATGTGGATCATGAAAATGTAGTCTAAAAAAAATAAAAATAATATACATTAAATTAGTTTTCTATTATAAATTTGTGTCTATTATTTAGTGACATAACTTTTCAATCTATACAAAGATCTAAAATACAAACATTTTGGTGTACAGAATACACTGGTTGTTATCCATTGACTTGGTACTCTTCCATATGACTGATACCTTAGTTCAAAGCTTACAGAATCGAGCTAATAAGCACGCGAAAGCCAGTCTACCAATACTCACAAATACAGATGAGTGTGTACATCACAAAGGGCCTCTGAAAGACCTAGTGACTTAATGAATTTATCCCCTGCGATAGATTCCCAGTTAGCAGAATCAGCTTAAAAAGTAGGAGAAAAATGATAAAATATATGTATAATTACGCCACGCACATACAAATAAAGCTCAACATACACATCATAAAGCGCCTCTGATACAATAAAGACTGTTGAAAATTCAAAAGGGATCGTTTTTTTCATCAACTTACCTCCGAATATACTTTACAGCCAGCCATTCGTATGAATGTGGTCCGCCCTCGTCGAAGCGAAGTTTGGAACTACCCGCGTCTCCACAACCCGGAAAACCCAGAAGTAAAATCGTATAATGGATCCCTATGGGACTGTCGCAACCCTCTTTATATGGCCCTGCAGAGTTGCCAACTCTCGCAATAAGGAAAGTAGCTATTGGCCATCGCTAGATGACTTCACCTAATTAACATGATTCGCAATTTGCATGTAATTGTCATGGACGCTGTAGGAGGGAGGGATAATGCCGTGGGAGAAGATAAAAGTGAAGGGGAAAAAAAACAAAGAAAAAGTATCTGGATTTCTTGCTAGTTGCTTTTGACAAAAAAAAAAAAAAAAAGTTGCCTTAAAAAGTTGCCAGATTCAGTGTGAAAGTTGCCAAGTTGGAAACACTGATTGGACATGTATCCCTGTCCATGGCAGCCAATAAGTTAAATGGACTGGAATTGTCTTTTGTTTGTTTGTTCCGTATGAGTTTTTTTTTTTTTTTTTTTCCCCCCATAGGTGGACAGACACTCCAGAGACCAAAAACTTTGACCACACGGTTTCCGCTGCAAGCATTTTGAAAAGAATATTAAAGTGAATAAGTGGTGGTTGTCATCGCAATTGTAATGAGTATTCTAATAAGAATATATCTTGCTAATGCAGGCCAGATGCGGGCCAAGCAGACTGAAACAAATGCAGGAATAAAAGTGAAAAGTTAATTAAACTAATTCCCCTCTAAGAGAAAAACAGAGCAATTAATGGGTTATTCGGTGGATAGACAATTAATCTCGAATAATAGTGATACATGAATTGAGTGAATTAAGCAGATTTGTGAAAAGGGTCTTATTTGTAGGTCAATAATTGAGAGTTGAAGAAACAGCCAGTGTTGTGAATCTGTAATTAAAAAACACAAGCAGTGCTAGAATGCATTTTACGTAAGGGCTATTAGCCACAGACAGGAAGCAGTTTTAGCTCCCCTATTTCCCCCTTCGCTGCCCGTCATTGTTGCCAAATCATGGCAGGGTTTTAGCAATCTAGCCGAGGCAGGCCGCTCGCTTTACGGTGATAAAAGGATCTAGTGTGGCCAGGAAACACTCGCGCAAGCAGCATGCAACTTTTTAATCCTTTTCAGTTGAACCGTAGCGGTAATTAACAGCCTTTTCACAGCCAATTAATACAATGTTTTGTGTATAATTTGCCTGCAACTGAGGCCATGCTCACTGAAACATGGATATGTTTGGTCTTTTCGTCCAAATGAATTTTGGGTGGCTAGAAATGTGGCAGTGGCGATGATGTCACAGACTGCGCCAGTTTTTCTTTTGGTTTAACAGTCAAATAGTAACCCTTTTGGAATGCTTAAGCTGTCAATCAGTGTTACCTTGAGACTGAGCTTCATTTGGTTCCTTGACACAAAAATCATTCACATCCAAGAATTTATTACTATGTAAGTGTTGGATACGGTTCAAAATTAGTCTAGTGAATCGCAACGTGATTAATCGCATTTTAATCTCACAATACAATTTATCCCCGAAACATTTAACTTAAATAGATCTTAGTGAATGACTGTGTCAAAAAATTTACACCGGTGTGAATATCGTTTCTACTTAACAAACTAGGGCTGAACGATATTGGAAAAAACTCACATTGTGACTTTTTGGACGTTTGCAATATATATTGCAATAATAAAACTAGAATATTCACCAGATGACTTGAGTAGCTCTGTTTGGGAAGACTTTGCTGGATCACCATGACCACTTTGTCGTCATTAGAGATGTCCCGATCCGATCACATGTTAGGAAATTGGGCCGATAGCGCCATTTTTCAGATGATCGGAACGGGTGAATAGGATCGCGTTCTTAATTGGACCAAAAAAAAAAAAAAATTCTGCTTCATGCTCGTACAGCCTCGCACCCTCCCTCCTGCTAAGCAGTGCAACCAAACTGTTTTTCTTGGTCACCAGTGCAGCTGTCGTTTGGTACTTGATGTTAACAAAGAATGACAGGTTTGTAGCGTTGATCTGGCCCGAAACGCTTCGGTAGCGCTACGATCAAAGGCACAAATATATTCATCGTCATTAAGGCTGGCCCAGAGTCTGAAATGTGCTGTAGCAATTCATTCATTGCAGAGGTGACACGATTACTCAAATAATTCGAGTAACTCAATTTAAAAAAATAATCGACGCATTTTCTCCGCCTTGAGGAATCGTTTAATTTTGCCAGCTGTAAGCATGACGTTTAATGCGGCATCTTTAAGCAGTAGACTTACCGCTAATAAATAAGATTAACATTACTTTACCTTGCTAACGTAATGTTAGCCCCGCAGAGGGCTAGGTTTCTATTTATTATGACTACTGTCGATGCGTGGCTAACATGTCTTACAAACAAGCTTTATTTAACTCATTTGGTCCCAAAAACGTATAAATATGTTCTATGTTTAATTGTTTCAGTGTCCCAAAGAAGCATTTGTACGTCTTTTATGTTTTTTGTTTTGTTTTTTCCCGTAAGAGACATCTCTGGGTTCTGATTCAACTGCGCTCCAAAGCACAAAGCTGAAAATCCGTTTTAACCCTCTAATGCCAGCAATATGAAGCAATTATCAAAGAATCTTTTTTACAAATTTGTAAAAAGAAAAGTCTAAATTAATATGTGTAATAAGCTCTCAGATAGCTATAACCCTTGCTAAATCCTGTTTTTTTTTTTTTTTCTCATGGAACCTGCAGATGCATGTGTTGACTTACATCCATCATTTTTTTTTTTTTTTTTTTAAATGTCAAAATTCTGAATTAGTCTCAAAATCATGAAATTTTAGGTGTATCAAATGTGATACATTTGGCAATATAAGGTTAAAGCAATAAAACTGGCCACTGGAGGGCAGTAGCACATTTGGTAAGACCCGCAACCAGATTCAACGGCAATGAACGGCTGGGCAGCACGGCCAGGGCACCAGTGGAAGGATACCAGGCGGCGGACGACCAAGCAGAACAACCGAGAGGACGCCCTGGATGCCAGGCGCTGGACGACCAAGCAGAGCGACCGGGACCAACAGTGCAGCGGACAATGTCGTTGAGTCCGTGCTGCTCGCCGAGCAGACTCCGCAGGGACTCAAAAAAAATCCATCTTTATGAGACAAGCGGTGATGAGGGAAAAGTTTACGTGGTTGTCGCGGGAACAACAGCGTCATCTCTCAGTTATGTGTAAATAAATTGTTACTTTGCTATCAAAAGCTCTATTTGTCTTGTTGTTTATGCTATTTTGTAAAAGGAAAACATTCAGATGTTTGGAATGTAAAGCAAAAAATAGCTGTGTTAAAGTAAAAGTTATGTTTGAAATGTATGCTTTCACAAAAAGCTTAATTTCTCCTTTTTCATCAGAAATTGGAAAATTGCTCAAACTAAGCTATTTTCTAATTCTGATTTCTAAAGAATGGAAAGAGATATGAACTAATTTTTTTTCCTGCTGAAAGAAGAGAGTGTAATATTTCTTTCTGTGTGTTCCATGTTTATATAGCAATACAACAGAATTTTCTGTGGGCCTTGCAAAATCAGTCAAAATCCGGTAAAACTGCCGGGAGCGAAGGGCCCCCTTGCTCTGGTGAAAATGGCTGGGACTGGGAGTGAATGAGTTAAACTAAAAACACAGTGCTGTAGAGTGATAATGGTGTAAAATAAAAACATAATAAAGCTAACTGTTAATTTTAGCTCTGTAGTCATTGCTGGATAAAACGCACTGGTGCCTAATGTGCTCCAATACAGCAGGTATACATTTGTTTTGAACACTGCAAAAACTCAATTGAAACACATGGGAAAAACACCTAACTTTTTAAGTAATGTGTGTTATCAAGTGTAATGACATTTTTAGGTAAGAAATAAGATCTAAAACTAAAAAAAAAAATCTTAAGTTTTTTTGATTGAAAGCAGTGAATTTAGCGTTTTATTTTTCTAGTCAAATCTGAGATGCAATTGTTGGCTGTTTTCAACAATGTACTGTACATCTAAAATAATTGTCTAAAGATGGTTCACTATTAGGTGTTGTCTTGTTTTCTCATTTATATTTATAATTGCTCTTTACCTTAAAAAAAAATCATAAAAATATATATAATAAAAATACATAAAATATTAATTTAACCGATTAATCGATGGAAGTACAATACTCGATTACTAAAACATTTGATAGCTGCACCCCTAATTCATTGTTTAAGTGAGAGGCTGTTTTGGCAGCGTGACGTCAAAGCAAAGTGGTATCGGATCGGGACTCATGTTTCTCAAAATCAGGTGACCCGGACTCGGGTGGAAAAATATGCAATCGGGACATCCTTAATATTCATACAATACCATTTAATCCAGGTTAAGGGGGTTTATATGTGAATGATTAAGATTGATGCATACAAAAGGCATCTAGGAACAGACCCGGCGGCATGGGCGGGCATTAGGGGGCCGTGCCCGCCCTGAGGGACGGCTGTGCCCACCCTAGCTCGATTAAACTGTACTGTGTAATTTAAAAAAAAAAAAAAAATTTTAATCTTCCACAAAAACACTCACACACGGGGAGAATGAACCCTATATCCCCGTGTTTTTCAATCGATTGTGCCGCCGCCGCGAGAAATTATCCAATGTCGCTTTTTTTTAACATCGTCGGGCAAAGTTGCAGTAGGAAGGAAGGAATGTGGAAAAAGTTCTCGGTTGTGTGCAGATGAGTCGTGTTGCGTTCAAGAACTGCTCGGATTTCTAGCCGTCAGCCACCTTGCTCTCCGTAACAATGTGGACCCCAGCACTTCTACTGTTCATTATTTGACTCGTCAAGTGTCGATATATACAAAAGTGTCCTTTCCATTTTATCCATATGTGACGACCGTTAATCCACCCTCTTTGTCTTATTCCAACACATTATCGAGGACAGCTAGGTGGGAGATACCTAGAAATCCGAGCAGTTCTTGAAAACGACACGAGCGGCTATCTAGCGCCATGGCGCCATACAAGCTTAAACTCATCTCCAAATGAACCCCCGTCGCTTCAGAACAAGTCAATGGATTATTTTGTACGCCTTCGTGAAAACACAGAGAAATGGGCAACTTTTTTGAGGAAAACTACAAAGGTAAATAAGAACGCCCTGAAAGCCAGTTACTTTGTTGCTAAATCCCAAAAGTCCCAAACTGTGGCAGAGACGTTAATACTACCTGTCTGCAAAGCCATTGTCAGCGAGACGACCAGCCCTGATGTGCTTAAATGCATTGCTCAAGTCCCCTGTCTGATAGTTTTTCAAGCCTAATTGCTAAACGTTTCACACTGAGTAAGTATAAATACTGAGAAATTATTTTTATAATTAAATATACTATACAGAAAGTAATTTTGGAACATTTTGGTGTGGTGTGCCGCGAGATTTTTTCCAACGAAAAACGTCCCGTGACTCAGAAAAGGTTGAAAAACACTGCTCTAGTCATCCTATCTTTATCTGTCGTCACAATCAGAGCAGCGAATGTAGGCAATTTCTAGCCAATCACAGATAAGGGGGGTGGGCTGAGTAGCCGGTGTTGTGCCGAAAAATAGACGCCCCGCGTGAAATTCCCCCCGACAGGAACGCTTATTTATAACTCTTTATTGAGCGTTTATTTGATTTATTTGTTTATTTGTTTTATTGTTGAGCGCCCACACGTCACTCGTACAGCTTTTTCTTACCAATCAATGGACATGGAAACGACTTTCTTATACCGTGAATATATGTATTATTTTACTCTGCTTGAACTAAATGTCATAACTGTGTGATTGTCATTGAGATATCGTCGTGAAAACCTGTAGACTAATACATTTCTGTTCAAAGATGGTTTTGTGGCCCAGTCCACGATTTGTTAGTAAAATAAAGTTCTAGTATTTTGTCTAATTTATTTAAAAGTGATTTTACAGTCGTAAATCCATTACTGTAACGAGTCCATGAAAACATTTGATGTTTTCACCTCAATAAAGCGTTATAAATAAGCGTTCCCGTCAGGGGGGACATTTCACGCGGGGCGGCTATTTTTCGGCACAACACCTGTTATTGTGTACTGCGATTGGATAGGGATAGCTCCGGTTACAGAAATGGCGATTGAGCGGCTCCTCCGTTGCTAATTCAAATTGGAATGGACATCAGTGTTTTTTTTTTCAAGAAACTAAAGACGAACTCAAGCCATGACAAAGACGCGGCCGAAAGTCAACATGGAGGGATAGCGCTGCCACCTCCTGCAGTTTCACTGACTGACACTATCATCAGAAAATATAACGGGTAAAAATGCCACTGGTACGGCTAAATTTACATTGAAGAAGTGTGCCCCCCCCAAAAAAATGTAATGCCCCCCCTGTAATTTCTTTCTGCAGCCGGGTCTGTCTAGGAAGCCAAGCACAACTGCTGCTTTTGTGAGTAAAAACAAAAGTTCATAATAAAAAAATAAAATAAAATAAAATAAAGAAAACAATTTCACGTCCTGCGATTGGACTATTGCGCATGCGTACATTGCGATGGTGATGTTCAAACGATTTATTGTGCAGGCCTATAACAAAAAAAAATAATCATGCAGATACATACATGGCCCCGGAAAGTAGCAATTTGCAGGGAAGCGCTTGCCTTGTAACATTCGTGGAGAACACTTTGGATTGTTGATAAAACTTGTTTTGAGCCTTGTACAAAGAGCATACTGTACAGCTTCAACTGTTGTTGCATTTCTTGTTCATGACAAAAGATGTGATGGTGTTTATGTAGGTTAATATTCTTTTGCGAGTGACAGTGAATAAGGCAAATAAGGCGTATTACAATGTACAGTATATTAGCATGAAGCCAGCGGGCGCATTCAGAAAATGAAATATATTTTGTATTTTAATATAGGGGGCCCGGTTTGGTTGCCTCAGTATTGCATCTGTGCTTTTTGCAGATGATGTAGTTTTGTTGGCATCATCAAACCTACAGTAGATCTTAAACCCTCACTGGAAGAGTTCGCAGATAAATGTGAAGCGGTCCGGATGAGAATCACTTCAAATCTGATACCAGAGCCCTCAGTCAGGAAAAGGTGGAATGCCCTCTCTGTGTGAGGGATGAAGTCCTTCCCAATGTGGAGGAGTTTAAGTATCTGTGGGTCTTGTTCAGAAGTGATTGAAAAATGGAATGGAAGATTGAGAGGTGCGGTGTCTGCAGTGTTGCGGACTCTACATCGGTCGTCGTGGTGAAGAGGAAGCTGAGCCGAAAGGCGATCCACGTTCCTACCCTCACCTATGCGGCCGAAATTAGTTTCTTCCGTAGGGTGTCAGGGCTCTCCCATAGACATAAGGTGAGAAACCTGGTCATCTGGGAGGGGTAGTAGAGTCAACGCTCCTCCGCATCAAAAGGAGCCAGATGAGGTGGCTCGGTCATCTAAAAGGGTGCCTCCTGGACGCATTCCTGGTGAGGTGTTCCAGGCACGTCACACTTGGGCCGCGGGTTTGATCCCGGACACGCTGGAGAGACTGATTACCGGGTGGCCTGGGAGCCCTTTCGGATGCTCCAAGAAGAGATGGATGAAGTGGCTGGGGAAACTGAAGTCTGGCCGCCTCTGCTGAAACTCCTGCCCATGCGACCCGACTTCGAATAGGCAGGAGAAAATGGATGGATTTTAATCAACAATATGTGTCATTTTCCTTCTGGATTTAACGTTGCGGATGACCTGAACTGGGGTTTAATGAACATATTATTCTCCAGTTGTTTTTTTTTTATCCAGGTTAATATGCGCTATTATTTGCAACAGTTTTTCTTTTTGTAGGAAATTCCTCATAACTTGTTCCATCTCATCTTTATTATGTTTGAAACATACCACTACCTATAACAGATACAATCAGCACAACGAATTGTCAAAATTTTTCTGTTTTGCATAAAGCATAATACACATAATGCACATAATACATTTGTACCATTGGATAGTAAAGCTCACAAAGTGTGGCCATCAGTTTGCAGCAAGTTTGAAAAAGCAATTGCTGCAACCAGCTAAGGAAAGTGAGTAAGCAGAGGACAGCATCTGTCCTTGGCAACTTTCCTACAACAGCCGCAGGTCAAAGTGCACAACATTCACCAAAACACAAAGATTTCAAGGGTGTCAAAAAAAAAAAATGAAAGGCAGCTCTTCTCTTTGCCACATCTTCAACTTAAGAAAAAGGTAGAAGGGGAGCTCAAGGATGCTTGGCAGATGGACATTAGGGAGGCAGAGTTCGCCTCTAGCCGTCGTAATTACATTGCATAATTGCACAGATAATGAATCAGTATGCCTTGGAGTCAAAACAGTACACGGCACACAACAGGGAGTTTTTTTTTTTTTTTTAAATCATCATCTGCAGAGAAAAAAAAAGGTCCTTGTCTATAATACCAATACAGAATAGCAGCAGGCTACACTAGATGATACACCATAAAACACATCTATGATGGCTTCATATTATATTAGAGAACATAAAGCATTGTGGAAACCGTTGCCTGTAATAGGATGCAGGGCAGCCAGGCGGCATAAAACCTCTTTTATGGACACTTATTAGTCAATAAAATGAAAAAAAAAAAAAAAAAAAAAAACATGCATTATTGTTAACACTGTTATTAAAAAAAAATCCTTAAAATATACTGTAAATGAGTTGCATGGAGTTGTCCAGAACAACTGCCCGTATTTATTAACTCACTAAACTTGCAAATGGTAAATAAGTGGACTATAAAGGACGGAGACGGCAGTATTTTTTTAACCATTCAGATGCTAATGTACAGTTGTAGTTAGCATTTTCAGTGCCAATGACAATGATTAAGCCACGTGATTGGAAACCAATCATTCGTTTTTTTCCAATCCATTTGAACTGGGATGAATGAAGCGAATGAACATTCACTGCCATCCCTCCCAGATCAAATGGATTGGACATCTATTGCCATCCTATCACCATCAATGGTGGTTAACTAATTGTTCATCTGTACATCACAAAACTCAACGCATGAAAAAAGGAGTCGTCCTGCGTGACCCGACAAAACATTCTGCCCAAACAGCAAGGCTTCCTGGTAAATTCAAATCAAAACAATCTGACCCGCCATCATTAGTCAAATTTTAAAGATATTTCTCAGCAACTAAGCCAGCTGACACAACCATCCCCTACCAGTGCTGTTCTCTAAACATTAGTCGGTAGAGCCAGGTCACTGCATTTTTAACAACATCTTTATTTATTTTATTTTTTTCACTGCAGCAGTCAGTGTGTTTGTGTTGCCTTTTTTTTTTTAAACATTTGTTTTCTTTCTGGCAGACCTTGCCTATGGGCAGCTGCAAAGTGGTAGAGGTTTTCCACAACCTGTGCATCTTTTCAATAATGATCTAATGTTTTGAAAAAGGTTTTTGACCATATCTCATCTGACTCATGGGCCTCTGAGGTTTAACTACTATTTAGTCAAGGCTACAGATCTGTGGCAGATAATGCTATTGATCGGTATATACTTCCACTACTGCTTAGAATGAACCATCTCTAAACGACATGTTTTACAAATGCCTGTAAGAGACAGTTCTTTTAAAGCTTCCTAAGCCCCTTTCACAAACATATCCCGGTAAATTCCCGAAGTGACCTGGGATTTACTTACGTCATTGCTTTCACTCATGTAGAGATATCCCGGGAATGACGTTCGTTGGACACGCTCACAGACTTGTCCCAAGTTGCCCACTGGAGCTCTCTATGCGCATAAGGCAGCTGGCACGGTTTTATAACCCAGACATTACGTAATTTTCTGTCGCCATAGGCTTTTCAAAATGTTGGTCAAATCGTGTTTTGTTACAGAGCCGGTTGTGGGAGCGTTCCCAACGTCGCACTTGCAGCCAGTTCAAGCTCATCCAGACAGTATTTAAGCCCAGGCGATCCAAGAGAAGGGTGCCGATATATTAACTTGCTGGGCGCCATTCGGCACCTTGTACTCTCGAATCCCGTGCATTTGTTAGCTTGTACGTCTGCCGCCCTTGTTTTGAAATCCCTTACGTTGTGCTGGTATTTGAGTGTGTTTTGTTGTCTTATCGGCTCTCTACCTACCGCTTAGGTAAGTATTATTGATCCCCGTAAACCTACTGTCACGGACCAATTGTGTTCATCCTCCCTTTTCCGCGATAGCGTGTATTTTGTTTGTGCTTAATAAACCCTTGAGCACTTCCCTCTGTTGTTTTCTGCTTTGAGGTACTGTACAACCTTGGATCCGCAGTTGCGGACCCGAACATCAGCAACAAAATAAACCACATATTTCCAAAGATGGACAATGGACTCTCTACCCCGGCTCGTCGATCCAGTAGCAATTTAATTTCGTTATGTTTTCACTTTAAGCTATTTCCAGCTTGCTATGTTGATCACTGCTATGTTTATTTTACTGCTTTTCATCTGACTGCGAAGAGAGAAGTGACAACTGGCCCACCATGATACTTGCGTCTTCAGCCATCGTGCTGTGACCCGGGAATATAAAGCTTGCTTTCACATACACCTCGTCCTGGGAAAGTCCCAGATATTATACTAAGACGCGAACCGTTAAATGTCCACGTAATCTCCGTGGGAGTCAAGCCGGGAAATTGCTTTCACATACTAGGCCTGTTCAAGTGTATGTGAAAATGGCTCTACAGAGCTGGAAGATCTGACCACGCTCTCCATTTGTATTAACTATCATTTAACCTTTATGCTATGGATACATAATATATAATATACAAATCATATTTCCATCCAGAACTAGCTTATAATTTGAAAACATAAAAGGACAAGATCTTTTTTTGTTGTTGTTGTTGCTTACATACATGTTTTCTACACGAGTAATACAGCTTTTTCAAAATGAAAGTGTTCTCTCAAAGTTCAGAAGATTTCTTCTCTGGGAATGCTGCCATCCAGATAAATGCAGCAACAGCATCTTCGTTCATTCAAAAACTGAGGAGAACAAGAGGCTAGAGGTTGACCCTTCTCCTGGCTGTGAACATTGTGATGATCAATGTTATAACCCTCAATCTCTTTTGAAGTGTATTGCAGAACAGATAAGTGGTTCAAATTCATTTCATGAACTTTTTGTAACTTGTCATGATTTAACCTTCAAAAAGTATTGGACAACATGCAAGTGTTTATTTTGACCAGATCCGGTACATCTTGATTTTAGCCTCACTGTGTTCTGTGACTTATTTGGGCTGATAATGACATTTTGTTGACTGGCTATGTCGTCATAGACCTGGCCACGGTTGTATTACATTCAACAGCAATTGTTATTGGCTGTGACACTGGTTTGGTGCTTGTAAGGTTCTAACAGGAGTAAACTTACTATTTTGGGACATTTGAAACAAATATTCTTTATATGGGCCTGCAGTTCATTAAAGTGCCTGTGACAAGAAAAAGCATGTTTATTTTATAATACACGCGGTATTTTATACTCCTGAATGAAATGGACCACTTGGATGTGTGAAAAAGCGATCGATATAGTTATTCAATTTTTTTAATCCAGCACTACGAAAATGACAGACTTCCGGCTTCGGTCATGCATTGAGGAAGAGGGCACTGTGACGTGTCCGGGAGAAGGAGTCCGCTTCACTATACAGCTGTACTGTTGTATGAGAAGGACTAAGGATTCAGCTGATTTTGAGGATTAATATGTTTATTTTTCGCAACGCGCCAGCCAAACATCTGCAGAAAAATCTTGCTTTACGAGGGAGAAGCGTGTGAGCCTTTTTGGGGTTTCAAAAGGTTCCCATTCACGGTGGATATTGGCCAAAACAAGCCCTACGACTGCGGGACCATGGGACTTACGAGGAAGTGAGTAAAAATCGTGTTTTGTATTATGTCAAATACTGGGATCATTTTAATATGTAGGTGGCTTGCATTTTGTGGCTGACATGCCTCTTGTCCCCTGGGCCGACGACCGGTGGCTTGTCGCACATCCCCCCGCCGGGAGAGCACTATACTCGGCTCATTGCCCTCTTCATGTGCCCGGTGTTCTGTAAAATTTTCCAACCAATCAGAAATTGCAACTTTATGTTAAAAATAGCCGCGAATTCAGCGATTACAAAGTAAACACTACAAACTTTCTTTAAACAAAGGACTACCGTATTGGCCCGAATATAAGACGATGTTTTTTGCACTGAAATAAGATTGAAAAAGAGGAGGTCGTCTTATAACTGCGGCCTAAAAAAAAAAAAAAAAAAAAAACTGCGGCCTAGACATATACCCATTCACGACGCTTGATGGCGCCAGTCATCAATGAATCGAATGCTGAACGCGACTCGGGCGGCCAAAGCGAACCCCTGACACGAAGAAGAAAGTGGTAAGAAGGAAAAGAGAAGAAAATACCGGTAATAGAAGAGATAACCGAAAATGGAGAAACTTCGCGACAATTTGGAGAAAAGTGGGTCGAAGATTGGCCAGGTTAACCGGTGTTTGGCCATTCCTTACTACGCGGCGAAACGTCCTACACAATGCTCAGGGCGCTTGCATATGCATTCACACGCATGCGCACATCGGTTGGAAGCGGCGAGTACTCACTATTTTTGTTTTTATTTAGTTATTTAGAACCTTTTCACAGCCTCAAAGATACTTTTTGCATGTATTACCCTCTCATACTTTTAACCATTGTGTTTTTTTGTGTTAGCTTTGAAGCAGTTGACCACATTAGTCACGTAGCGTATTTAAACCGTCCTTATTTGACATAACTACATTTAAGTATTTTCTGCAGGCATTTCTTTAGTACGTTATTCCTGTATGCATCTAAACAAAACAAGTTTAGAGCACACGGTAGTAATTTAGGTGTCAAATTCGACTAATGTAGGACGTTTCGCCGATGTAGGACATTTTGGCAGAACACCGGCAGCTGAGGAGAAGTTATGACGCAAACTTCAAGTTGATGGTGATAAATGAGGCGGTGTCTTCAAACAACTGCAAAGCGGCTGTGAAATATGGTGTCACAGAGTGTAATGTACGGAGATGTAGAGCTCAAAAAGATCGCCTAAAAAATGCTCACAGTCAGAGAAAAGCTTTCCGTGGTCGTTTCTGTATAAAAATTAATTTGGTGTTCAAAAAGTCTTTTTTCAAACTTGAGTCTTGAAAAAGAGGGGGTCGTCTTATAATCGGGGTCGTCTTATATTCGGGCCAATACGGTACTTACGTTTGATCATGGATGGGCATGTAAAAAGCTCTCCTCATAAACAATGTCATGTTAGCTGCATAACAACTGCTGCCGCCCTTCTCTCGCTGTTTATGACTTAGTAAAGCATTATTTTGCTATATTCGTGCTAACCATTTGGCAGCTACACGTTCCTCCGACGTCGGCCGGTTTGTCCAGCAGTCATTGTCCAGCTGCTTCTCCGCAAACGAGCCCCCTGCCCTCACCAGGGGAACGACTTGTTCGCCGACGGGTGGGTTGCCGATCGGCGAAGACAATGGACAACCCAGTCGTCATGTGAAATGGCTAGTTATGTGTGATTTTCTGCTTGGACGACTTTGAAACATCACTCGGTTTGGGTTAGCATGTTGGCTAGCTGTCACGCCTCTTGGTCTGTTTACATTCTCCAAAGCCGGGGAAGGGAAATGACATAAGCCCGACTTAGGTGGCATAAAATATTGTTCGGGAGGTAAAGGTGACAGTAAAGGTGATGTCGACAGTTTTGACCATTATGGAGTAATTTTTGCCATGTCGTCCTGAATAAATGCATTTTTATTATTTCATGTTCTATTTAGCACAAGACTGTTATTTGTCATGACCTTGACATTAATTTAGGTATTGGGGGAAAAATACTTCGATAAAAAGAATATTCTGTAAAAATATTGGAGTAGAGAGACTGAAACAATGATATTTTGTGGCTCTCTTCGTCGCATTTTCCTCGTTCTGAATATATCCCCCTCAATGGGCTGAATAGTAAAACCGATGAGCCCATTCTCACGCTGATGTCATCCACCTGTTGGGGACGCTAGAGCCCTATAATGGTAGGCGTGGCTAACCAGCAGATTAAATGACTAATTTCTTGTCATCTGCGCTTTGCTAAATTGTTGTATATAGTTGAATCGTCTCAAATATGATTCTAATTCACATAATAATGTGAATTAAATATTAAGACTTTTTTTTCTCCTGTCGGACGAACGTTAACTCATTTGCCGCCATGATGGCAGTAAATATCCAATCCATTTGAACTGGGAGTTGACGCAGTGACTGAACATTCCTATACAGTTTGGACGTCTACAAGTGACAAACCAATTAAAATTCACATCAGAATAATGAAAGAAGCAACACGATATTATCCATATTTGGCGGCGCGTAGGCGGCGGGTAACATTACCCACCTACATTATCCATCTAACAACTAATCCGGATGATAGGCATACTAGTGTAGCATACATGCCGTCCAACTAATTAGTTTAAGGCCATTATTCGTCCTAGTGTAGACGTAGGTTCGTGATCTTGCTGAAGCTGTAGAAGCTGATCTGTGGCTCCAAACTGTTGGCCAACATCTGCCGGCTGTCTCGAGTATGTAAGTAACTGAGTACTCAAGTAATGAAGTAATGCGTACTCGAGTAATGAGTACTCAAGTACTTAAGGAATGAGTATTTAAGTAATGAAGTAATACTCGAGTACTCATGTATCGAGCACTCGAGTACTTATGTAACGAGTACTCAAGTACTTGAGTAATGAAGTAATGAGTCCTCAAGTAATGAAGTAATGAATACTTGAGTACTTACTATTTAAGTAGTACTCAAGTACTTAAGGAATGAAGTAATAAGTGCTCGAGTACTTAATTAGTGAGTACTCAAGTCCTTAAGTAACAAATACTCAAGTCCTTAAGTAATGAGTACATTATTTTAGTTGGTCAAATTGAATTGAATGCATACCAAAAAAAACTGAATTGACCGCGTAGTTTTTAAGTTACTGCCATAGCAACACCTTAGCAACGACTAACAGACTAGCATCGGACTCCCCTTGCTGCCTGCGCTTCCTGGTGACACAGTTTACAGAAGGCCTTGTCAGCACTTCAATACAGAAGTATAGCACTATGCTATCCTCGTCATATACTGCAAAGATTATCTGGGTTTTACTCACGTGATTCATCATGCTATCTCGATTTGTAGCGATGAATTGCTCACACGTAGCTTCGGAACTATCAGTGGCCCAAAAAACTTTCTTCTGCAAGGATTTGGACATCTTTTGTGAGAGTCAAGTGGAAGAACTTCTCCCCGTCTCCTCGATCGCTTCTTTGCTTTCAACATTTCAGGGACGACAGCTTTGAAAGCCATACAACATTGGTACCCTAATTGGCTTTTCCAATTCTAAAATTTGATGGAATTCTGTTGACTTAGGAGGGCAAATCCTACTACCTGTTCGTTGAAGTGTGACCTTTTTTTTTTTTTTTTTTTTTTGGGTTAGTGTTGCTTGCCTGTCTTAAGGAGATAGAACATCTGACAGGTCGTCTATTCATGTGAATTTGATACATTTTCTATCAGATCTATATAACTTCTCATCTTTTTTTGCAATTACAGTAGAACCTCAACATACGATCGCTTCGACACATGATCTTTTCGAAATCCGACGTAAAATTTGACACACCATTTGTTTCTACATCCGACGAAATGCTCGAAATACGAGGATTCATTTTCTTTTCACGAATTGCTTTGCAATTTCATTGTTTTCCCGCAAGATTGATGCACGGCAGATTTTCTTATGAAGGAAGTCAACATGAATATTAAAGCAGGATGTTGAAGAAAGAAAAAAAAGTGAGGCTTACCATTTAAATGAAGATGGAATTATAGAAAAATATGAGCATGTGGTGCAACTCCGTGAACTGCTTGACAATACTCCTCCGACCACTGTTCGCCAGTCTTTATAAGTAAAGGTAACAATTATTATTGTGGTACCATTGCCAAAGTGATCGCCAGCTTCATCAGGTTTTTATTTATTTATTTATTTTTTCAGATCTTGTGCAATAAAACACACCAAATGATAGCAACAGCAGGACATGAAAAGAGTCAACTGTGCACTCTCACTCTGCTGTCAGCCCTGCGGTGCGTTCAGGTACACGATGCAAAATACACTCGCCACATTAGAACCCGTTTTTTTACATTATTACAGGTAATATTATTAATATTACGTAATATATTATTATTCCGATTTTTATTTATAATGTATTTGTTTTGCTCTTTGCTATTGCTTTTTGCAATAGTAACAGCAGTATTTATTAAGGATTTTGTAAAATAGCGCTGGGCTGGTGTGACTAGAAGAATGGATACCACTGCAGATAGTCTGGTTAGAACAATAATGATGCCCATCCCGAATTAATCAGACTAAACATTCTCTTCATCAACGCATTGCCTTTTTATTTTCTTTCAATGAGAGCGTAGGTCTTACCTCCTTTGGTGGCCAAAATATGCCTGATCAGAAAAACAACAAATTGCAACAAACCAAAACACGTAACATGCAAACAATTTTTAATTTCCATTTTCAACAGATTTAGTGTAAGTTTTCGGGCTGTGGAACGAATTAATGGAATTATAATAGATTTTTATGGGGAAATCCCGCTTGACATACGACCATTTCGACTTACAAAGTCTTGGAACGAATTGAATTCGTATGTAGAGGTACCACTGTACTGATAATTATATCACTGAATGACTGGGGAAAGAAAGCTTCAGATACAAATCACGATGCTAGACTTACTTTGCATTTTTTTCTTTTTTCAATGTTTTTTTTTTTGCTTTGCATGCTTTACCACTCTTCCTTTCGTGAAGTGTCGAGCTGCTAATCGGCGCCATCATCACCATCTGCTGTGCTTAGTAAATCGTCGTCATCTGACACCTCAGGTTCAAACATGTAAGGATTAATTTTAGATCATCTTTCCTGGGAGCTCTCCTCATCGGTAACATCACTAAAAAGCGATCCTGAACGGCTACTTTCGCTGGAAATAACACTATAGCTGGTGCTGCTATGGATAAAGTCCACCATGTCTTCTGTTGCCTTCTGTAAATGACGTCAAACTTCCGGGTTTGAGAAGGCAGTAGGCATGTGCCAGTTACAGAATTACCATGGTATGAAAACGTCACGATTTCAAAACCACTAAAATTTTCCGTTATACCGTAGTACGGTATTAGCCATTTTTTATGTCCCAAAAATGCAGTGAGAAATGGCTTGGAGCGGCAGCACTCATCCCAGCCCCTCCGGTTGTTGCTGTGTTCTGTGTGTCGGTTGACACTGCTGTCACAGTCAAAACTGCACCCAAGCTTTTTCAAAAACCCCCTCAAAAAAAATCAACTCGAGTATGGGAGTATTTCGGCTCCCAAAAAGAAACAGACGGCCGCGGCTTAGTGGAGGAACATGGACAGCCGCCGTGCAGGCAACACCTCTAACATGATTTCACATTTACATCCGTCACTTTCCACAAAACTTAAGTAAACGCTGTCATGAATGTTTCCCACCAGCAACTAGTTCACTTTAGCGTGTTTTGTGTGTCTAGCGATGGTAAAACAAATACCATAACGAAAGCTTGTTAACAAGGCTGTTAACGTGGCTAGTTAGCATGCCAAGACAGCTAACTATTTTTCTTTGTATTAGCGTGCTTCCGCCATTGTAAACATCTGTTCAAAATAACATTTTCATAATACAGCCTGTGGTGTTTTTCTCTCTGGTGACTTTGTGTTGAGGATATGTGTGTGTATAATGTGTAAATAATGATACGAGTCATACAAACGCGCTGTCTCTTACTCTCACTCTCACTCTCCATGTATTCCACTAATTAATATTGTATTCCACTAATTAATATTAATGTTATTTTTTAACCCAGAAAAAGAAAACATACTCACATTCCTGCATAATAACTTGGACTGAGGAAAAAATATGTAGAAAATGAGCAAGTCTCTATTGAAATGGAGCTTTAAAGTCAGTGAAGTACCTGCAATATAATAATAATTATAGCAATAATTGCAATACCATGATACCGTGAAACAGCTGTATTTTTTTTGCTTAAGGTTATCATATCGTCAAAATGTCATACCAGCACATGCCTAGAAGGCAGTTTTGAAAAAGTGCTTAAAGTGCTTGTGACACGAAAAAGCATGTTTATTTCATAATACACGCGGTATTTTATGCTCCTGAATGATATGGACCGCTTGGATGTGTGTGGAAGCGATCGCTATATTTATTTAGTTTTTTGAATCCCGCGCCAGGAAAATGAGTGACTTCCGGCTTCGGTCTCGCATTGAGGAGGAGGGCGCTGTGACGTGTACGGTAGAAGACGTCCTCTTCACGCTACAGTGTACTGTTGTGTATGAGGACGAAGGATTCAGCTGATTTTGCGGATTAATACTTTTATTTTTTGCATCACGCCAGCCAAACGGCTGCAGAAAAATCATTCTGTATGCGGGAGAGGCGTATGCGCCTTTTTGGAGTTTCAAAAGGTTCCCATTCACCGTGGATATTTACTGTGGGACCATTGGACTTACAAAGAAGTGAGTAAACATCTTGTTTTGTATTATGTCAAATACGAATACAGTGATTACAAAGTAAACACTATAAAATTCCTTTAAATAAAGGACTACTTACGTTTGATCATTGATAGGCATGTAAAAAGCTATCCTCACGCTCATTAGCAGTTAGCTGTTAGCACGTTAGCTACACAACAATTCCAGCCACCCTCCTCCAGGGAACGAACTGTAAATTGCTCTCCGCCGGGCGGTTTGCCGATCCGCAAAGAAACTCGACAACCGGGTCGTCATGTCAAATAATCCAGAATAGTTATGTGTGATTTTCCACTTCGAAGACTTTGAAACATCCCTCGGTTCGGGTTAGCATGTCGGCTAGCTGTCACTCCTTCTGGTCTGTTTACATTCTCCGAAGCCGGGGAAGGGAAATGACATATGTCTGATTTAGGTGTCATAAAATATCGTTCGGCAGGTGTGACAGTAAAGGTAAAGTCGACTGTTTTGACCATTATGGAGTAATTTTGCCATGTCTTGAATAAATGGATTTTTATTATTTTATATTCCATTTAGCACAAGTTATTTGTCATGACCATGCCATTTATTTAGCAATTGGGGAAAGTACTTGGGTAAAAAGAATATCCTGTAAAAATATTGAAGTAAAGAGACAGAAACAATGACATTTTGCCGCTCTCTTCGTCGCGTTTTCCTCATTGTGAATAGTTCCCCCTCGACGGGCTGACTGGTCCTTCTCAAGCCATTTATATAGCTATTGGGGAAAAATACTTGGATAAAAAGAATATCCTGTAAAAATATTGAAGTAAAGAGACAGAAACAATGACATTTTGCCGCTCTCTTCGTCGCGTTTTCCTCATTGTGAATAGTTCCCCCTCGACGGGCTGACTGGTCCTTCTCAAGCCATTTATATAGCTATTGGGGAAAATACTTGGATAAAAAGAATATCCTGTAAAAATATTGGGAGTAGAGAGACTGAAACAATGACCTTTTGCAGCTCTCTTCGTCTCGTTTTCCTCGTTCTGAACAATTCCCCCTCACTGGGCTGAATAGTAAAACCGATGAGCCTAGTCTACCGCTGACGTCATCCACCTGTTGGGGACGCTAAAGCCCTATAATTGTAGGCGTGGCTAACCGGCAGATTAAAAGACTAATTTCTCGTCATCTGCGCTTTGCTAAATTGTTGTATATGGTCGAATCGTCTCAAAATATGATTCTAATTCACATAATAATGCCATTTAAGACTTTTTTTCTGGTGTCGTATGCTCTTTAAAAACTAAAATAAGAATGCAAATTCTTCTCGCAGTTTTGAGTTAGAAATGAGGTAGTTGTTTCGACAAACTTGTCCTAAATTTAAAATTCATCAAATTACACAGAAATCCAAAAACTCCTCATCTGCCCTTTTAAACCAGCTGTCTTACTGACTGCACTTTGAGTGCATTCTGTGATACTCATGAATACAGATATGAAGTGATGCACATCTGTCATTGCAAATTTAAATGATGGACAGCGGGTATAGGAATGAATCTTAGCAAAAGGTAGAGAGATAAAAAACGAGCTTGTCGTCAGCCAGTAACTGTCACAGTGCTGCCGTTATTATTGCATTTATTTGACTTTTTGCTCGGCTGTTTTACGAGTGCAACACACAGCATGTTGAACAGACAGCTTGAAAGAGATAAAAGTAGACAGAGTCCCCTCTGGGTCAGTTTGGATGGCATTCAAATAAGTCTTAGCAATTTAAGCACAGTACAAGTATACCAATTTTTAACATCCTATCTGTATTTGAAAATATAAGTGCCATAATTGCCTGTTCTTTGATGTACAAGATGACAAACAGAACATCACATGCAACAATGTAGAACGAAGAAAAATGACTGCAAGATGCTGTGTGGTGACGAAGGAATGATTGCAGCAAAGGCATGGAGGTAATCAACCTGTGCCAGATTTTTAAATGTTAACATTTAATAATAACTACAAGTTATAACTAGAGCTATCAAACGATTAAAATTTTTAATCGAGTTAACCACAGCTTAAAAAGTAATTAATCGTAAATAATTGCAATTCAAACCACCTCTAAAATATGCCATATTTTTCTGTAAATTATTTTTGGAATGGAAAGATAAGACGGACATTCAGCATATTGTAGATAAGTACTGTATTTGTTTACTATAACAATAAATCCAGAAGATGGCATTAACATTGTTAACATTCTTTCTGTTAAAGGGATTCACAAATAGAAAGACTTGTAGTTCTTAAAAGATAAATGTTAGTACAAGTTAGACTAATTTTATATCAAAACCCCTCGTAATGTTTTCGTTTTAATAAAATTTGTAAAATTTTCAATCAAAAAATAAACTAGTAGCTCGCCATTGTTGACGTCGCTGAGCGGTGACGTCATACGGGCTCCCTGCCGTACTTCCACAGGGTTTTTAACTACGTAAGGTAGTGATTGAAATACACCACAAAGTGTCAATAGCGAGTTTTAAATTACTTAGAAATCAAGCCAATTAGTGTTTTGTCTCTCAACTGACGCCTTAGTTCCCTGTTTACTGGTCCATCCGTTGTATTTCACGTTCATTTGAGTGCTGGCTCTACAATGAATGAGACCTCTGATAGGTTTTATATTGTGACTAAACATTGCCATCCAGTGCATTTGTTGAGCTAAACGAAATATTTGAATAGAGTTTGACCAAAGTCTGAGTAAGTTTTATGTGTAATGTGCATAGCTATTTTGATTGGGAGTGCCAGTTTTCTTTGCATTGTTTTTGTGAACATTATTTTTTTTGAGGGATAGGAATATTTTTGTTGTGCTTTCACTAAATTATAATTATGTTTGTATTGAAGGAGTTGCCAAAACTTATGCCAATAAACGGCGCGGTCCAAATAACGCTTGTGTCCACTTGCCTTTCTATGCCTCTTGGCTCTCAATGTGCATAAAACAGCGTCATTGTAATCCATTTGAGGCAATACATGAGCGGGTCATTCCGCGCATGGGTTAAATGCATAAAATATTTTAACTTGATTAATCTAAAAAAATTAATTACCGCTCGTTAACACGATAAATTTGACAGCACTAGTTATAACTAGTAAATACATCATTACATAACAATGATTTATCGTCACAGTTGTTGTTGCAACCTTAATGTCCTCATAACATAAATAAACTATCAACTGATACTTAATAAATCATTGGCTACTAATAGCTTGTAATGGTATATTACTAATTCATAAGGTGTACAAGACAGGACAAGTTTCCGAGGTACTTCCACATTCTCTAACCGAAACAACAGTGGAGCTGGAGTGGCATCGCTCATCAAATTCCCTCCCAAAAAAAAAAAAAAAAAAAAAAGACAATTTGGAAATACCACATCCATCTGCAATCATCACGACATGGGAGGACAACATGTTCATGAAGGCAGATGTGGAACCAAGCTCATGCCTGGTGTTTATGTAGCAATGTTGCTGCTGTGTTATGGAAGGTATGTTCTTCCTATCCCTGCATTTTCATGTGTCCAGTGCTCCAATACTAAATACTAAAATACTAAAGCTAAAAATCTTCCACAAGAAACCACTTGTTGTCTTTGATATTGTTATTACGATGATGATTGTAATTATGCTGTTTAATATTATTTAATACAACTACTGTACTGCTGTGGCTGCAACACATGCTATCTGCTGCTAGCCTGTTGCTAATCAGAACGTGTAGGATGGCACAATTATGTTCAGTCTGACTACAAATCTGTGTTTTGCATCACACCTGAGACATTAGCTTTGCTAAATTAAGTTATACAATACATTTATATCATACGTCACTTTACACAAAGTTTTAGGTAAGTATATGCTGTCATGAACGTTTCCCAACTGCTACGAGTTCACTCCAGCGTGTTTCGTGTGTCTAGGGATGGTTGAACATAGACTATAACAAACTTGTTTATATATATATATATATATATATATATATATATATATTACACATATATACAGTGCCTTGCAAAAGTATTCGGCCCCCTTGAATCTTGCAACCTTTCGCCACATTTCAGGCTTCAAACATGAAGATATGAAATTTAATTTTTCTGTCAAGAATCAACAACAAGTGGGACACAATCGTGAAGTGGAACAACATTTATTGGATAATTTAAACTTTTTTAACAAATAAAAAACTAAAAAGTGGGGCGTGCAATATTATTCGGCCCCTTTACTTTCAGTGCAGCAAACTCACTCAAGTTCAGTGAGGATCTCTGAATGATCCAATGTTGTCCTAAATGACCGATGATGATAAATAGAATCCAAATGTGTGTAATCAAGTCTCCGTATAAATGCACCTGCTCTGTGATAGTCTCAGGGTTCTGTTTAAGGTGCAGAGAGCATTATGAAAACCAAGGAACACACCAGGCAGGTCCGAGATACTGTTGTGGAGAAGTTTAAAGCCGGATTTGGATACAAAAAGATTTCCCAAGCTTTAAACATCTCAAGGAGCACTGTGCAAGCCATCATATTGAAATGGAAGGAGCATCAGACCACTGCAAATCTACCAAGACCCGGCCGTCCTTCCAAGCTTTCTTCTCAAACAAGGAGAAAACTGATCAGAGATGCAGCCAAGAGGCCCATGATCACTCTGGATGAACTGCAGAGATCTACAGCTGAGGTGGGAGAGTCTGTCCATAGGACAACAATCAGTCGTACACTGCACAAATCTGGCCTTTATGGAAGAGTGGCAAGAAGAAAGCCATTTCTCAAAGATATCCATAAAAAGTCTCGTTTAAAGTTTGCCACAAGCCACCTGGGAGACACACCAAACATGTGGAAGAAGGTGCTCTGGTCAGATGAAACCAAAATTGAACTTTTTGGCCACAATGCAAAACGATATGTTTGGCGTAAAAGCAGCCCAGCTCATCACCCTGAACACACCATCCCCACTGTCAAATATGGTGGTGGCAGCATCATGGTTTGGGCCTGCTTTTCATCAGCAGGGACAGGGAAGATGGTTAAAATTGACGGGAAGATGGATGCAGCCAAATACAGGAACATTCTGGAAGAAAACCTGTTGGTATCTGCACAAGACCTGAGACTGGGACGGAGATTTATCTTCCAACAGGACAATGATCCAAAACAAAGCCAAATCTACAATGGAATGGTTCAAAAATACACGTATCCAGGTGTTAGAATGGCCAAGTCAAAGTCCAGACCTGAATCCAATCGAGAATCTGTGGAAAGAGCTGAAGACTGCTGTTCACAAACACTCTCCATCCAACCTCACTGAGCTTGAGCTGTTTTGCAAGGAAGAATGGGCAAGAATGTCAGTCTCTCGATGTGCAAAACTGATAGAAACATACCCCAAGCGACTTGCAGCTGTAATTGGAGCAAAAGGTGGCGCTACAAATCATTAACGCCGAATAATATTGCACGCCCCACTTTTCAGTTTTTTATTTGTTAAAAAAGTTTAAATTATCCAATAAATTTTGTTCCACTTCCTGATTGTGCCCCACTTGTTGTTGATGCTTGACAAAAAATTAAAATTTTATATCTTTATGTTTGAAGCCTGAAATGTGGCGAAAGGTTGCAAGGTTCAAGGGGGCCGAATACTTTTGCAAGGCACTGTATATATATATATATATATATATATATATATATATATATATATATTTGTGCTGTCAAACGATTACAAAATTTAATCTAATTAATCATATGTCAAGTGTGTGATTAATCATGATTAATCACATTTCCCTTGGGATAAATAAAGTTGCTCTTCAGGAAAAAAAAAATCTATGAAAATACTATAATTGACTTAAAATTTATTTTAAGATGAAATGTATGATGTGTGAATGAATTAATACTTAACCAAATAGAGTTTTAAATTTTTATTTAACAACTCAGCTCGTATAAAATAATAAATAAAATAAATTGTCTGTAATATACAGCAAAGAGCTTTAACAGATTAAAGTGCCTCAGACTAACAATGTGGCTCAAGTACCGTTTGGCATATTACCCAAAATGAACTGCCAAATTAAAGAGCAGACAAGCACAATACAGTAACAATAGCTAGTGTTTAAAAAAAAATGTGTAAACAATTTGTCTGTTAAATTGAACATTTCACACAAATAAATGCAGCATTTGCAGTTTTACACTAAATGGCCTGAAAGCTGTGTGAGATAAAAAAATAAATTGTCAATTTTCACACACTTAACTGAAAAACATTACACTAAACCAGTGCTTCTCAATTATTTTCTGTTACGCCCCCCCAAGGAAGATGTAAATGTTTCGCGCCCCCCCAAACTGCCGCCACTGTTAATAGTATCATTTGTCTATAATATTACTATTATAAGTACACTTCTGCCTCACATTGTGTCCTTTTTTCTAGTAGAGAAAATAACAGAGATGAACATATAAAGTATAACTTCATGAACATTGTTTTGTTTATAACAGAAAAGACTTAACCGCATCAATTTGCCTGAATTTTTAAAAAAAAAGTCACATCCAAACTGTAAAAATACACTCAAGGTACATTTTTGACCATTTGATACTGAAAAATAAAATCAGTAAATAATAACAAATTTAAATTGATTAGAAACATTAATTAATGAGGACCATATGCCAAAAAATTTGACCGTAAAAACAAAACTGAATAGAAGGAAAAAAAAAAGTGTCTTTGGACGGCAGGACAGTTTTTATTTTCGCTGCTCACAGTATCACTTCCAGTTTGCTATGGTGTGGGGTTATTTTGCACTGAGCATTCTAACATTGCTCACTGGTTTACTGATATAACATTGACAAAGCGTGACGATTGTTGGCAATATTCGGCGCGTTTTCGCTGAAAAACAACCATGCGACTTATCAATGAGATTGGGGTCTAATGTCTTTAAGTGGCGTTTTAATTGATTTGGCTTCCGGCTTACCGCTATAAATATTTTTAGACATAGTAAACAGTGGTCTCAACTCATCTACCACTGTATTGTATGTCAAAATCAAAAGGCAAACGGCCCGAAAAAAGCGCATTGAGGTGAGGGCGGTCGTCGTGACGATCCCAAGCCGAAAATGGCACTTCTCGGGCGGACACGTGAGAAACGGAGAAGACAGTGGGTCGCTGTGTGAGTTTGGCCGGATAACGGCTTACGAAAACGGCGCACAGCTCTTCATATCTCTCTTCTGTGTGCTCTTGCTTGCTTCAAAAATACTGCGCGCACTTTGAAAATGAGAGCGCCACTGCCACTCACTGAGTGGATGTGCAAGAACACTTTATTCTAGTACGGCAAAAAAAAAAAAAAAAAAAGCATGTTCTCCGAGGTCACATGCGCCACCCCTGGCATCGCTCTGTGCCCCCCTGGGGGGGCGCGCGCCACTATTTGAGAAGTACTGCACTAAACTGTGTGTAAAGGTGTTTAGAAACACTGCTTAGGTTAGCCAGTCATATTCTATTTTTAACCAACTGCTCAGGCAAACTAGCTTGTTGACATTTTCAGATAACAGAGCAGACCTTTTCTCTTGAACAATGTGACCTGTCAAAGAAAACAGTCTCTCGCAAGGAACGGTTGTGGCAGGTGTAACCAGATACTTTTTTTTGCATGGGCCAGCTTACTGTGGGCACCACTGTGCGCAGACCACCACTGTAGTGGACATGAGTCCATGCTGGTAAGCCTGTCTAGTGGTTTGTCGTTGTTGTTTGTTGTCATTGGATTTTCAACGCTCTCGTCTTCGACTATGTTAATGGGTCTACACTCTACAGTCTCTGTCAACCCATGAAGCGATAGCAGTCGTCAACCTACTTGTTGTCTTTTGTTGACATGTCCGAGTCCGCACTCTGCCAGCGTAGCTTGATGACTGTTGCTTGTTTCCCGCAGTGTTAGCGTCATTGCTAACACTAGCTGTGCCCGAAGGTGGTACTTTAGGCTGGTTGAGCTTCGATCGAACGACAGTTCATTACATCAGTATGTGCACACAACTTTTTATCCAGATTTCCATTAGGCGGCTTTTTAAAACGGAATTTGATCATCATCCTCACTCATCGTGGCTGGATGAATTATGTCTTGCATTGTCGCACGGAGAATGTAAACATCAGAGTGTGGGACTACAGGAGGCAGTTGTGGCCAAACTTAGTGTGAGCGGTAAATTGCGTTATTTTTTTTTTTATGCGTTAATATTTCCAGATTAATCATGGTCGTTAACGCGTTATTGTTGACAGGCCTAATATATATATATTTTATATATAAGGCTGTTAACGTGGCAAGCTAGCATGCCAAGATGCCTAACTAGTTTTATCTGGATTAGCGTGCTTTTGTAAAGTCTTCCGCAATTGCAAGCATCTGTTCAAAATAACATTTTCATAATAAAGCGTGTGGTGTTTTTTCTCTCTGGCGACTTTGTGTTGAGAAAGGATGGGTGTGTGTGTATAATGTATAAATAATAATAATGTGTTATACACACGTGCCGTCTCTTAGTTTTTTGTTCGTTTGTTTACAGGTGGAAAACGCTTGTTTGCAAGGGAGGACAACTTGATTTGCCTCACAACAACACTGTACGTCGATGGACATATATCGAGACTACGTGCATTCTACTTTGATGATGGAAGGCTTGACTTATGCTCCACCTTTGTTAATATATTTCTAATAATGTTATAAATTGTTATTTATTGAACTGTTTTGCACATGCACCAATCGTTTGATATAAAACAAGAAATGGAATGATGTCATCCAAAAGTTGTATTGCAATCAATATCTGGAATAATAAAGAATGACATACTATTTGTGTTTATATGTACATGTGTGATGAGCTCATAATACCATAACTATAATCTAAACAGATGCACAATAACTTGTAGTATTGCCCTGTAACAACAAAATCTGTCAGCCCTTCGGCAATCGGCAACTGTAATATTATTTGTAATTTTGCCTCATTTTGGTCACTCAAGAGTATCAGTCTACACCTCATGTTAACACAGGCTGCACAGATTGTTAGAATTTGTCCGCGAACGATCAACGAGGTGATAAGAACAAACGCATAACACAGAAAGTCCTGAATCTTCATCTACGTCGTGCCGAATCCATTTTTGGAGATGACGTGGGTTCCTTTGGTTTGATTTTGCAGTTTTAACTTTTTCTACACACTGCTTACTTCAACCGCGCTTTATGTTGGTCTATCTAAACTGGAAGTCCGTAGCAGAAAATGTCAAAAATGGTGCTGCCCATGTTTCGCTCAGGAAACTTGTCTATAAATTATATATTTAACAGGTAATTTATTTCATAAGGTATCATTATAAATGTTTAACAAACTCAAAACACATAACAAGTGATCAAATCATTAAAAATGTACTAATTATTTTATAATTAGTTATAACGGATAGTTATTATAAAGTGCTACTGTAAAATAAATATTCCCTTAATTATTCTAAATTTTTTAAATGTTTAATTCTAAAAATTGACAAAAAAAAAATCTAATTTAAGTTATTACTATTCATTTTTCATATCTTAATTCCACCCAGTTTAAAGGATTTGGACATCTAGCACGGTCATTAGCAGGCAGTAAGGTAAATATGAAATCCAAAAAATTGATCACCTGTCACACTTTAATTGGGGCCATAAACAGAGCGCATTTTTTTTCCCCACTCATTTTTAACTCATTTTGTTTTATCAACATTTCTAATATTATCTATTCATGAAACAAAATAACATGCATCAATACAGTAATTAAGAAAATGTATAATATAATACATAAAAAATTATAATAAAAATACATCAGGATTATTTCGCAAATGTTTTTATAACTTGGCATAATCATAACCTCGCTTTCCCCTGAAGTGACCTGACCTGAAAGGGTTAAGGTTTTTTTTTTTGTTTTTCAAAGTCCAAAAATAGTCTCTTGTCCTATCATGGTTTTAAGCTAGCATAACAATAGCAAAATAATGCAAATGTGCTTATTTGGGAATGAACCCGCGCCGGCATCTCACGCTTCAAAAACTGTCTGGTGATAACCGGGTTTCAAAGAAATATAATGGAATTTTATTGAAAAAAAAAAAAAGAAATATGAAAGGTATCTTTTAATTTGGCTAGACCTACACAAAGCATATTAAATGATAAGAAGGCTGATATCGCGAGTCACATATCCAGCAAAGCTCTCCAAGGGATCAAGCCGTGATCTGACGTCTCCTCTCCGATGAAACACTTGAGGAATAATACTCGTGAAGCTTGGACGCACTGTGCCATGAAATTCAAGCTCCCCTCAAAATAAACATTGTTCTGCTCACAACAAAAAGGTGCAACATCTTTTGCCGAGAAACAAAAAAAAAGAATAAGGAAAATACCAAGATCATCGGCAAGGACAAGACTGAATATTCACTTAGAAATTTTTCATATATCCATGGAAACGGTGTGACATTCTAAGTATACTGGACTGTCTCAGGAAATTAGAATACACAATATTCTAATTTTCTGAGACAGTCCAGTAATTTGTATTTTACACTCAAAATGTCTTTTCAAGGAGTGTTATGCATTTTTTCACAATTCAAAAATGGGTAAAAGGTGTTTTAGAGTCAAGAATTATAGATTTTAACTCATTTACTGCCATTGATAGTGATAGAGATCCAAACTAACACTCTTTGAATAATTTCATTACTAGTAGACAACCAATCCATTTCACGTCTTTTTTGGTCAATTGCGGTTAATTAACCACAAATATGTGCGTCATAGAACTCAATCCAGCTCTGACATAAAGCAATGGTGTGAAGGTAGATGCATGCATGATAGCATTTTAAAGACTAAATTAGTAGTCGCAACTAAGGCAGCAGGGCCCAGAACTAAAAGTGGTATTTGGTATGTAAAATGGAAATGGAAGGCAAAATGGATTTTGGTATATGTGGCATTTTTTGGTATTTGGCAAAATGGATTTGTTTTATTGGTTGGATTCACAGGCACTAAACGCCAGTATTTAAAACCAATGGGAGAGTTGCGTTGGCACATTGAAATAGGAAATCCACGAGGACACACCATCGCGGCGCCGGCATATTTTACTTCATACATACTGTATGTCCCAATAAAAATATTCAAAGCGGTTGAAGATGTATGGATGGATTTATAGCAGAAGCCACGTTAGCGTCTTTAGCAATGCTCATTTTTCAAATACCACACAAATCCATTTTGCCACCCCCCCCAAAAATTCCGCATACCAAAATCCATTTTCCAGCACATACCGTATACAACTTTTCGTTCTTGCTCTTTCTCAACTAAGGAGGGGAAGCAGCTGGAAAGTGTTAGCATTGTTTAAAACTTTAGTTTCTATGCTTAACTATCAATTATATTGGTACAGGTAGTTCCCGGGTTACAACTACAACTACAGTAGAGCTGTCCCGACGAGTCGACATTGTCGATGTCATCGATGACGTGAATGTGTCGATGGGCACAACATACAGTCGACAGGTAATGACGGGTTAAAAAATGTATATATGGCAGAAAACACTCAGGTGAAGTTCCACTCTAGAACTTCACCTAAGTGTTTTTTTTTTCAAAACTGCCTGAATTTGCAAAATTGTCCGATATGCATGTGTGATACATCATTGGAAAGCTTAAAATCTCAATTTTCTGGGGGAAGAAAAATTTTGAACAGGAGGGCATTTTTTTTTTTAAATATTTTTTTAAACAGCAAAACCCTAACTGAAGGCCAGAGCACGCGAGAGCAGAATTAAAGACACCACGATTTTAACGAGATATTATCGCGTACTTACCTTGTTTCAATCCAAAAACCACATGAAGCATGTATCACCGAGTGTCAAGATACAGCTTGAATGGCCACAGCCGGATTTCTCTGGATTTTATGGGCGAAACATGGTGACATAACAAAGGTTGCGATGCAGAAATCGCAGACATCAAGGAGTGGAGGAGATTTTCTTTTTCATATACAGTATTTACCCTTTTAAATGTTATTTTTCCATTTTTCTTTGTTTGGATCGAATATTTATCATCTAAAATATTGGGGAAAATGCGATAGTAACGAAAAAAATTAAGCGATAGTTATGAGGTAGATATCCGTGACTTTTTTTACAGACGCCAAATTTTTAATTGTGACATAATTTGTTTAAAAGTTTAAACTATGCGAGTGAATAATTTTTTTAAAGTCTTTTTTTTATTTTATATATATATATATATATATAAACAAAATATTAGACATCAATTAATGATTCTAAGCTAAAAATGACAAACATTTCGAATAATAAATACGATTACTCACTTTCTTTTTATGGCTAGGTTGAAACCAAAGCGGTTGTGCGACGTCTGTAAACTGGGGTTTCCAGGGTAAAACGGACAAATTTAAAATAGTTCGGGGGCTTATTACACCATGAATCTGCAATGGCAGCATATACACAAATTCTCTCAAACACAACAGTTCTTTTGGCTTAAAATACAACAGTTTATTTTAAAGAGGGGTGCAAGAGCAGAAACTGCTTTTTCAACCTTGTCTGTGTTTCAGATTCAGAGTTTATTTGTCATTGTCAGATGACGAAATTCAGATTGGAGTTCCAACAATACTACGAGTTAGGCCTGAACAATATTGGAAAAAACTATTGCTGTGATTTTGTGGGGGTGTGCGATATATTGCGATATTATATTGCGCTATTTAAAAAAAAAAAATATATATATATATATATATATATATATATATATATATATTTTTTTTTTTTTAAAGAAATTTTTACTAGATGACTTGAATAAAAGACTTTGGATGACTCTTCATGACCACAGTGTTCAGTATTCCATCGTTTTTCGCGGTTAATAGGGACCAGAACCCGCTGCGATAAGTGAAAAACCGCGAAGTAGCCCCCCCCCCCTTTTTTTTTTTGTCTGTGTGTGTGTGTGTGCTCAATGTATTTACTCAGATCTAGCACTGGAAAGAGATACATATAAGACATGTTTTTTTCTCACTTTTTCCCCCCCAAAGTACGATTAAAAAAAATTATATATATATATATATATATATATATATATTATATATATACACATAATCACTTCTGGCGTTTATTTTATATGTCTCGAACGTCTCCACATTCTCCCTCCACAGACACACACATTCATTCCAGCCCGCGCTTCTTTGCAGAAACTGTTTAACAAGTTAAACGATGATTGACAGATTGCTGCCCGGCTTCTTTGACCAGATCAAAGCCATCGTTAACTTTATTAAGCAAGTGCCGCAGTGACTGAGAGCTGGGAAAGGGGGTGGTAGAGGCTGTGCGAGCGAATGAAGCAGATCAAAGGTCTGTGGATTGGGAAAAAAAAAAAAAAAAACTCGCACCTCCTTGCGTTGGGACTATCGCGCATGCGCACATCGCGATGGAATTGTTTAAATGATATATCGTTCAGGCTTATTACGAGTTAGTACCCATTAAAGTGCTTGTTTTTCCGCCATATTCATGCGGATAAAGTTGAGAATGGCAGACGCTCGAGATGCAAGTGGTGAAAGCGGCATGAAGCCAACAAAGCGGACCAGAGTGGCCAAAGCCCGGAATTATTTTAATGAAAATAAGTAGGGTGCCACTGTGTGTGGTCTTTGAAATGCTGCGCTTGCATACCAGGGTAGCACACTAGCCATGAACAAACACTTGAAGCACCGTCACCCAGGTGTAATTTTGGAAGAAGACAAGAAACAACATGCTGGTGGATCGTAAATATGTAACGACTTTTATTTACTTATTTTTTTTTTTATTGAAGTTGACTTTATGTGTGTTGTATCAACGTGCATCATTAAGTTTTTTTCACATACTTAATGTATTTATCTACTTTGGTGCTGCTCCCGAAAGCTGGGGGTCTCTCTGCACGGCATGCAGATTGTATTTATTGGGATCATGGAAACTCCCGCTTGGGAAAAAAACAAAAATTATCTAGGAAATATTGAGCAGGTAGTAATGCCACACGCGAGAATGTATTCTGTATTCTATGTTTCGCGAGCTGTTGATTATTACTACCGTATTGGCCCGAATATAAGACTGTGTTTTTTGCATTGAAATAAGACTGAAAAAGTGGGTGTCGTCTGTTAGAGTTAGGAAAATTGCACCATTTATAACTGAATTTATTCACATTCATTCTTATTAAATTATATTTTAATCTACAAATAAAAAATCTTTAAATGCCCTTTGCTGGTAATGTTAAAGCAGTAGAATAGTCACATCCCTGTTTTGCAGACACAGGGAAACCGTAAATTACTGAGGTTTAGTGAAGTTTCAATACTTCAGCATTATTTACTTCCCTATAAGTGGGACACTCACCCGGTTAAACATAGCACAAGGGTAAGTACGCATTGTTTAGAGGAAGGGCGCTAGGGGTACAAGGGGCCACAGGTTGCGCCACAGGCTGACCTAAGCGTCTAGGCCGGAGGTGCTGAAGAGGCCTTTTTGTCTGGACACCTGCTCTTCACGTCATCCCGACATCACATCACCCCATGTTCTTAGTATGCTAATTTTCTTACGAATGGAGTATATAAGGAAAGTGCCTGGCTGCTGGGTTTACTGATACTTCTGCTTTTCTGTAATTGCTCAGACTAGAGAACTATCAGCCAGATATCTGTAACTGTAGATTGCTTTATCTCTGGAATCAATACACTCGGATCGAATTGCAACTCAAGGCCTGTGACTCTTTTTATTAGATTAGCACTCAATTATTAGAATACCTCGCCTCTGAGTAACGAACACAAGTAAAGTTAGGACAGAGGAGTAGTCTGGTGTCTTTACCCTTAATAGGGGCCCGGACCCTCACAACAGGTAATTTTTAAACCTAACACGTCTTATATTCGCGGTCTAGACGTTATACCCATTCACGACGCTAAATGGCGCAAGATATCATTGAAGCGATGTTCTGTCATGATAGATCTCAGCTACTCACAAATTTAACCAGTTTGCATTATTTTATTGCAATGGTGTCCCTTATTCAGATTTGTTTCAAGACTACAGTTACTGTTAGACTTCACTTTGATGGTTAATGTAGTTATTGCAATTTTGTTGTTTTATCACAATAGATTGGTTTATTTACATTTCAAAAACCAGAAGTCATTCATTTACGAATGTGATTGCACTTTAGTTTACATATTTAAGTGTTCAGATATTAACATTTGAATGAGGCAAAATAACATGCTTTTTCTCTCAAATAAATTGTTATAATCATTTGTTTCGGATGTACTGCAATTATTTTCTGTATAAAAAATAATTTGGTGTTCAAAAAGTCTTTTTTCAAACTTGAGTCTTGAAAAAGAGGGGGTCGTCTTATCATCAGGGCCGTATTCTATTCGGGCCAATACCGTACTTTGGTCATGCTGTCGTTTTTACCTGACCAGCTACATAATGTGTAAAATGTGGGCTTTTTTTGGTAAAATTGTTTCGAGAAGAACTTTTGATTAGTTTTAACAGTTAAACATCTATGTGTACCAATGACGTTTAGCAACATTGCTTTCTTACAGCAGCATCTTCACTCCAAGTACTGAGACTACTGAACTGGCATTGTAGCGCCTTAAAACGCATAAGCTTTGAACTGCATATGATTGTGATTTATAAGTATGCTGTCAAATTTAACAAAATTCAAATTCCGATATGACAGAACATTAAAATGTGTTAGATGCACTATTTTTTTAGGTTTTGTTGTCTATTGTGTTCTGAGTAGTTTCCTTGTGAGAGATGGATTACGTTGTACTTCAGTGATTTCTATACGCAAGCGTATTTTTGACCTTCAAAAATGAATATAGTTCAAAATGAACGTGTTTCTGTAAATGAAAGTCAAAAATAAAAACATGTTCTAAGAAGAACCACTTCACCCATGATGCTTATCAGTGAAACATCAATAATTACACCACAATGTTGGCTTTTTTTTTTCTAGTTTGTAATACTACAATATTCGTCGAGTTGTGGAAGGGAAACATCTTATCTTGAACAGGAGATTATAATTGGGTCTGGTTTTCATTGAAGTGGGCAGGTTTTACGGCATGATTGGGCTTGGAGACTCTTTGCGAACTGGAAAATCTGGAGTTGACCCTGGTATCTAGGGGGCAGTTGACACGACAACGGCAACGGGGGTGACAACGCAAAATCTTTTCCAGATAGCTCTATTGCTTGCACAGTAACAGCGTTTTAGTGGGCTGAAAAAGCAAAAATTTGAAAACGCCATCCAGAGTGGAAATCTTCACAACACTCCCCTCTCTCGTCACCATCCAAACAGTTGACAACGCAAAAGTGAGTTTTTGATGACAACTGACTTTCGTACTCTGGAACAGTAGGTGGTTATAATGGTCCAATATATTTGTCAGTGAAGGGGGTGAAGGTACTGATGACGTCACTCCGGACAGTCTGACTGTGTGAAAACATGTCTTCAAGTAGCAAACTAGTACATGGCCTAACTGTGTTCAACATTATTCAAGAATTGAGTCAACTTTTCACTACTCTAACTACAGACTCATTATTTACTCTGCCTGATTTGCTTCGCCATGTTATTTGACCAGGAAAAGAGAGGAAACAGCAGAAGGGAAGTGTTACATTGCCTGGAACTCCAGACTTGGTCGCTGTTCCAGCAACCAAGTCTGGCGACCGTTCCGCAGATCAAATTCCCAAAGCGGAGCAAGCCAGAGCAAACAGACAGCTGAGTTGACCAATCAACAACGGGCGGATGTGACGTTGGTAAAGCGATAAGAAACTAGCGCGAGGGAGCACATCTTCTTTTAAAAGAAATGCTTCCACTCCTGTCAGCTGTTGGGGTTGTTTTTGGTCATTTAAAACTGAATTTACTGCGGATAGGAACATATTCCCAGCTGTCCCGTTCGCCATCTGTGTTGTTGTGGAGACTACTTCCGACGCGCAAGAGAGATGTTGCTCACTAAGAACAGGTCACGCAAATAAATGAATCTGATTGCACGGTTACTTTCTTTCGGACTTGAGAGGCCAATGAGGAGCTGGGTCCCAGACTGTTCTCCCGGTGTTTGGAAAATACAGGGTGAACAGTCTGGCCGTGCCAGGCAAAGGGTTACATGCAGGAATCAGTTTTTGGTGGTGCTGCCACCTACACATTGGGAATGCATCCTACATCGGCAATTGGAGGTTTTATGCACTTTTGCGCTTCCGTGTGTACGCAGTTTTCCCCACACATAATGGTTGTGTAAACGCAGAATTGAAATAACAGCAAAATGCCACTTTGAGTTAGTTAGATCATTGTCGTGTAAACGTGGCCTAAAGCTTAATTTATGCTTCCGCATTGCGGTGACGGCGTAGTCGCTATGATGTCAATGAGGATTTGAAGTTCTGCATCAAGGGGACGCGTTGCTCTGTAATTCACCACCAAACCACTAGAGGGGTGTGGCGTTGTGTTTGTACGGTTTTGGAGGACTCTTGTTGAATTCCTATAGTTTTCTTCCAGTTAGACGACAATGGCAACGGAGATGAATCAGATTGAATGTGGATCTTCAGCTCATTTACATTGAACAACAAATGTTGATCATACAACTGTTGGGGTATAGGGGACGCAGAAGACTGTCGCGAAGGTGGTCTTTCCGACAACTAAAGCAGTCGAGGTTAAGAACCGGCGAATTTACAACACTGGTTTGCCCACCGCGTCTCGATGCGGAAATGTACTTTCGCATGTCAACGGAACGGTTTGATGACCTACTTCGCCATATACAGCCTTTGCTATTGCACCAGACAACGCACAGCATGCCTGTTGATGCCGCAAAGAGACTGGCAGTCACATTATGAATTCTAGCCTCGGGTGTAAGCCAGCAAACTGTCGGCTAGCTTCAAACTGAGGTCGAGCACTGTGTCCAGCATTTTGTCAGAGGTCTGCAAAGCATTGTGTACAGCCCTCCAACCCGATTTTTTTGCTGTGCAAACAGTTTGTTGTTGAAAATTAAACATCAAAACAACACCACCAAACGCACCAATCCTGTGCTTTATTCTTTACACACTTGAAGTGTAAATGTAAATAAGTCACAGCAAACATATGAATGTACAAAATAAATGGTAAAGTGCACCGACAAAAAATATGACAAGGCGATACAAAGCTGGATGTTTTTGGCCGGCTGGGTCACCCACATCGTGTGGCCATTCGCTTCCGAACACGCACATACTTGTCTAGGTGGTTCCATGTTTTCATGCATTCGCTGACCTCCAGCTCCGTATTTTCAGCAATCTCCTTCCAAGAAATGCTTGCCATTTGGCAGTCTTTATACTCGTAATGCCTTGATGAAACATTTTACAGGTGGTCGTACTTGCGGACCTCTTCAATGATCCTCTTGTCGGCTTGGTCCATTTTTGCGTGTAGCGCAAGAATGTGAATGGCGGTGATTTTGTGCTGAAGCAAAACAAACACAGTCCATTGCCGTCATGTCACCCACGCGTTGACGTCACGCGTGGTCAGGATTTTGTGGAGGTGCACATCAGGCTACGGCGTAGGGTCGTAAATCGGGTCTGCGTTGACGGCATAGGTCCACCGTCACCGCTACACGGAAGCATGAATCAGTCTCAAGAGTGATGTCTTTCCATTCCACTCCCAAGTAAGGCCAGTAGTCAGAAAAGGAACAACGTTTTTCTAGACTTGAGGGAAAAAATAGTCTTTGACTTCATTTCAGTATGAATGTGTGTAAAACCAAACCAACAAAACATGGGAAATTGTGTATGCTTCCACCAAGACTTTTTATTTCTTCACATCCCTTTTATTCAGAATAAGGTGGGGTATGATGAGTTAAGTCTATGTAAACAAACATTACCACAGAAAAAAACTATGCATCTGAACTTGTGATCCAGGCACTGCACTAGAAGTGATAGTACCTGTAAGACACTACACTATAAAAATCAAAAGGGGAGCATTTTGAAGTTCACTGCATAGACTTTTCATGAACTGACTAAAGTGGCTACAAGAGTGTCTGACAAAGGGAAAGTAAGGCAGGAAAAGACAGAGGTAGGCTTTTTTTCACTTAAGGGAACATTTGTGTGTACTAAAAAAAAAAAAAAAAAAAAAAAGCAAAATGTAAAAGACAGATAAACATCACGAGTGGTGGATATGCGCACATCCCTGCAGCCAGTCTAGCTGTCATAACACTGATTAATGTCGCCGTTTGTGCGTGACAAAGTGAACGGCTGAAACAAATGATAAAAGTCCCGTATAAATCTGTGTGGAAGAGGCTGTCTGGGACTGTCACGCTCGCAAATTTGACATCGCCAGCTGAAGGATTGTGAAGGGTAAATACGGCACTGCGTGGAAGACTCAAGATAGGAGGGAAGTGAGTGACAATAGCCCTGCGAGAAAAAGAAGTGACACATTTATCGCGGGTTGCAGAAAAGAAAGAAACAAACAAACAGTAGAAGTAATATGCGCAGAACTGAGAAAAAGAAATTAGAGAGGTCATTACGACAGCAAATCTCACCTAGCTTAGCACCGCTTGACGACACAATTCCCGTTTATTAAAAGGAAGAACGTAAAAACCAATTAATCAGGTGTTTAGTGGCAAAAGGCTTTTGATGTAACATCCCAGAGGAGACCGCTTCATGTCCTGCATTGAAGCATGTCAGAGTTCAGGGCTTTAAGGGATTGCGGCACAGGCTTAGCGTGTCTGGACAAGGACAGTTATTGAGTGCGCTCGTCCTTGGGGGTCGGACAAGGGCTTACGTGATGGTGACGAGAGTGACGGTGGCAGATGTCCCTGATTGTGTCCTATAGTGAGTCACGTAGCAAAAGGAAATTGTGACCTTTAAAAAGGTGCTACTTGACTTTTACAGCTTGGGAGCAGAACTGGACCTTTGGAACCCGAGTCAGTATTTATTAGAGTAGGATTTCCTATTGTATACATAGTGTAAATTTCTTCAACAAGACCTTGAAGAAGAGTGAAAGGAAATGTCCAAAATGGAGAATTATATTTAACAATCGTCATTTTTTTGTATGGTTGAGAAAATTCCGTGTATGAAACGACCATACATTAATCAGGGTTCTTACACCTTTTTAAAAGAAAAAAATGAATGCATTTTAAGACCTTAAAATATAGTTTAAGATCAAAACATGTTGCAACAATTTCTGACGATAAAAAAATAATTTTGCTAAAACTGACGTTTTTTTCCTCTCATGTACAACTCGACGCCTTTGACCTCCATTGTCCCGAACCAAAAATTATTTTTGCAGACTTTTTTGCAGTGTGAGAACCTCTAGGTACCTCACCATATGATACGCGATCCAAGGCTCACGATAACGATCTAACGATACAAAAATTATCAGGAAATCATTCAAGGATGTTCGAAAAAACAACTAATAAGCTCTTGATATCCCTCTACTGTGAATTGGAATGAGTTTGTCACTAGTAAACGTCCAATCAATTTGAAGTGAGAGGGTGCCAGCATTCGTTCATTCGGTGCCATCCCTTCCATTTCAAACAGTGTCAGCCAATGCCAGGCAGTGAATTAATTTTGTAGCATTTACAGGTCACTTCCTGTTAATTTTGGGTTATTGACTCAATAATGTCCCCAAATGAAAAGGAAGTGGCTCAGAATTAACAGGACGTAAATGCCCCAAAATGAACATGAAGTGACCTGTAAATGCCCAAAAAAAGAAAAGACTTCCAGACTAGTCGATGACATAAATGCCTCGACGAGCACAACATCTCGTCGATGGTTAAAGGAGAGTTAATAAAAAAAAAATATATATATATATATATATACAGTATACACTATACAGTATATGCAGTATAGACTACATATACATGGCGGAAAGACTGAAAAAGCAGTTTCTGCTCTTGCACTCCTCATTAAAAGAAACTGCTGTATTTTAAAGTGCCTGTGACACGAAAAAGCATGTTTATTTCATAATACACGCGGTATTTTATGCCCCTGGATGATATTGGCCGCTTGGATGTGTGTGGAAGCGATCGCTATTTTTATTTAGTTTTTTTAATCCCGCGCCATGAAAATGAGTGACTTCCGGCTTCGATCTCGCATTGAGGAGGAGGGCGCTGTGACGTGTACGGTAGAAGACGTCCTCTTCACGCTACAGTGTACTGTTGTGTATGAGGACGAAGGATTCAGCTGATTTTGCGGATTAATACGTTTATTTTTCGCATCACGCCAGCCAAACGGCTGCAGAAAAATCATTCTGTATGAGGGAGAGGCGTATGCGCCTTTTTGGAGTTTCAAAAGGCTCCCATTCACCGTGGATATTTACTGTGGGACCGTTGGACTTAGGAGGAAGAGAGTAAACATCTTGTTTTGTATTATGTCAAATACGAATACAGCGATTACAAAGTAAACACTACAAACTTTCTTTAAATGAAGGACTACTTACGTTGATCATTGATAGGCATGTAAAAAGCTCTCCTAATGCTCATTAGCAGCAGAACGTTAGCTGCACAACAACTCCAGCCACCCTCCTCCGGGGAACAAACTGTAAATTGCTCTCCGCCGGGCGGTTTGCCGATCCGCGAAGACAATCGACAACCGGGTCGTCATGTCAAATAATCCAGGATAGTTATGTGTGATTTTCCGCTTCGAAGACTTTGAAACATCACTCGGTTCGGGTTAGCATGTCGGCTAGCTGTCACGCCTTCTGGTTTGTTTACATTCTCCGAAGCCGGGGAAGGGAAATGACATATGTCCGATTTAGGTGTCATAAAATATCGTTCGGGAGGTGCGACAGTAAAGTTGAAGTCAACAGTTTTGACCATTATGGAGTAATTTTGCCATGTCATCCTGAATAAATGCATTTTTATTATTTCATATTCCATTCAGCACAAGACTGTTATTTGTCATGACCATGCCATTTATTTAGCAATTGGGGAAAATACTTGGATAAAAAGAATATCCTGTAAAAATATTTAAGTAAAGAGACAGAAACAATGACATTTTGCCGCTCTCTTTGTCGTGTTTTCCCTCGTTGTGAATAGTTCCCCCTCGACGGGCTGACTGGTCCTTCTCAAGCCATTTATATAGCTCTTGGGGAAAATACTTGGATAAAAAGAATATCCTGTAAAAATATTGAAGTAAAGAGACAGAAACAATGACATTTTGCCGCTCTCTTCGTCGCGTTTTCCTCGTTCTGAATAGTTCCCCCTCGACGGGCTGACTGGTCCTTCTCAAGCCATTTATATAGCTATTGGGGAAAAATACTAGGATAAAAAGAATATCTTGTAAAAATATTGGAGTAGAGAGACTGAAGCAATGACATTTTGCGGCTCTCTTCGTCACGTTTTCCTCTTTCTGAATAATTCCCCCTCAATGGGCTGAATAGTAAAACCGATGAGCCCAGTCTACCGCTGACGTCATCCACCTGTTGGGGACGTTAAAGCCCTATAATGGTAGGCGTGGCTAACCGGCAGATTAAAAGACTAATTTCTTGTCATCTGTGCTTTGCTAAATTGTTGTATATAGTCGAATCGTCTCAAAATATGATTCTAATTCACATAATAATGCCATTTAAGACTTTTTTTCTCGTGCCATATGCTCTTTAAGCCAAGACAACTTTTTTGTTTGATAGAACAATATGTCTATATGCTGTCATAGCATATTCATTGCGCATTAAGCCCCCGAACTATTTTTAATTTGTCTGTTTTACCCTGGAAACCCCAGTTTACAGATGTCCCGCAACCGCTTTTGTTCCAACCCAGCCATAAAACAAAGGTAATGTCGAAATGTCTGTCATTTGTATATATTAGAATCATTAATCGATGTCTAATATTTCGTTTAGAAAAAAAAAAAACTTTCAAAAATTATTCACTTGCATATTTTAAACTTTTAAACAAATTACATCACAATGAAAAAAATGGCGTCTGTAAAAAAGTCACGGATATCTACCTCATAACTATCGCTTTATTGTATTTTTTTGTTACTGTCGCATTTTCTCTGATATGTTTGATAAATAATTGACCCAAACAAAGGAAATTTGAAAAAAATGTTTATAAGGGTAAATATATGAAGAAGAAAATCTCGACCCTTCCTTTATATCTGCAATTTCTGCATTGCGACCCTTGTTATATTACCGTGTTTCACCCATAAAATCCCCAAAAAATCCAGCTGTGGCCATTCACAGCTGTGTCTTGACACTCAGTGATACATGCTACATGGAGTTTTTGGATTGAAACAAGGTAAGTACGCGATTATGTGTGGTTAAAATCACGGCGTCTTTAATTCTGCTCTCGCGTGCTCTCACCTCCAGTTAGGGTTTTGCTGTTTATTTATTTATTTATTTATTTTTTAGCGGCCTACTGTTCAAAATTTTTCTTCCCCCAGAAAATTGAGATTTTAAGCTTTCCAATGATGTTTAATACGTGCATATCGGAAAATTATTAAATTTGACCAAATTGGTTGTCTCAGAGCAGAACTTCAAGTCACCTGAGTGTTTTGTGCAATTTATATTTTGTGGAAAGTTGACAGTGGGAGAGTTGAGAGTAGGGACTACTGCAACTGAATAAGCAGCTACGTACTTTACATAGCGCGTTGCCGCCTCCGTTGAAATCAGCAATATTGAAAGCATCTTGTGTTTAAGAATCGGTTTTACAAGTAGGGAAATCTTTATTTTTGCTTCATCTACATCAAACTATAATCAAAAGACGAATTTATACTAAAGTTTTGTCGTAGCTCCCAGCTACAGTACATGTATGTAACGTGTTTAGCGGCTCACAGCTACATTACTCTTAATTATTAATGAGACTTATTCTGGTAGCAATAGTACGACTTTAATCTCGTAGTGCTTTTTGAAATTTTTATTTTGCTCTATTACTTCGTTACAAGAACATGTATCTTTTTTTTTCCCCACATACTTTACTCCAGTGAAAAGTGACATTTATCTATTTACTCGGCTGGTGCTCACTCTCATGCTAAAAACAATATAGAAATACCACAAAAAGAAAGTAAAAATTGTTTTGAAGCCTGTTGGAAAAGCAAAGTCATAGTGTTCTGAATCTGTTTACATTCCACCGTTTTGCAGTAGTTAATGCCATCAGCATTTGACCTCATTGTTTGTGATCTATTATTGTTATTTGTGTTTATTTGTAACTTAAGAACGAATTGAAGTATTCCAAAACATTTTTGTGAATAATCGTCAACAAAAAATTAATTTTAAGTTTTAAAAAAAATGTATAGTCCTACTCAAAAAATTTGCATATTGTGATAAAGTTCATTATTTTCTGTAATGTACTGATAAACATTAGACTTTCATATAGTTTAGATTCATTACACACAACTGAAGTAGTTCAAGCGATTTGTTGTTTTAATATTGATGATTTTGGGGGAAAAAAATTAAATTAAAAAAAAAAAAAAAAAAAATCCCTATCTAAAAAAATCTAAAAAAAAAGGTACTCTAAAGAAGCTACAAACCTGATCATCTGAATCAACAAATTAACTCAAAACCCCTGCGAAAGATTCCTGAGGCTTTTAAAAACTCCCAGCCTGGTACATTACTCAAAACCGCAATCATGTGCAAGACTGCCGACCTGATTGCTGTCCAGAAGGCCATCATTTGCCACGTTTACATGGAGCCAAATATTCCAATTACAATCGGAATATTTGTTCAAACCGAATAAATGTGTTCCATATAAACACCTCATTCGGAATGAACAGGCCCAAACCGAATGGAATTTCATTCCGATTCACAGGGGTGGAATATTCCTTTTCCCAAACCGATTAGAAGAAAATTATATCATGTAAACAGGGAAGCGGAATGGTGTCTGGTTGCGTTCTTTCTGCACATGCTCCGTACTGACGTGGTGACGTCACTTTGTGACGTAAGTAACGTCACTTGCAACATGGCTTCCAAGCACAGCGCACCTAATTGGAGTCCGGCGGAAAGATTGTATTTAATTCAAACTTTAAAAGAATTGAATATAATTGCTCGCTTAGACGGGCATAAAACGAGGAACAGTGAACTATTTAAAAAGTTCACGAGAGGTTACACGAAGCCGGAATAGACCGGAGCGTTGACCAGATAAGAAACCGGTGGAAAACCGGCTACTACAAGGCAAAAGAGCAAAACAGCAGAAGCGGATACGACCCCACAAACACAACAAGTGCGTTAAAGTTAAAACAGCAGCACTCCGACGATCGATCTCCATGTTTTGCAACGTGACGCTTTGTTTCGATTAATCTGCGCATGTCAGACGGCAGTTGTCAAACGTCCTTTCGGAATAAAGGCAGTCACATGTAAACGCTGGATCGGATTAGATGAAGTGACATGTAAACAGCTGATCTGAAATTTCCATTCGGAATGATTTGAATCGGTATGAATAAAAGTCAGCCTGTAAACGTGGCTATTGACACCCTCAAGCAGGAGACTAAGACACAGAAAGGAATTTCTGAGCGAATAGGCTGTTCCCAGAGCGCTGTATCAAGGCACCTCAGTGGGAAGTCTGTGAGAAGGAAAAAGTGTGGCAGGAAACATTGCATAATCAGAATAATCAGAAGAGGGGACCGCACCCTGTGAAAGATTGTGGAGAAGGGCCGATTCCAGACCTTGGGGGACCTACAGAAACAGTGGACTAAGTCTGGAGTAGAAACATCCAGAGCCACCGTGCACAGGCGTGTGCTGTAAATGGCAGAAGCGCCTGACCTGGGCTACAGAGAAGCAGCACTGGGCTGTTGCTCAGTGGTCCAAAGTACTTTTTTCAGATGAAAGCAAATTTTGCATGTCATTCAAAAATCAAACTGCCGGAGTTTGGAAGAAGACTGGGGAGAAGGAAATGCCAAAATGCCTGAAGTCCAGTGTCAAGTACCCACAGTTAGTGATGGTCTGGGGTGCCATGTCAGCTGCTGGTGCTGGTCTACTGTGTTTTATCAAGGGCAGGGTCAATGCAGCTAGCTATCAGGAGATTTTGGAGCACTTGATGCTGAAAAGCTTTATGGAGATGAAGATTTCATTTTTCTGCACAACCTGACACCTGCTCACAGTGCCAAAACCACTGGTAAATGGTTTACTGACCATGGCATTACTGTGCTCAATTGGCCTGCCAACTCTCCTGACCTGAACCCCATAGAGAATCTGTGGGATATTGTGAAAAGGAAGTTGAGACACCAGACACAACACTGTGGATGAGCTTAAGGCCTCTATTGAAGCATCCTGGGCCTCCATAACACCTCAGCAGTGCCACAGGCTGATTGCCTCAATGCCACGCCGCACTGAAGACGTCATTTCTGCAAAAGGATTCTAAAACGAAATATCGGTTCTTGGTGGGAGCACAAAGACAACCTTTTGGGCTAAAAAGTACCATGATATATCACTTTCGAGATATTGTCACATGGATACTTTGCACAGGGCACTGATGTTATTTTCACCAGGGGTCAACCACCACTCAAAGGCATCGTCCGCTGCACTAAGGCCCCAGTCGTTCTGCTCGGTCGTCGAGCGCCTGGCATCCCGGATGTCCTACCGGTTGTTCTGCTCAGTCGTCCGCCGCCTGACATCCATTCGGTCGTCTTCCGCCGGCGCCCGGCCGTGCGGCTTAGCCGTTCGTTGCCGTTGAATCGGGTTGTAGGTCTTACCAAATGTGCTACTGCCCTCCAGAGGCCAGTTTTATTGCTTTAAGATGGATTTTTAGCTTTGTGCTTTTGAGCTAAATTGAATCAGAACCCAGAGATGTCTTTTTTGAAAAAAAAAAAATGTGTCCCAACGTGGTTGGGACACTGAAACAATTAGAAATAGAACGTATTTATACGTTTTTGGGAGCAAATCAGTTAATAACTCATATAACACATGTGAATAACACATTTTAGTCCATCGCAAATGCAGTACAGCGAACCCCTCGAATGTTTTTAACGCGATACTAGTGTTGTGCTAAACATACAGTACTGACTGCTTGGTTTACACAGCAGCTGGTGTGTAATATATATTTTTTTAATTTATAAAACAAAAAGCTCCGCCTGTTTTGTTTCATTTCCCCCTCGACATCACAGTCAGTTCTCTTTTTTCCACTCTTCACAGCATCAACCTCTTGAGCAGCGAGGATATGACGAACAACAGAAGTGCTGTACCGGTGCCATCCAAACTCCACTGATGTCAGTCCATGTGGTTAATGCATGCGCAGGCTGGCTCCATATGCTCACCTGTACAAGCTCTTGAAGACTTACTAATGAGTGCTGACAATTTTGCTTCTGGTTTTGCAGTTAGAGGTGAATACAAAACTAACTGCTCTCTCAAAGCTAATTCAGCCTTTTAATGTATTTCTCATTAACTTTCTCTCTGATTGTGATTTTCTTTTGAATGTATCTTAACTTTTACAATTGAACTTAAAAATTGAACAAGCAGTTGGACAAAATGCATGGAGTCGTGTTGCCAGGCAGACTTTCACAAGGCTGAAGCCAACTTTTTGAACGTTTGAATTATGAATGCTTCTTGTTGTGTAAATTATTGAAATTATACCCTGAATTCCAATGTTGGTTTTGTCAACAATGATGAAAACGAAAATATTTCCTCGTTGAACAATTTTTTCATGACGATGACGAGCTAAAAACGTGGCTTGGAAGACAAGAACATAACGAGACAAATACCAGTTTTTGTCTGACAAGACTACGAGACGAAAATGTGACATCGTTTCAGTCATGTGTTCACAATGCGTGCGTGACATTTTCACATTGTACCTGGAGTGCACCAGCTTACATCGTGGCGATGTTTGCGCCGTATAACCTCTCCCTCACTCTCCACACGGGGTTCATGATGTGTCTCAAGCTAGGCTGCGCTCCCTCTGTCTTGTTTGGAAACATGGTAAGATTTGTTTTCTTACCTTGATAAGATAGAATATGCAATCTTGCTTTAGTGTTTAAAGGTCTGTGCTGAGTGATCATCAGACACTTAATGTCATCCTAGCATTTGCGTAGCATACACATTAGCATTAGCTTCAGAATGGCGAGCATTCACTTATGACACTGGTTGGTCTAAAGCAGAGCCACTTGGCTTTTCTGGTCAGTAAGTCTAGAAGATGTTAAACACTCGGACAGTTTTTTTTCTTACAGCTCGTGGTTTCTAGGTAGGTTTAGCTGAAAAGAATGTATAATGTTTCGTAATTTTTCACACCATTTAAACCACTGCGATTAGTCAAAAACCGCGAAGGAGATATCATCTTAGATGACATCTAATATTTAGTTTAAAAAAAAAAAAAACGACTTTTTAAAATTATCCACTCACATATTTTAAACTTTTGAACAAATTGCGTCACATCGGAAAAAATAGTGTCTGTAAATAGGTCAAGGACATCTAACTCATAAATATCGCTTAATTGTATTTTTTTTTCCCCGTTACTGTCGCATTTCCCCGATATTTTAGATGATAAATAATCGATCCAAACAAAGAAAAATAGAAAAAGAAAAAAAAAACTTAAAAGGGTAAATATCGGAAAAAGAAAATCTCGACCACTCCTTGATGTCTGCGATTTCTGCATTGCGACCCTTGTTATATTACCGTGTTTCACCCATACAATCCCCAAAAAATCCGTCTGTGGCCATTCACAGCTGTGTCTTGACACTCGGTGATACATGCTACACAGATTTTTGGGATCGAAACAAGGCCATAATATCTAGTTAAAATCATGGTGTCTTTAATTATGCTCAATCATGCTCTCACCTCGAGTTAGGGTTTAGGGCAGGGGTGGGATGGGCAAACAGGTCCTCGGGGGCCGCAGCGGGTCCTGGTCTTTGTTCCAACTGATCCAGCACAGAGCTTTTAACCAATGAGGTTTCAATGGAAACAAGAAGCACCTGACTGCAATCAACTGATTGCACTTAGAACACACCAGATTGGTGAAAAGGTGTTCTCTTGATGGGTTGCAGCAAAAACCCGAACCCACAGCGGCCCTTTGTGGATTAGTTTACCCACCCCTGGTTTAGGGGTTTTATTATTTTTAATGTCCTCTTGTTCTAAATTTTCTCCCTCCAGAAAATTGAGATTTTAAGCTTTCCAATGATTTATAACACATGCATACAGGACAATTTTGAAATTTGGTCACCTGAGTGTTTTCCGCAATATACACACATATATATACACACACACACACATATATATATATTAGATTCATATAAATTTTAATACATTTTTAAGTACTTCAAATGTAATAATTATGATCGGTATAAAAACATGTTACTGTCCTACCGAATTATTTTTAAACAAGAATAAAGTAGTAGAAAGTTGCTTGGCTTTATTAAATGCTTCATTGAGTGAGTCTACTCAAATCCGGTATAGCTGCTCACTTACACACAATGAGTTGCCACAGTAACTGTTTAACAAGTTAAACAAGGATTGACGCATGCGGGCTTTAGAAGTTCGTGACTGGCGAGATCAAACACAACCATCTGTCAATCATTGGTAACTTTAAAAAGCAACTCCTGTGCACGTGCGCTGCCTGACGAACAAAGAGCAGGGGGAGGGAGGGAAGGAGGGAGCGAGAGTTAAGAATACGCGATCGGCTTGGGACAGCTCGTCTGCATTTTTTTTTTCTTCTTTTTTTATAATTGAAAAAAAATACGCGATTGACTGAGGGCACGAAGTAGCGAGGGATCAATCACTGTAGTGCTTTTCCTGCTGAGCGTGTATTATCATCACAAAGTTGGCATTGTCCTTGTAGACGCTACAAAATGTGCTTGTCAATCTTTTCATTCGAAATTGGTAGAAACTTGTTTTCGTCTGTAAAATTCTAATTGAAAATTTTAGTTCAAAAATATTTTGAGTAACTGTCGACTAAAACTAGACAAAATTTGCAGAGATTTTGTCGACTAAAACTAAACGAGGACGAAAACATTTTGAAATGACTAAGATATGACAACGACTAATAAGTATTTTTGTGCCATAGACCATCAAAAATCAAAAGTGCTGCCAAAAAACACTGCTGCATTCAATATAAAATACATATTAAAATGAATTCCTAGCTAGCAAGCAGACGCATCAACATAGGAAAATGGCTCAGATTCTTGTTGCTTGGCAGACTTTGCAAAGCTACAGCGACTAAAGCTATTGAAATAAAACACTATTATTCGTGAAAAACTATGCTGCAATAAATACAGTATACAGTGGTGCCTCAACATACAATCGCTTTGACATCCAACGTGAAATTTGACTCACTATTTGCTTCTACATCCGACAACATGCTCGAAATACTACGATTTATGACAGCACCGCAATTTGTTTTCCCGCGAGACGGACGCATGGCGGATTTTTTTGTGACATAAATAGACATGGGTTCCAAGAATGTCATGAAAGGTGGTGAAAAAAGGAAAAAGGTGAGGCTTACCATTGAAAAGAAGATGGAAATGATAGAAAAAAATAACTGTATTGCACGCGTCCGTGAACTGGCTCAACAATATGGCCGTAAAATGTCTACAATCTCGACAATCCTCCTTCGACCTCCGTTCGCCAGTTTGTATAAGTAAAGGTGACAACCATCACCAAAGAGATCGCCAGCTTTGTCAGGTTTTAATAATTTACAGTGGGGAGAACAAGTATTTGATACACTGCCAATGGGTTTCAAATACTTGTTCTCCCCACTGTATTTCAGAACTTGTGCAATACAACATGCCTACTGTCCGGACTGGAAAAAAGTGAAAGTAAAAAGTCTCACTCTGTCACGTCAGCCACGCAGTGCTTCAGGTACACTATGCAAAATACATCCGCCACATTACAACCCGATTCGTTACATTATTACAGGTATTGTTATTATTATTATATTATTTGTACGATTTTTTTCATTATTTGTTTTGCTCTGTGTAATTGCTATTTGCAATAGTACCAGCAGCATTTATTAAAGATTTAGTTTAGGTTTTCGAACTGTGGAACAAATGAATGGAATTATAATGTATTCTTACGGGGAAATCCTGCTCGACATAAAGCCATTTCGACTTAAAAGTCCTGGAACGAATTACCGTATTTTTTGGACTACAAGTCGCACCTGAGTATAAGTCGCACCAGCCATAAAATGCCCAACGAAAAAAGAAAAAACATATACAAGTCGCACCGGAGTATAAATTGCATTATTGGGGGAAATTTACTTGATAAAATCCAACACATAGCCAGATATGTCATCTTGAAAGGCAATTTATTTGATATAAAAATACAATAGAGAACAACATGCTGAATAAGTGTACAGTGTACAGTGTACAGTGCATGAACAACGAAATGTGAATATACTGTCCTCACCAGGACGCTACGGCTCGGTCCTGGCTATACAGCGAGCTCAACTCCCAAATGACGATGCTGGACATCCGTATAATTTGCTGAATCAATTTCATCCTCGATACCAAACAGATCGCATCAACGTAAACGAATGATAAATATGTGTTTTTACAGCAATGACACACATGGTTAGCGTGTGTTCGCTAGCATTGGCACATCGTTCAAACAACCACACAACTGGCTCTAAGTGTCCGATCGCGGGTGGAAAACACACAACAACATAAAAGATGATACACACAGGCGTTGCCTCTGTAGAGATATTTTACAAGCATAAACAATGAACGTAGGTTCGCAACCGTGATTCTCTCTTCTAAGTCGCCCACTCACTCAGAGTTGCGTTGTCTTCTGGCGTGTGAGGTGAGCGTTCTTCTTCGCGTAAACAAGTGCGAGTGCGCCCCCACTTGGGCGTGAAAGCGCCACAAACTAAAAGCATGCATTTCGATATAAAAAAGTCAATAACACAATTGAACACACATTGCCAAAGGCAGAACTCGAACGTAGCCGTGGCTATTAAGAGTTATTCAGGTAGCTATAGCAAAGAGAACATGCTAACAAGTTTACCAAACCATCAGTGTCATTTAAAAACATTAAAATAACATGTGAAATGATATCATAATGTGTTAATTTCATACATAAGTCGCTCCTGAGTATAAGTCGCACCCCAGCCAAACTATGGGGGAAAAAAAAAAGACTTATAGTCCGAAAAATACGGTAACTTCATACGTATGTAGAGGTATCACTGTAAAAGCATTTTTCTGAATATTTTGGGGCATTCCTCTTCCAGCCCCAAATGAAGACTTTGTTGTAGAAATAGAAATTAAATGCTGTTAATTAGAAAGTGATGTACTGCAGCATTAGCCCCGTGCAGTAGCCAACCAGGCGAGAACAAGATTGATTTCAAATGACTCACAAAAAGTATCAAGTCAACCCCAGTCAGTATGAGAACACAGTTTTAGCAATGGACACATTATTCAATTATTCTACCAACCTCATGCCGTCGTATTAATGTGGCGCCGAGAAATAAATATCTCATCAAACAAATCATGAATCTAATCATTTTATGCAGTACCGGGAGGAAATTAAAGCTGCCTGGAGATAATTAACACAAGCTGAACAGGTCAGCGGGCTATCACTGCGCCATTAAATATACCTGACAGATAAATAAAAACATTTACACCAGCGCGCTTTTCTTTTTATGTCCATTCAGGAAACGATTCATCCATTCAGTGCTTACTCAAATGTTTGCTCTTGAGAGGAATCATTAAATTTGGTGCTGTCACAGAACTTTTATAAGCGATGCACACGTGCACGCTGCCTCAAGCATCTTGCAATTACCGTCATTGGGAAATTGTGTTTGTGTTGGGAAGTGGAGGCTTCTCCTGGGAATATTTCACGCAGCAAGCGTAGGGGTGTGATTTTTGCTAGCTCTGCAGTCTGAACTAGGCCCACAGTCATGATTGAGTGATTTTTCCTTGGATCGATAATCCACACGAGCAAGGACAACAACATATCCTTGGATTTCTGCTCAAACCGGATTCCAAACAGAGACTTTTTAGACATCAGGTCAGATGCATGCTCACAATCAAGCGTGGGTCCAGGCAAAGGTGGGTAAACAAGCCCTCATTAGTCGCCCGATTCCCGAAGAGCCTTATAACGCCCGGCGCGCCTGCGGCTGTTACAGAACATGCTTGGAATATCTACTCATACCTGTCAATACCTTCAAACTGTGATATACAAAATATACAAGACTTCAGAGCACACTGTAATGCAATAATATATTGTGGGGTGGGGGAGTATATAGGTTAATTGAAAATGCTTATTACGATGGTGCAACAATGTTTTGTTAACTTAATGGCCGCCACTTATGAGTGGAGACATTTTACAAATTTCCATGAACAAACTCTTACCTTAGAAACTTTCACTTCGAGTTTAACCCTTTCAGTGCCATTGACGGCGATTGACGGGCAACCCATTTCAGTCGTGCCAGTTTCTTTCATTGTCGGTCAATGTCTGAAAATCCCAATAAAACAAGCACACATGTTAACTCATTGGCTGCCATTGACAGTGATAGACAGCCAATCCATTTGAACTCTGAGGGCTGCCAGCAAATAAATGTTCATTCATTCTCAGCCCTTCCAGTTCAGATGGATAGGATGTCTACTCGAGACAAGGCATGTGCCGATTACCGGTTTCAAGGTATACCATGGTATGAAAACGTATGAAAGGTTTCAAAACCGCAAAATTTTTCCGTCATACCGTCCCTCCGGTATTAGCTATTTTTTATGTCCCAAAAATGCATGGAAAAATCTCCCACTCCCAATTGTTGCTCAGTTTTATCAAGTCAACTGTGCTACATGATGGCTGGAGGAGGTGAAGCTCTTGAACTTTTTACCCCATCGAAGAAAACAATCACTGGTACGGGAATACTTCGGCCACAGAAATGTTACAGACGGCCGCAGCTTAGAGGTGGAGGGCCAACCAACATGTAAATCATGTTTGCGGAGATTGACTGCCAAGGAGGCAGTATCTCCAATATAATTTCGCATTTATACAAATTAAAGGTTAGTAAACACTAGAAGTGGGAATCTTGGGGCACCTAACGATTTGATTACGATTCAAAGGGTACAATATGATTATAAATTGATTATTGATGCACACCCCCCAGCTATTAGCTGCTTTTAATGTTTCGTACATGAGTTACAAAAATTGTACATAAATACTCTCAGGCTTAAATTAAGTACTATTTCAGTATCAAGTTAACAGTTCACAACAGTAAATAAAATACTCAACTCCCCATTTTGTATCAGCAGCTTTAAAATGCATTCAATTATTGTTGTAAATCAACCGTGAAGTTGTTAAAATTGCTCCCAAAATTTCCATAATTTCCCTTCTGCTTTCGACACGTGAAAGTTTTACAACTGTTTCATCATTTAAAGACAGATTCAAGTTAAGATTTTGCCGATTTAGGAGTATTTTAGATAAAAAGTTAATTAGGTTCTCTCGGACGGTTCGCTACAACACCCTTCCAGAGAAGTCTACTCACGTCGACAAGTCAGTCATTTCGCATCTAGTTCTTTATAAATGTGATATCTACTTTAGCATTATGTGGGCGTAGTTTTTAGCGGCTGTCGGGAGCGGTCAGGTATTATTGTATTTTTATTTAGCGGTAGGAGTTGAGCCAAAGCCGTGAGATGGGCATGATGTTTTCTCTCGGTCCGTTCCTCATTGCGTCCCGAAAACCGCGCTGACTGTGTTTTAGTTCCACTTTACTTAGCATATTTCAATAATCGGAATTTGGATGTTTGTGAATCGTTCTCGAATCTTCCACGGCCAAAATCGCGAGTAATCAAATCATCTGAAATCTCGCACACCTCTAGTAAACACTGTCATGAACATTTCCCACCAGCTACGAGAGTTAACTCCAGCGTGTTTAGTGTGTCCAGCGGTTGTAAAATGTGTCTTTTTCATCTCTGGCAACTGTCTGTGTTGAGAAAGAGAATGTGTATAATGTAAACATGATACGAGTCATACACATGTGCTTTTTCTGGAATTATATAATTATATTTATTTTCGTTCTGACGGTAATAATGTTGAGCTGTGGCTGTGGATTTAAAGGACTGCATTTAATTTTATTTTGAAGAATTTGTTATTTAATTTATTTTAACTTAGAAGTATACATATGCTCCAATTTGCTAATATGTTTTAAAAAATAAAAAACATGTTCAATGGATTTTTTTTTTTTTGTTAACCCAGATATAACATTCTAAAGCTGTAATAGCAATACCGTGATATTTTGGCTTAAGGTTATCATTCCGTCAGAATATTCTATCGCCACATGACTACTTGAGACAAACATATTTAAATTCACAGTACTTATCTAATAAAAATGAAAAATCAATTAGAAACACGTAAAAATGGTCATTTACAGCTTTAGTCAGTGTTTTTTTGGGGTTTGAATTATTATTTTTCAACAAAACGGAGCTCCTATAATTGAAAATATTTAAACGAATAAGAAAAAAAAACTGATTTAAGTTTTAGATTAAGCACCCAAGTTCATTTTAGAAACAGCTGTCATAGCAAAACTATACAAATTGTGTTCGCCAGTGTATACATGCAAATATCATTGTCGGAATCAATAAAATTCAAAAGTATCCATCCATGAAATGTGTGCATTACATTCATAACCCTTTCCTCTAACCAGTAACCAGCACCCCTTAGCAGCGATTGGGATTTATGAATTATCAAACAGTACGTACGCCTCCTCATTTATCTGTTCATCCCTAGCTATTAACGTAATTAGCTTTTGGAACCGGGAGCCGCATCACTCGTAATAAAGAAGCCCGGAAAGCAATGTGCAAGGACACAACGATGGCAAATTGGAGCGAAGCGAATTGCGAGTCATGCGGGGCGAGTCGTCTCGCAGGAGAAATAAGTCAGGTCCATGCCGGCAGCTGATGTCGTAATTGCTCCCTTCAAAAGAGCTCCAGCCTAGCCGGGAAACAAAAGGCTGACCTTTTTTACTTTGTATTTATTATTTCTTTTGTTTGTTTGTGATTCTAAAACTCTATTACCGCTGCGCCATTGTGGTCAAAAGCCGTGACCTTCTCCTTCCGGCTGGCTCGGCAAATATTCTAATTATGTCATTCAGGACTTTAGAGGGTTGCCATTTCGACCCCTTTTATTTTTGACATATGCCATGAATGCAACAATGTGTATGACTTAGACCTTAAACTAAAACACATTCTTAAGGTGATGCTTTTGCATACAAAAGTGTCTGATGCTGTTGTCATAGCGACAACAAGAAGAGTGATGTCATCGTGGTGAGAGCAGATCAACAATTTATACATACACATGTGTACAGGTTTCTGTCTCAATAATGTAAAAGTATTTAGTAGTTCCAAAGTGAAGCATACTTGTCACTATGACGTTTATATTAGGGCTTATGCAGCTATCGATTATTAAGGTAATCGATTAATCTATTGATTAATTAGTTTGAATAATCGACTAATCAAACTACGAACATTTTGCAGAATAAATTTTAGATGTTAAACGAAGAAACAAGTGTTCATGCCTGAAATAACATTTGACTTAACAAAGATTGCACTTTCAAAAAAGGGTGCTAAATATAAATACAAATTAAATTCCTGTGTGTGTTTCTTCAAACTATGCAGAATTGCACTTTTTTTCACAAGAGCAATAAATGCATTTAAAACCAAATACCTGAGCTTAGACTCAATCAGCATAAAAAAAAAAAAAAAGAGGATCGTAGTACAACAATAGATCAATTGGCTAACTAGCATAGCAAAAGTCCGCTAGCTTAAATGGCATAAAATGCTCAGGTTTTGTTTTTTTTTGTTTTTTTACAAATTTAACAAATCGTTCAAACACATATTCTTTCACAATATCTTTCTAAACTAAATAATGAATGCATAAGCAAACATTAGCTCAAACAAAAACATACCTCATGTCGGTCTTAACAGAGAACAGCTAGATTCAGCCATGTTAGACTGGTTATGGCTAGGGCTGCAGCTATAGATTATTTTAGTAGTCGATTAATCGATGAGCTAGTTATTTCAAATAATCGAGTAATCGGATAAGGAACATAAAAAATAAAATACCTTAGCTGAGCCTCAAACGGTATAGAAAATAAATAAGAAACTAGGTACAACAAAAGAACAATTGTCTAACTTACATGGTAAAAGTCCGCTAGCTTAAATGCTATAAAATATAAAACTTTTTTTTTTTTTTTTTTTTGGATACAATGCTCTAAAGAAATGGTTCATACACATATTCCCACAAAAATTGGCTAAATATACCTTTAAAGAGCATACGACATGAGAAAAAAAGTCTTAAATAGCATTATTATGTGAATTAGAATCATATTTTGAGACGATTCGACTATATACAACAATTTAGCAAAGCGCAGATGACGAGAAATTAGTCTTTTAATCTGCCGGCTAGCCACGCCTACCATTATAGGGCTCTAGCGTCCCCAACAGATCGATGACGTCAGCGGGAGACTGGGCTCATCGGTTTTACTATCCATCCCATTGAGGGGGAATTATTCAGAACGAGGAAAACGCGACGAAGAGAGCCGCAAAATGTCATTGTTTCAGTCTCGCTACTCCAATATTTTTACAGGACATTCTTTTTATCCAAGTATTTTTCCCCAATAGCTAAATAAATGGCTTGAGAAGGACCAGTCAGCCCGTCGAGGGGGAACTATTCACAATGAGGAAAACGTGACGAAGAGAGCTGCAAAATGTCATTGTTTCTGTCTCTTTACTTCAATATTTTTACAGGACATTCTTTTTATCCAAGTATTTTCCCCACTTGCTAAATAAATGGCATGGTCATGACAAATAACATTCTTGTGCTAAATGGAATATGAAATAATAGAAATGCACTTATTCAGGACGACATGGCAAAATTATTCCATAATGGTCAAAACTGTCGACTTCACCTTTACTGTCGCACCTCCCGAACGATATTTTATGACACCTAAATCGGACATATGTCATTTCCCGTCCCCAGCTTCGGAGAATGTAAACAAACCAAGAGGCGTGACAGCTAGCCGACATGCTAACCCGAACCGAGTGATGTTTCAAAGTCTTCGAAGCGGAACACATCACTAGCCCGGATTATTTGACATGACGACTGGGTTGTCGATTGTCTTCGCGGATCGGCAAACCGCCTGGCGGAGAGCAATTTACAGTTCGTTCCCCGGAGGAGGGCGGCTGCAGTTGTTGTGCAGCTAACATGCAGCTAATGTGCACGAGGAGAGCTTTTTACATGCCTATCAATGATCAAACGTAAGTAGTCCTTTATTTAAAGAAAGTTTGTAGTGTTTACTTTGTAATCGCTGTACTAATATTTGGCATAATACAAAACAAGAAGTTTACTCACTTCCTCGTAAGTCCAATAGTCCAACAGTAGTAGGGCTTGGCCAATATCCACGGTGAATGGGAACCTTTTGAAACTCCAAAAAGGCGCACACGCCTCTCCCTCATAAAGCAAGATTTTTCTGCAGCCGTTTGGCTGGCGTGATGCGAAAAATAAACGTATTAATCCGCAAAATCAGCTGAATCCTTAGTCCTCATACACAACAATACGGCTGTTTAGTGAAGAGGACACCTTCACCCGTACCCGTCACAGCGCCCTCCTCCTCAATGCAAGACCGAAGCTGGAAGTCACTCATTTTCATGGCGCGGGATTCAAAAAACTAAATAAATATAGCGATCGCGTCCACACACATCCAAGCGGTCCAAATCATTCAGGTGCATAAAATACATAATACATGTATTATGAAATAAACATGCTTTTTCGTGTCACATGCACTTTAAACTAATTTACAAATGCATTAACACATAAAACATTAGCTCAAACAAAAACTCAGCTCATGTTGGTCCTAACAGGGAGCAGATGGATTCAGCCATGAGAATGAGGCAGACTAAAGGGCAGTGTATCCACCCAAATCAATCAAATTAAAGGCAAACACTTTATAAACAAAGCATTACAACGCCACTTTAATTAAACAAATACTCGAAGCAGCAAAATTTAATTCGAATAACTTTTTCTAATCGAATACTCGAGTTAGTCAATTAATCGTTGCAGCACTAGTTATGGCATATTCACTGTTGCCACCAATGGGCAGTGTATCCAGCCAAATTGATGAAGCTAATGCAAAACTTTCAAAAAGCCACCATTACAACGTCATTTAAACAAATCCTTGAAGCAGCAAAATTTGATTCGAAGCTCTTTTTTTAAATTCAATCAATTCATCGTTGTAGCACTAGTTTATATATCATAATATTCTTTTGTCAGCTCCTTGTCCGACATGTTTCTATTACCTTTTCTCTCTTCAAATCCTGGCAGTGGTCAAAAGACGCCCACCCCCTCCAACGGCACTTTGTATGCTTCACTTTTTGTTGCCACACAATCAGGTGGTGGATTTACTCCAAATAACACAGTCAGTCAACCCTGTCTGTTTTTGTGAAGGTTACGTGAGAAGCATTGATGGCGCATCCCCAAGACGCAGACTTGGGCTTTCTTATTCACCAGCTTCACAAAGCTTCCTATCTGAACATCAGCACCCCACAACCATTTGTAATTGTGCTCACTGCCGCCTGTGTGGGACTGGCTCATTAAACTCTCTTCCACTGTTTTATGCTGGACACCTAGTGAATGTCTTTTCAAACTTATTCAAACTAACTGGTTGCCACTGACGGCAATTGATGTCCAATCCCTGACCTGGGAGGGATGGCTGTGAATATTTCTGATATTCTTTTAGAGTGATGTAACAATGTCGGCAACAGTCTGGCTTTTTCAGTTCATAATTAACTCATTGGCTGTGATTGACAGCGATAGATATCCAATCCATTTAAAGTGGGAAGGTTGATGGAAATGAAAATCTTCAATTGCCGCAAGCCCTCCCGGTACAAATGCTAGAAGTGACAAACTAAAATTCACAGCTGAAGCATGAAAAAAGCCCCATGATTGGACATCTTTCAACGCCAATTAAGCTTAACAACATTTTCAATCACCACTATGTGAACAAGTGTAATGTATGAGAAAAGGTTTAAAAATGTTGTTCAATGTACAATTGCTAGGAAATGAAGGATTTTGGAAACTACAATCCATAACATTAAAAGAATCCGGAGAAATCTCTGCACATCAGCGTCAAGGCCAAAGATGAACATTGAATGACCGTGACCTTCAATCCCTTGAGCAGCACGGCATAAAAAATATTACCCCCATGTGCTCTGGAACACTTCAGTTAACAAATTTCTTTGCTCCATCTACAAATTCAAGTGAAAACTCAAGACACACAGTAGGATCTTTCATGCAGTATTTTGTGGCAAGAACCATCGTATCTTACATGTAGTTCAATTGTTTAAAGCAGTGGTCCCCAACCACCAGTACCACTCCATGACACATGTTACAGGGCTGCACAAAAATAATTTATTAGTGACCGCATTCTGGCGTGTGCCTCTTGACACACCGATCTGCCTGCCTACTCTATTGACTAATCAGAGAAGCGATATGTGTACGTCGCCCTCTAGTGGTGGCCCCCATTACTGGGGTGTTTACACACCTCAGTAACAGCTCAGCGTCAGTCAATGTAAAGAATGTTAGCTGCCTGCTGCTGGCTATGTGCGGCACACCTCAGCAATGGCGGACAGGGTACTTCCGGTCATTTTGTTCGGATTAGTCAATAGCTATAGCAATAAAACTTGATGGGGTGTTGTAATTAGGAATGGGAACCTCTTGGTACATCACTATACGATACGATACGATTTGTGATACAGAGCTCACGATAATGATGATCTCACTAAATGGTGATACAACGATTATTGATGCATTGTTCAGGAAATCATCGTAGGATATTTTACAAACAACTAACAAACAGAAAAACAAGCTTTTGCAGTGAATTGGAATGAGTTTATCACTAGTAGACGTTCAATCCGTTTGAAGTGGGAGGGTGGCAGCCAATGAGGTAATTTTGGGCCATTTAAGGTCATTTACTAGGGTTGGGAATCTCTGGCATTAAGCCGATTCGATATGTATCTAGATACACAGGTTACGATTCGATTAAAAAATGATACATTTTTTAGGCCGAGGGATTCGATACGATTCGATACAGTTTAAGAACGATACGGTTCGATACAGAGTGAAAACGATACGATAGTAAACATTTGTTGTGTGTTTTTGTACAGTATTTTAAAATATAAAAAAAGACCACATTTTTTAATAGCAAAATTAAACAACAAAATTTCACACCAATGTTATGTTTTATTTTTTTATGAGAAAAAAAAGAAGGCTTACTATATGACCGTCATTTTGTTGGATGGGATTGATAATACAAGAAAACTCCAGTGACAGACAACAATAAAGTGCAGTAATTTAATTACTGTATTTCCTGGTGTTTTGAACACAATAGGTAAGTAATTTAAGTGCAAACTTTCAACGTAAACATCTTAAAAGCAAAAAATATTATATGCAGCAGCTCTTGAAAAAAAAGAATTAAACCTGTTAGTGTTATCATAAATAAATAATAAATTATGCTTTAACACTGGTATAACTGGGGGAATAAAAACATGGCATTTTAAACAGACAGGTCTATAATCATTACTTTAACCTTATACACAGCAAAGTCATTCACCTATGCCTGTGCTTCCACATTTTTTTTATTCCTCATCATTGTCAATATCTCTTTTGAAGGGCAGATTTTTCTTGAGGATGATCAACTGATCCACATGTTCATGTTTAAGTAGACTGCGTTTCGTGGAAACAATATCTCCAGCAGATCGTGTTGCTTTTTCCACCATTGTAGTAGGTTATTTTTCAGGGTTAAAATAAAAACTCACGATCTCTGTACCTCTTCACACTTCACAATAGCTCTGTCCCATGCGAACAGATCTGGCTGCCTTCGTCACTTCAAAGTCCGACTTTTGTTTTCCTGGGTTTGTTGAAAATCAGTCGCTACACGTCGCTGGCGTGGTGCGCAAACTGTCCATTGTTTTAGCATGTTGCTTCGTTGCCACTACTAGTTTCGTTTTGGGCCGTGAAGAAAACGCTACGAGGCGTGCGTGACAGTGGTTTTGTTAGCTCTCGCGTTGTTATGACACGCCCGTGACGATCGTGTAATGACTGCGACTACTAGCGATTGAGGCAGCCACGACTGCGGTCACAATCTAAGTGCGCTGTGTGGTTAATGACACAAGCGCAGCATGTGAGGTAAAAGCTAAATTATTATCATATTAAGCAATAGATTGAACTAGGCATTAGAAGCCGATTCTTGTGCTCGCGATAGCCGAATTCTATCTCTACTATCGGTTCATTGAATATTTAATGGCTAATTACTGTCGAATGGTAAGTTTACTATCGATACAGCTGTATCTCTCACCTGTAAAACCGGATATCCGGTCGTATCGGTTTATCGTTCTCAAGCTTATCATTTACCTGTTGATTTTCATTTACTTCCTTTTGATTTTGGGGTATTTTATGTGTCTCTTCCTGTTTATTTTGAGTTACAGGACGGGAAATAAACTGGGAATCATCCAAATGAATAGGCAGTGACTCAAACTCAGCAGAAAAGGAACTATAAATGCCCTAAAATGAACAGCAAGTGACCTGTAAATGCCCTGAAAAAAAATCGGACAGAATGACTGAATGCTCTGGTTTCGAATGAACGAACGTTCCCAGTATAAATGGATTGGGCGTCGAACACCGTCAATGCAGAAGATTTTGATAGCAACTTGTTGGTTCATTTTTATTTTTTATTTTTTAGACATTGACACCTTTTCAAAACGATATCTCGATTCATGGCAGGTCATATCAAAAACCTTTTTGGGATACAAAGTATCACGATATATCACCATTTCGATATTTTGGCACACCCCTAGTTGTAATAGAAATCAATTGGAGCTAACATCTTTCTTTATATCCATGTTCGCTTGTCCTCAAAAATGATGTGTGACGCTGGCGCATCAGATTTATTCCCGGAAATAAAAAGCCCACACATGAGCCAAGATGACTGAAAAACAGACGTCTTTGGACAACTTTTTACGGGGAAAAGGCCATCTGACAAGTCACAAGAGGAGCCTACACCAAGTCCACTCTGCAGAATATGTGGTCAAAAGTTAGCAAATGAAGCAATGAAGCCTTCAAAGCTGCTTCGGCACAGAGACTAAGCACCCTGGAATAATGGATAAGCTTTTGGAATTTTTTTAAAACAAAAGAACGAGCACGAAGGGCAGAAACAATTAGGAAGGGGCACCACATCAACAAAAGTAAATGCTCCGAGAGCATCATACCTTGTGGCGAACGGTATTCCTAAAGCAAAGAAACTTTTCATGATTGGAGAAGACTTGTGCCTACAACCAAGGATATTTGCCATCAAATTTTGGGAGAGGCCGCTCTTACAAAAGTTTCAGAATCTGGCGAGTTATATTTTCCCTGCACTTAATGTATGTTTATAGCCTTGTCGTGTTATTTTACATTTACTATATTTTTCTGCCACACATTGCTAGACTGTGGAAAAAAAAGCCCCGCATCACACTGGTCCGTGGTGCAAAAAACTGTTAAGGACCACTGGTTTAAAGAATTTAGGGAGGCAGATGGTTTACTTTGGGCCTGATAAATTTTTGAATTCCCACTGAAATACCGCATAAAAACTAAATAATTAGCTGCAGGAAAACCTGGCCTGTTTATTTAGCGCTTTTCCACATATTAAATGTTGCTCAAAATACTTTATAATATTGACACTTCTGAATTTTAAGGTGTACAGTAATTTGTGGACTAACTACATTTGTCGTACACTGAACTAATCTTCATAAAGTTGCGTAGCCGTATTTCAATGCAAATACATTTAGAGTATGGTTGTTGTATACTTTTTATAACCATTTGATGACTCATTGTATTAGGTATATGGCGTACATAATAAATCAAATGTTCCATAAATCTGCATTTAAATACGGAAATATGAACGAAAACATTTGTTCATTTGCTGCCAGCCCAGCAATGTAAATGGATTGGACATATTATCGCTTTCAATGGTAGCCAATGAGTTAAAAGGAATGTTGACGTAACACGGGGAAACATGCCCCTGTTCCAACTCAACTTTTTTTGTAACATGTTGTGTGAATGAAATTCATGAGCAAATATTTGGTGGAGTGGGTGCTTAAATTGACCCGTTCACACCCTGATTCATTCACGTCTCTAAACCAATAAATACACTGAATTTAGTTGCTATTGCCACTTCTGGGAGTTGATTGGATGAAATTTTACCCATCGAAATCAAATCATGCGGTTTGAAACGCCCTCTTTGCCATTTTTAGCTCTCTGAAAATGGCTGACCAAACGAGTCTCCGGCCTGCTAAAATATGTCATGTTGTTTCATTCTGAATTAGTTGCATTAAACATCAGGTGTGCCAAAGATGTATTTTAAAGCAGAGGTACTTCCATCTTTACTGTAATAATTACTGTACTTTTTTGTTTTCAAATCTAGTTGTCCGAAAATCACTTTTTAACCGATATTGTCCAACGCCAAAAATACAATACAGTTACCGTATTTTTCGGACTATAAGTCACAGTTTTTTTTCATAGTTTGGCTGGGAGTGCAACTTATGTGTGAAATCATAAACACATTATTATATCAGTTCACATGTTTTTTTGGTGTTTTGGAGTGACACTGATGGCTTGGTGAACTTGTTAGCATGTTCGTTATGCTATAGGTATCTGAATAACTCTTAATAGCTATGTTACGTTAACATACCGGCCACGTTTGATGAGCGTAACATGATACCACCACCGAGATGTCTTGCTGATAAGGAATTATTTCTTCTTACAGATAGTCAGATTTATTCATAGCTTCAGAGACAAATACGGTACCCGTTAAGAAACAGTAAATATTAAAATATTAAAGAAATAATGAACTGTAAATCAAATTAGATATATTTAGAAATATATATACCGTATTTTTCGGACTAAGTCGCAGTTTTTTTTTAGTCTTATACTCTGAAGCGACTTATGTGTGAAATTATAAACACATTATTATATCAGTTCACATGTTATTTTGGTGTTTTGTAGTGACACTGATGGTTTGGTAAACTTGTTAGCATGTTCTTTATGCTATAGGTATCTGAATAACTCTTAAAAGCTATGTTACGTTAACATACCGGCCACGTTTGCATTTGTTGTTCATGCATCATGTAACATTATCATATTGTACACTTATTCAGCATGTTGTTCTCTATTGTATTTTTATTTTAAATTACCTTTCAAGATGACATATCTGTTCTCTGTGTTGGATTTGATCAAGTAAAATTCCCCCAAAAATGCGACTTATACTCCGGTGTGACATACTATATGTTTTTTTCCTTCTTCGTTGGGCATTTTATGGCTGGTGCGACTTATACTCAGGTGCGACTTGGTCCGAAAAATACGGTAAATCAAACTGATACAGATACCTGTATATGCAGTCAAAGATTTAACATATTATGGCTAATTGTATTGTGATGCCCCACTGGACGCTTTAATAATGATAATGCTCACTTAACAAATCCCAAGCATCTTAGTTCGGAGATATCTAATGGTCAACAAGCATAATTGCTGTGCCCTTGAACAAAGGCAGAGGGCTACTACATTCACTTTGAAGGCAACTTGAATTTTGACTCAAAACTGATTATGAAAAAACGTCGATATTATTCGATATCATTTTAAAAATGCTTTTATCAGCTGATATTATCTACCTGCTATTATCAGGCAACTCTATTTTCAAATACCGTAGTCACTTAGCGCGATTGGCTGCATAGTAATTTGTCTTCACTGTAAGCACACAGCTGAAACTTGACTCTTACCTACAAGCAGCTGGGTTGTTTGACTTGCATGTTGACTACAAGTTAATTGCTGTGCTTTACAGTGGATTTAATTACATGGGTTCTAATTTCAAGTTAGTATCACTTAATAGAAGCCTTAATTAGAGCCCTATCTCTGACAATTACTCAGCGTATCTATGAGGCTTTTGTGTCCTCCCTCACCCAAAACTAAATGAAATAAAATATACCTGGATATCATATACTGTATGCCCGTGGCGAACCTTCAGCTCCTCTCTCATCCATTTCACAAGATGAAAAGCTCATTTCTGTGCCTTCCCCTCCATCTCCTTCTCCACCCTTTACTTGGTGCATCACTTCGTCTATTTGACTGCACGTCCCCCACCTTTTCACCACCCGTCCCCCGCTAACCTTCATCTCAGAACAAGCGGGGACGCAGCCAGCGACTGTTCAAACAAAATGCTAATGCCCTCCTAATGGATCCCTGCTTCCCTGATAACTATATACTGTACACATTGGATTTCTCCCGCACGGGCGGTTCTCTACACTGCAATGAGACAAAGGCTCAGCCTAACGATGGAACACTTTTATGTAACAGTCTCTCTTTAGAGTTATTATATCAGGACTGAGTTGAAACACATTCACATTGATGTTTTGGAAAAAAAAACAATTTGTACTAGAAAATGCCATTTTGGGAGAAAATGCATGGGGATGTTTTGCTCTCCCATGGGTCACTGCCTATCAATTTCCGGGTAATTTTGAGGCACTTCCTTGCTAACATCGATGGTGATAGGTGTCATTCAATTCATTTGAACTGAGAGGGCTAGCAGTGAATGACCATGCACTTCCATCATGCTTTAAGGGTGGATGTAATATAAGGTTGGCCAGGGTCTGGATTTTTCAGTTCATATTTCACTCATTGCCTGCCATTGAACACAGTAGAGGTCTAATCCATTGAATTGGAAGGAGTAAATGAACAACTAAATCCTCCCAGTCCACCTGGATTGGACGTCTAGCACTGTCAATGGCACTGAGAGATGAGCATTCACAGCCAGTCCTTACAGGTTAAATGAATTGGATTGGACTGCTGCTGTCATTGGCAACTTTGGGTGTACCAACAGGTTACTTCCTACACATTTTAGGGCATTGTGGGGTCACTTACTGTACATTTTGGATCATTTCATGTTCATTTTGGGGCTTTTATGGGTCACTTCCTGTAGATTTTGGGACTTTTGTCAGGTTTCTTCTCGTTACACCGTTTATAAATGGGCATAATTTTAATATACTGTCCATAATACTCGTGTACATGCTGTTCATATCAATACTACATATGGGTAATTACCAGAGGTGGGTAATAATGCGTTACATTTACTTGAGTAACTTTTGAGAAAAATGTATTTCTAAGAGTAGTTTTACGAAGCCATACTTTTTACTTTAGATTTCTGAAGAAAAAAACACTACTCTTACTCCTACTAACAATTTCACCAATGAGACATCGCAACAATAATCTCACGACTCCATGACACCAATCAGACACAAGCTTGCCATTCTATAATCACGCAAGCCTGTTCAATCACGCGTCTTTAAAGCACTGAAACAAAGTATTCGACAGAGCGCTGCCCTCAACATGAATTGAAAGTGCGGATTTGAAACTCTCCCCCAGTTTTTATTTGGCACCGATTGACCTTGGAAAACCGGAGATTTGATTCTTTTAATTTTATAATAGTAACTATGAAGGAACAACAGTATTCACTATTCAAACTAGGAACTATTTTCTCCGCTAGAGGGCAGGGCACTCATGCTCTTTGGACGAATAATGCTTCATTACTGTTTTTTTCCTTTTCTTTGGCTAAATGTGGTTATGTAATGGGTTATTGTACAGTATCATAACAACAGTTCATATATCAAAAAGAAAAAAAAAACACTCAAAATGTTACTTATTTGAGTATTCTTTTCACTGGATACTTTTTTACTCTTACTTGAGTACATTTTTTTGGATGACTAATTTTACTTTTACTTGAGTAATATTATTTTGAAGTACTGCTGCACGATAATTATTGATCCGATAATTATCAATCCGATAATAGGAGTTATGACGTCATCCCAATAAATCCAATAACATTTATATTACGACCAATAATATGTGCTGTTCTGGCTTTACAGTTTACACACTATAGTATAGGAAATCAGTTGACCATTTGCAGGGCATTGCTCCCACCTGCTGGTCAGAATAATTCACTGCATCTATTTTTTGTTACAGTAATTTTGTTCAATCACTTACACATTGCGGTGTCTAGCGGTAGGATTGACAGTCGAGAATGCTTTCTGTTACGTTTACGCCTCGGAAATATATGTAAGTATTTTATGTTTACTATAACATATGAATGTGCAATATATGTTTACTTCTGTGGTGAAGGGTCATATGTACAGAACGTCATAAGTTGTGTTATAGGGGCCAGCCAATGCTTTAGTAGCTCAAGCTAGTGTGCTAGGCTATACATATAATAGTTGTGTATATAAGTGTATTGTGCAGTTTGTGGTATAGTGAGTATTGAAAGTGCGTATTTTTCTGTTCTACTTTCACAATATTAAGACGAGTGTCTTCCCATAAAAGCAAAAAAAGACCCAGCCTTGTGGTTTATGGAAGTGCATTCATTCTTAGCTGACTGTCGGGCAGTGCAGAAGTGAAACGCACCGTTTTGTTCATTTCATTATGAAAAATCTGGTGAGATCAAAGGCAAATCTATGTTGAATCCGCCACTAGTTTTATTTATTTATTTTTAAACCTGCAGGTCTTCAAAAACGCAGGTTATACATTTTAAAAATTCGTATTTTTATTATCGGTTATCGATATCGGTATCAGTTTTAAGGAGCAGGAAGTTATCGATATCGGTATCGGTTTCAAAAAATGGATATCGTGCACCCCTATTTTGATGTAACGCTACTCGTATTTGAGTAAAAGTTTTGGCTACTGTACCCACCGCTGGTAATTACCAAACCTCTGATTCACTTTCCCAGATTTATCAATGTGTATATTATGCTTGTAGAATAATGTGTCAAAAAGGGGGGCACTCAATGCTGGACTTAAATACACCAGAAGAGGTGAATGGCAGGTTTTGATATAGGATTTATTGCCAGGAACGTGAAAACAAAGCTGTTCAAAACAACTGGTAACGGCAAGAGAAGGCATGAAACAAAAACGTTACCTGAAGACTCTGTCATAGCTTCCTACCGCAAGTCCAACAAATGAAAACGCACTGGCACAGGACAAGAAACAAGAGGGGTATAGGGGACCAGGGCTAATGACAAACAGGTGTGGGCAATCAAGTGAGCAAAAACAAAGCTAAAAAGTTAGCACAAAGTAACAGGAAACCACCAAAATAAAACTGGACAGGATGGAACATGTAAAAATGTACTGTATTTTCTGCACTATAAGGTGCACCTATGAGCCTTCCATTTTCTCAAAAGCCGACATAGCACCTTATAATCACATCTGCCTTATATATGGATCAATACTGGATAATCATGACATGACATTCCCTTTAGCGTAGCTTCATCTAGTTGATGCATAAAGCTACTACAACTACAACAGAGTGACCCAAAATCTTTCAGCAAAACCAAAACCAAGAGTGATGGAAGAAAAATATTTTATTTATAGTAATTGCAACCTTAAAACATGCCATGTCTGAAACAATTATGGAATTTCCATTTCACAATTATGTCCTTTAAATGGCGTCCTTCAGCATGAATGCATTCTTGAAATCTCCTGTTGACAACTCAACAGCTGACAAGAGGAATCAATGAGGAATATCAACAGCAGATTTCAAGAATGCATTCGTACAGGAGGACACCATTTAAAGAACGTCATTCGTTAAAACGTGAAAATCCCATCATTGTTTCTTTATTGGCATATTTAACCCTATACACTCCACGCTGTACAATCGAGGACGCCAGCAACCCCTTGATTTCTGTGGGCCAAAACGTCTGTTGTAATCATCATAAAGACATAATTTTTGGCCAGTATATTGATGGATAGTAGCGCTTTCATTCAACACTAGATGACAGCATTGTCGCATTGTAAGTAAATGAGTTTTCCCGAGGTGACTGAAAAAATTCAGTCCAAGTCCAACCTTGCTTCCGCAAAGTTTTATATCCTCTCTCTGCCGGAATAATCAATTTTGATCACAACTATACTTGAAATATGGCATCACACTGACAAAGCAGGGGTAGAAGAAGGTGTGGAACACCAGGAAAAGACCATCCAGTCCGTAGGAGGCGAGTACAAGCAGTAAAGCCGGGACATGGTTTCGAAGAGGAAGGAAGAGAAGTTGAAAAACAATGGCAATGATCCCCTCAAAGAAGGTAATAAAATGAAAAAATATAGCCATTATCATGAACATATAAATGATCCAGTTAAATTGGATAAAATTTGAGCCCTCCAGACCAACTTTGAACAGTGACCCTCACTGCTGAATCAATGATCTCTTGTATTATTGCCCATGTTAACAATAACAAAAAAATGTTTTTTTCTCTATGTAAGCTGCTAAACTCCATTAGAAACCTAAAAATTAAATGATAAATTATGAGATTAAATTATTTTTATATGATACTCAAGTGTGAATTTGAAAATACTAGTCCTTCTCAAAAAATTAGCATGTTGTGATAAAGTTCCTTATTTTTTGTAATGTACTGATAACATTAGACTTTCATATATTTTAGATCCATTACACACAACTGAAGTAGTTCAAGCCTTTTATTGTTTTAACATTGATGATTTTGGCAAAAAAGTCCAGAAAAACCAAAAATCCCTCTCTCAAAAAATTAGCATATTTCATCCGACCAATACAAAAAAGTTTTTAATACAAAAAAAGTCAACCTTCAATTAATTATATCAGCTATGCGCTCAATACTTGGTCAGGAATCCTTTTGCAGAAATGACTGCTTCAGTGCGGCGTTGCATGGAAGCAATCAGCCTGTGGCACTGCTGATGTGTTATGAAGGCACAGCATGCTTCGATAGAGACCATAAGCTCATCCACCGTGTTGTGTCTGGTGTCTCTCAACTTCCTCTTCACAATATCCCACAGATTCTCTATGGGGTTCAGGTCAGGAGAGTTGGCAGGCCAATTGAGCACAGTAATGCCATGGTCAGTAAACCATTTACCAGTGGTTTTGGCACTGTGAGCAGGTATCAGGTCGTGCTGAAAAATGAAATCTTCATCTCCATAAAGATTTTCAGCAGATGGAAGCATGAAGTGCTCCAAAATCTTCTGTTTGCTAGCTGCATTGACCCTGTCCTTGATAAAACACAGTAGACGAACACTAGCAGGTAACATGGCACCCCAGACTATCACTGACTATGGGTACTTGACACTGGACTTCAGGCATTTCCTTCTCCCCAGTCTTCCTCCAAACTCTGGCACTTTGATTTTTGAATGACATGCAAAATTTGCTTTCATCTGAAAAAAGTACTTTGGACCACTGAGCAACAGTCCAGTGCTGCACCTCTGTAGCCCAGGTCAGGCGCTTCTGCCGCTGTTTCAGGTTCAAAAGTGGCTTGACCTGGGGAATGCGGCACCTGTAGCCCATTTCTAGCACACGCCTGTGCACAGTGGCTCTGGATGTTTCTACTCCAGACTCAGTCCACTGTTTCTGCGGGTCGCCCAAGATCTGGAATCGGCCCTTCTCCACAATCTTTCTCAGGGTGCTGTCACCTCTTCTGGTTGTGCTGCGTTTCCTGCCACACTTTTCCCTTCCCACAGACTTCCCACTGAGGTGCCTCTGGGAACAGCCTATTCGCTCAGAAATTTCTTTCTGTGTCTTAGCCTCTTGCTTGAGGGTGTCAATGATGGCTTTCTGGACAGCAGTCAGGTCGGCAGTCTTGCCCATGATTACGGTTTTGAGTAATTAACCAGGCTGGGAGTTTTTAAAAGCCTCAGGAATCTTTCGCAGGGGTTTGAGTTAATTCGTTGATTCAGATGATTAGCTTCGTAGCTTCTTTAGAGTACCTTTTCATCATATGCTAATTTTTTGAGATAGGGATTTTTGGTTTTTCTTGACTTTTTTTGCCAAAATCATCAATAATAAAATAATAAAAGGCTTGAACTACTTAAGCTGTGTGTAATGAATTCAAACTATATGAAAGTCTAATATTTATCTGTACATTACAGAAAATAATGAACATCACAATATGCTAATTTTTTTTAGACGGACTAGTACAGTGTGAAAATGGCTATTCGTAAACATACTTTTTTCCACTTTTCAGATCGACCCCTGCTAGAGTTCCAAGGGCTGAGAGCGCGAGAGGTAGAGCCAGCGGCATAAACAGACACCTCCCAGATGTAAAAGATGAAGTTTCATTTTATTTAAATGAATACAAAATGTGATGTTTTAAGTTGCATGACAATAATGTCTATTATTTACAAGTTTCATTTTATTTAAATGAATACAAAATGTGATTTTTTTAAGTTTCATGACAATAATGTCTATCATTTACATGCTATTGTCTAAAAAGTGCAATTTTTGGAATGTTAATTACTCCGTGATCATTAGCTCAACCTCGATGTGCAATATGTCAAATTAAAGCTAAGAGGTAAAATTTTTATCATCAGTTCTCAAAACCCTCCTGAGATTTATAATGTATCAGTAATCAAGCAATGTCTGTGATTTTCCATATTTGGCATTTTGAAATTCTTCAACTTTAGCTGGTTGTGACACTTTCAAAAATGTAAAAAATTTGGAAAAAAGTTTGACATAATCCTTTGATCATTCAGGAATAAAAAGATGTGCAACAAGCCATGTTAGAACAGTTTTTTTTTTATTATTATTATTAATACTCAGAAAAATAAACCCCTAACTTCACAAAAAATGTTAAGTGTAAGGTTTCAATTACTATTAATACAATATTTTTCTTCCATCACTCATGGTTTTATTAAATTGTTAAAAAGTTTCCTTTTGGGGGGCTGAGTCACCTTGTATATGGATCAATATTGGTTACTCAGGGCATGACATTCCCTGTAGCGCAGCTCCATTCAGTGGATGCATAACACAACCCCAACCATTACTAATACTGCGCCTTATAATGCGGTGCACCCTATATAAGGCCATTCATTGGAGGTGTGTCTTATACTCTGATGCGCCTAATAGTGCGGAAAATCCGGGTACATATTCTAGACAATTTTTTTTCTTCAATTGTTCACTTATTTTTATTGTCGCACTGTATGTCTGAGAGGAATGCAATTTCTGGCATGTTATATGTATGTGTATAGCAAATCTGACAGTTACTTAAATGCGATATCGGGTCATTTCCAAATGCAAATGTAAACTATGCAAATCGGCTAAAAAAAAAAAAAATGAAGAGGAGATACATTTTGAAATTTTATGTTTTTGCCACTGGAAATTAGTACGGCTTTTCTTGTAAAAAATGAATAAATAAATAAATGAATAAATAAAAATTGCTGGAATCATAAAGGTTAGGTATGAAATCGAAAATAGACCGTTTCAAGTCAATTTTTGGAACACTTGTAAGTTGTTGTGTGTTTCACCGAAAAAGTGGACGGGAAAACGATATGAATATTACATTGTATGTGGGGAGCTTTGCAATGCATCCCCTACTATTCGGCCCTTTTTGGGAATCACTGACTGATGTGAAGTCACTGGGCACCATTAACGCCTATTGACATCCAATCCAAAGCGTACTGACAGGATAAATAACCAATTAATTAAAAAATGCCCCAGAATCAACAAGGAGCGTCCCCCACAGCCCGTGGGCCACGGGAGTTTACCAAAAAGCTGAGTCATGCATTCCAATGCATTACCCCCAGAAATTACCGTACATTTTTTTAGTTATAAATAATATCACCTGACAAGAAAGATTGTTTATTAAACAGGCTAATCCTTATAGTGCTTGTCTAAGTAATGCATAAGACAATACTGTACCCCCTTTATGAATAAATGACATCTATCCTGATTGACTAAAATGACTTTTAAATGGAACACTGAGAAATCTTTTCAAAAACATTTTATAGTGAAATAATGTTGGAGCTCGAATGTGAGCATGTATTTCAACCATACCATTGTACACGGCATAAACTTAGAACAATTTCCTTGAATAGTATGAAAAATGACTGTGCAAGGCGACAGTCAGTAAAAAGATCACCTGGAGCGCCACGCTAAAATGCAAATAAGCCGGAAAAAAAAAATTCTGAAGTTGAGATGTCAAATGTATGAGTGCAAGTATAGTGAGACTTGATTAACTCATGGAAATGCATCAGCATGGAGGCTCGAGTTGAGAAGGAGAAGAAGAACCCCCCCGTGTGAAGGTGGGCACTTCTCCGCCTCCTCCTCCTCCGAAAAGCATTTCTCAGCATTATCGATTCATTCCCTGCTCGCTGAACTGAATTACATTCGATCCAATTTGGTTCCCCCACCTTTTCTCTTCTGCAAGACAGAAGAATGATTTGCATTAAAGGGAGAACCCGCGATTCTAATCCAAGACTTTATTTCTCAGCGACTCAAAGTGTCGAGGAAGTAAAAAATGCTATGTAAGAAAAAGTTTTAAAGTAGGCGATCGATGATATTTTGTACAAGACACTTCAACTCTTTCAATGCCGTTGATGATGAGACGTCCAATCATGTGATTCTTAAATACTACTGTATAGGTAGCACATTTTTTTAAACCAAAATTTTCACCCAAAAATGCGGGTGCGACTTAAAAACCTGATATGCCGAGTCATTGCTGATCATAGCCATGGCGAAAATTTGACTTTTGTGGCACGAAAAGGCGAAAATGTTGATAACCCCAAAACACAGCAACGTCAGCAATAAAAAGACAGTAAAGAAACGAAAACTAGAAACATATACAGTATGGTATATATACCATCTCTTTCTCCGCTTTTTCTTTCCAAACATCACAAATAGACTTAAAGTGCGTACGACACTAGAAAAAAGTCTTAAATAGGATTATTATGTGAATTAGAATCGTATTTTGAGACGATTTGACTATATACAACAATTTAGCAAGGCGCAGATGACGAGAAATTAGTCTTTTAATCTGCCTGTTAGCCACGCCTACAATTATAGGGCTCTGGCGTCCCCAACAGGTGGACGACGTCAGCGGAGTCACGATTTAATCTGATTTAGTATGCAGCCCAACGAGGGGGAATTATTCACAACGAGGAAAACACGACAAAGAGAGCCGCAAAATGTCATTGTTTCAGTCTCTCTACTCCAATATTTTTTAGAGGATATTCTTTTTATCCAAGTATTTTTTCCCCAATAGCTAAAAAAAATTGCTTGAGAAGGACCAGTCAGCCCGTTGAGGGGGAACTATTCAGAACGAAGAAAACGTGACTGTTTTACGAAAAGTCAAGGTTCACAGTGAGTCAGCAACAGGCACACATTTGCTTAATAGACAATGTTTATTGATTAGAAATTGCAAATAAATGAATAAATGAAGTTTTATTGATTACAATCCCACAAAGGCAAGCAAAAAACAGGCCTAACACAGAATAACCACAACGCTAGGTCCAGATTGTCACTGATAACGTCTAAAAACCCCCAGGATGCAGTTAAAACACACAAGCACAAGAAAACAATGGCGTTAGATTTATCAGTTGTCGAAGCTAAAATACCCCCACACCAAAGTTAAGGTACAACGAGTTCCCTGATAATGAATCAAGCTCCTACCTGTCGACAATGAGCGGAGAGCCAAGACGTTCCTGGTTTGAGCCTTCAAGGAACCACGCCAAGCGATCACACGTTAAAATCCATGGCAGACTCTAAGGTGGCCCGGAAAATGTCCGCTCTTTATTGGCACATGTCACGTGAGAGCAGAGGTGGCCAGCCCCTACTCTCAGGAGACACACTGCCTGCCCAAACATGGTAACTTTAACATGTTTTGCTCAAACTCTTAAGGAGATGAGTCTCGTGTCCAAATATGATTGGTTCACTCGTTGTAATTTTTAGCAGCATCAAATATCTTGGTTACCATAGCAATGAGCTAAACCGCGCCAAAGTGGCGAGCATAACCTGATAAGAAGTAACAGTCAGTCCAAAAGAATGTGTGCACTTAGAAAACAACAACACACAGTTAGTCCAAGACAGTTATTACTAGTTATACAATATATGTGCAGTTATTGCTATATGTGTGTAGTTATATATGTGAAACACAATTGGGGTCACAAAAAGGTCACAAAGGTCATACAAGGGTTTTTCTCCATTCAGTGACGAAGAGAGCCGCAAAATGTCATTGTTTCAGTCTCTCTACTCCAATATTTTTACAGGATATTATTTTTTATCCAAGTATTTTTCCCCAATAGCTAAATACTGTAAATGGCATGGTCATGACAAATACCAGTCTTGTGCTAAATGGAATATGAAATAATAAAAATGCATTTATTCAAGACGACATGGCATAATTACTACATAATGGTCAAAACTGTCGACTTCACTTTTACTGTTGTACCTCCCGAACGATATTTTATGCCACCTAAATCGGGCTGTAAGCCTGAACAATATATTGTTTAAATATCGCCATCGCGATGTGTGCGTGCGCGATAGTCCCATCGCAAGGACGTGCGATAGTTTTTATTTTTTTTAATCCACATACGCCCTGCTTTCTGCTCTGCACAGAGCCTCACACCCTCCCTCTCCCAGCTCTTTGAACCTCACAGTCACTGCAGCACTTGCTTATTAAAGTTAACGATGCTGGTATCTTTGATCTTGCCAAAGAAGCGGACATCACAGCGCAGCAGCTGTCAATCATCGTTTAACTTGTTAAACAGTTTCTGCAAGGAAGCCGCTTTGGAATGAATGTGTGTGTGTGTGGAGACGTTTGAGACATATAAATTAAATGCCAGAAGTGATCATGAGGAGTTTGTAATTTCTACATGTCCACCAAGAGTCACAGCTAAGGTTGATAAACAGAAGTATTTAATAAAGCCAAGCATTTTTCTACTACATTACTTTATTCTTATTAAAAAATGATTTGGTTGGACAGTTATCTTTAAAACTGATCATAATTATTACATTTGAAGTGCTTAAAACCATTTATTAATATGTATGTACACACATATATATATATATATATATATATACATACATACATATTGGGGAAAAAGTGAGAAAAAAAACATGCCTTATATGTATCTCTTTCCAATGCTAAATCTGAATAAATACATTGAGCACAAACACAAAAAAATTCAAATTTGGGGGGCGGGGTGCGCAACTTTGCGGTTTTTCACTTATTGCGGCGGGTTCTGGTCCCCATTAACCGCGAAAAACGAGGGATCACTGTACACTGGTCATTGTGAGTCATCCAAAGCCTTTCCAAACAGCTATTCAAGTCATCTAGTGAAATTTTCTTTAAATTCTTTTTTTTTTTTTTTTAATATCCCAATATAATATCGCAAACCCCAAAAAATTGCAGCAATAGTTTTTTCCAATATCGTTCAGGCCTAGGGCTTATGTCATTTCCCTTCCCCTGCTTGGGAGAATGTAAACAAACTAAGAGGCATGACAGCTAGCCGACATGCTAACCCGAACCGAGTGATGTTTCAAAGTCTTCGTAGCGGAAAATCCCACATAACTAGCCCGGAGCATTTCACATGACGCCTGGGTTGTCGATTGTCTTCGCCGATCGGCAAACCGCCCGGTGGAAAACAATTTACAGCTCGTTCCCCTGCTACAACGGACAGGAGAGCTCGCCAGGGAAGCAGCTGGACAATGAACGCTGAAAATTTACATGCCAGTCCATGATCAAACGTAAGTAGTCCTTTATTTAAAGAAAGTTTGTAGTGTTTACTTTGTAATCGCTGTGTTCGCGGCTATTTTTAACTCAAAGTTGCAATTTCTGATCGGTCGGAAAATTTGACAGAACACCGGGCACTTGAAGAGGGGAATAAGCCAAGTATACTAGTAGTGCTCTCCCGGCGGGGGGATGTGCGACAAGCCGCCTGTCGTCGGCCGAGGGGACAAAATGCAAGCCACCTACATATTAAAATGATCCCAGTATTTGACATAATACAAAACACGATGTTTACTCACTTCCTCGTAAATCCTATGGTCCCACAGTAGTAGGACTTGTTTTGGCCAATATCCACCGGTGAATGGGAACCTTTTGAAATCCCAAAAAGGCACACATGCCTCTCCCTCCTACAGCAAGATTTTTCTGCAGCCGTTTGGCTGGCGTGATGCGAAAAATAAACGTATTAATCTGCAAAATCAGCTGAATCCTTAGTCCTTCTCATACAACAATATGGCTGTATAGTGAAGAGGACTCCTTCCTCCGTACACGTCACAGCGCCCTCTTTCTCAACTCGAGACTGTTGCCGGAAGGCACTCATTTTCATGGCGCGGGATTTAAAAAAAACAAATAAATATAGCGATCTCTTCCACACGCATCCAAGCAGTCCATTTCATTCAGGAGCATAAAATACCGCGTGTATTATGAAATAAACATGCTTTTTTGTGTCACAGGCACTTTAAGGCTGATTTATGCTTTTGCGTACTCTTATAATTCTAAGGTAGGTGTCCGTTTTGGTTTTAGGTCAGTAGCAGCTTTGGTTTTGAAAATATTTGAATATGAATTTTTTGAAAATAGCCCCCCTACGGATCTGCCCTGTTTCCAGTGTCATGTCAATAGGTTATGAAGTCTACGGTAGCGTGAGACTGATATTCGCGGGCAAAGCGAATGGTCGAGAATTTTTTTTTCCCCAAGAAATATTTTCTCTTTTGAAGGTTTTTTTTGATTTTTTTTTATTTTAATTGTTTGGATCGATTATTTATCATCTAAAATACCGGGAAAATGTGACTAACAAAAAAATCCAATTAAGTGATAGTTATGAGGTAGATATCCGTGACCTATTTACAGACACAATTTTTTCTTCGTTTTGAAGTGTTTTGTTTAAAAGTTAAAAACACTCGAGTGAATAACTGTATAAAGTCATGTTTTGTTTTTTAAACTAAATAAAAGACATCAATTAATGATTCTTAACTAAAAATGATACAAAATTCGAATAATAAATTTATTTATCTTGTTTTAATGGCTGAGTTGAAACAAAAGCATTTGCGATGTGTCCGTAAACCGGGGTCTCAGGGGTAAAACGGACATATTAAAAATAGTCCGGGGGCACAATACAAGATGAAACTGCTTTTACAGCAGCTACACATAATTTTCTATCAAACACAACGATTATTTTGTCTTAAAATACAGTAGTTTAATTAAAAGTTGGTTGCACAAGCAGAAATTGCTTTTTCAGCCCTGTATGAGTTTTCCGCCATGTTTATTGGACGCAACTTTGCTCATAAAAAGTTTGGTCAAGCTCTGTTTAGGAAAAAAATGCCGAACTACATACACTTAATACAACACTTTGGCAGTTTTTTGTTTTCATTTGACAAACATTCATCTCTAGTTATGTCATACCATTCAAATTCCGGCAGGGCCAACCAGGGCCCTTGATGACAGATGGCTGTCTTGGAAACGTCTCACAAAACGTTTAAATTGGATATTTTTCAGCGCAGTGGCATGCAATCCGTCATCCTTTAAAAGGTCACATATCTTACTAACGACCACTGGGGTGGGAAAAAGCTAGAAGTTAGCACATTTTTTTTTTTTTTTTTAACTTGAACGGGAATAGCTCATAATAACATAATGGAACACGTGAACCCGCCTTCACTCACTCCCCCGTCCTTAGTGTCAAACCCACGTCTGGTAAAGCCAAGCGGGGACCGCTGACAGGACAGCAGGGCAATTAATGATTACTCTTCAGCAGGTGTCCCATCACATCGTATCCTCTGACCTTTCCAGCCAAATACAACTGTCGATGGACTGCAGCGGCGCCCAGTCAGATGTCCTTCCTTCTTCTTAATGGCCCGTCAAGCACATCAAGAAGTTTACGTCATCATTTTACATCGAGTTGATATTCTAGTAACACCACAATTAGTAGTGAAACTTTCACACAGTTTGCAGTCATGTTCGCATATCGACAACAACAAAAATAAATCTTTTGATTAGTCTTGTCCAATAATTACTTTTAAACCGATAACCCGATATTGTCAAACTCCAAAAGTCAGATACTGATATCAAATCAATACCAATATATGCGGTCATGGACTAAACATATTACAGCCATAGGCGGAGTTTGACTTTTGGACCGGGGGGGCACAACACGTTGATGACCCCAAAACATAGTGTCAGCAATAAAATTAACTTACAAGAATATGTATAATAATAAGTTGAAAATGAGCGTTTTTTGGTTCCCATCATTCTTGAGGGGAATTGTAAATCAGGCTGCATAGGACAGCTATACTTTTTGCCAAGATTGTCATCCATTGAATATGTTACGCCCGCCAGTGTCGTGCCAATGTAGATACCCCAGTCAAAAATTGTATCCCCTGGGCGGAGCCATATGGAGGTAGATTTGTGTCTTCATTATTCTATCCAAAAAAAAATGTGTTTGAATCCAAAAATAAATTTGAAACTCAAAAAATTGTTTTTTTTTTTTTTTTTTTTTTTTTTTTTATTGAAGCAACTTTTTTGATTGAAGTAATGTTGTTTTGTGTTTGGGCCACATTTTGGCTAAGACATATGTGTCTTTAATATTCAATCAAAAAATAAGTTGCTTCAAACAAAAAATATATATTTTCAAACAAAGAATCACTTCAATTAAAAAAAAAAAAAAAAAAAAGTTATCTTTGATTTTAGCAATCCTTATTGTTTTTGGGGCCAAATTATGGGTAGGACATTTGTATCTAAATCATTCAATCCCCCCAAAAGTTGCTTCAATCCCCATAAAATATTTTCAAAGAAACAAAATCATTTGAAAAATAAAATTGCCCTCCCCTAATTTTTTTTTTTAAATAATAGGCAAAGCAAATGACCGTCCAAGGTGCTAGTCACATGATCTGTTCGAAAAATAATTTTGACCCATTAAAATAATGTTTTTTTGTTCATTTCATTCATTTTTGTTGTTTGCTTTACAACTTTTACACATATATAGGAAAGTCAATTACGTGCAATGACACTTTTCGGGAACCAGGGGGGCCTGGCCCCCCCTTATACTCCGCTTATGATTACAGCTAATTGTATTGTAATACCCCACTGGATTCTTTAATCATGATAAATGTAACAAATTCAAGGTTTTCCAAAAACATTCAGCGAAAAATAAGAGAACTTCAACTGAAGTTATGGAAAAAGTGCCTAGATTGCACCATTATATTTATTGTTGAAATCAAAATAGTGCAAACATCAGTTTTTTGGATCAAGTGCAAGTGCTTACTGCCAATCAGGCACTTACTCTGTCCTTAATGTGTGTGTGGGTACACAAAATCGACAGATAGCGAACAAATCAGGCTCTAAAGAGGAATCAGACGCTGGAGTAAAGTTGAATTGGCATAGCGGTGGTCATCTTTCTCTTGACAACAGCACTGATACTTTTTTGTAAAACTAAAAACAACAAAACATTGTGTCACTAATATGAAGTCCCAAATTAAGCAAAGTATACACCTCGCGTCAATTTGAATAGCAACTGGCAGTACAGCTTGCAAGCAATGAAATAATGCAGGGATCAGCAACCTTTTTGGTGTGGAGTGCCACTTTCAAATTTTCTTGTCAATCAGTGTGCCACACCAAGATTAATTACGCACATCTGAATTTTTATATCCAACAGAGCTGTAATTTTACTCCAAAGAAAACAACATGGACATACACTGAAATCCTATAACTACCATTCTTCTTTATTAATTAACTAAAAAATAAATGCGAATTGTAGAAAACATCAAAACCTGAAAATACATGCAACAGTAATAACAGATGTACAGCAGAAGCATCTTATGTAAACATATGAGAAACAGCCCAGCAAAAGGGTGTGATTCTCAGTGTAGGTCCCTCACAGTACAGAGCGGGCTGTTTTAACCTTCAATGTCAGAACAGGCGACTCTTAAATTTTGTCTTGTTCTCTAACAACTTACAGTGAATTCTATGCATAATTTTAGATGTTATATTAGAAATATAAAAGATTCCTACCTTGATGCGATCCCTGGGCCTGTTTTCCATGATTTTTCATGTTTTGTCTCGTAGTGCCGTTTGAAACTTGTTGTGCGACACACAACGCTCTCGAGTAGAGATGTCCCCATCGATCGGCATCCCGATTTAATTAAAAAAAAAAATATATATATATATATATATATATATATATATATATATATATTTATTTTTTTTTTTAAATTAAATCGTTTTCTTATTGTATTTAACGTTACAAACATAATATGTTACACTCATCCAGAGTCTTTAGTTTAGGCTTAAGGTAGGGTTATCAAATTTATCCTGATAACGGCGGTAATTAAATTTTTAAAAAATGTATCACGATAAAATATTTAACGCAATTAATGCATGAGCTGCACGACCCACTCACGCATTGTCGCGCTCAATCTGTAATGGCACCGTTTTACCTATATAGAGAGGTAAAAGGCAGCGAAATATGAGTAAAGTGAATTTTGGCAACCTTTGGAGCCTTTATTAATTGGCTAAAGCCTTACAATCCCTCTCCCTACGATATAAAATATCATGGGAAGCAATGTGGGGAAGCAAGGTAGCAATTGATCTTTTTCTTAACACCTTATGTTATTTCCCAACGCAGAGAAGATATATCAATTGGTAGCACTACGCAGTCATGGTTCCACTTCCAGTCATGGTGCCACTTCCCGTCATGCATTTGGGCATGCCTACAGTATCATTTACTGAAAGCTCAACAAATACACTAGATGGCAATATTTAGTCACAATATACAAAGTCACAAGTCTTTCTATCCGTGGATCCCTCTCACAGAAAGAATGTTAATAATGGAAATGCCATCTTGAGGATTTATTGTCATAATAAACAAATACAGTACTTATGTACTGTATGTTGAATGTATATATTCATCCGAGTTTTATTCATTTTTTTCTTAATGCATTGCCAAAATGTATATGATTGGGAAAAATTATCGGGAATTATTGGAATTCAATCGGGAGCAAAAAAAAGCAATCGGATCGGGAAATATCGGGATTGGCAGATACTCAAACTAAAACGATCGGGATCGGATCGGGAGCAAAAAAACATGATCGGAACAACCCTACTCCCGAGGCATAATACACAAACCGAGCTAACGGAAGTAACCAGCCAACCAGTTGTTACCGGTATCCCCAAGGGGCCGCTGTCCCCTAAAATATGACCGTCTTACTAGTTAAGCGTAGAAGAAGAATTGGGCGTCTGGGAGAGAAAAAGAGGCAGCAAAGCAAGGTGTTGAGAGAGTGTTGCGCGGAGAGCGCCGTGAAAAGTGGCTGTGTCCAATGCTGTTTTTTGTTTTGTTAATAAAAGTCTCCAGCAAAATGCCTTCCAACACGTCACTATGTTTTTATACAAATCGCCACCTCTCAAAGGTAAGCACCGGACGAATCGACGTCCACTCCACACTACGGTGCTGAGTCATTGAAAGCACCGCAATTACCAAAAAGTGCACATTGGTAACACAGTGTATTTCTGCCAGCTCTCTGATTGGTTGGCTTCGTGACACGTGAGTAGCGTGGGCTGAGCGCACAGAGAAAAAAATTCATAAGCCCAGGAGTCGAGAAATTGAAGAGCTGGAGATGTTCTCAAAATCCATTATTTCGCATATAACGACATAGGCAGCGGGGGCGGGAGGGGCGCTCCCGTAAAGCCCATAAAAAACAGGGGGCGCAACTGAAACTGCTTTAATTTAGAGTAAAAAGGCGCTTTTAAAGGGGAAAAAAAAATTGCCATGCGCTTACGTATCACTGGTTAACCCTTTGTGTGCCAGTGTTGACACGCGTGTCATAGGTTGCCGACCCTTGAAATAATGTAACCACATTTTATCACAAAAGCAAAGAAAACAAAAGATACAATATACAACAGAACGCTCATGATTTTAAAACAAAGTAAGAGTATAACTTAAAAGCGATGCTTGTATAAGGCACAAACAACGTGGTGATTTGGCAAAAACTGTGATTGTAAACTGGCTGCAGACATTAGCTCGTCCATTTAGCTAACTCTATTCGCAATGAGCGCGTGTGGACACATGATTATGTCAGCAGAAAGTGCTGGAACTTTTCAAAACAAACTCCTCCTAAGCTCCATTAGGGGGCATAAAAACACTAAAAACACAGGTAGGCAATAAGTGGGCACGACAGCATTGTCATATGCAGGGGTCCACAATATGAATGGCCTGGTGACCCAGACGTACTTTTAAAACCGTCAGTAAAAATAATGAGTCGATTAAAAAAAAAAAAAAAAAAAGCTTCACATTAATTCCCAGTGGTCCCATATTTTGATGACGTTACGCTATCCCGATCAAAGAGAACCTTAACAGTCTAAGCAGCCAGCCGTTGCTCTCTGTGGAGCGCAAACACACATCGTTCGCTTGCTCGCTTCCCTGAAAACCCCAGCACTGGGGGAAAAAAAGACCACTCAAAAGAGAAAAAAGTCACCAGAGATGAAGGAATGCAAAACCCAATATAAAAAGAAAAGGGAGAGAAAGTTTCCACCCCATTGGCAAGACCGCTGGAATTGGCTCGGCTATGATGAGACAAAAAGGAGGTTTACTATGAGGTGTGCAGATCAATGCCCACATATGCAGACAAGTAAGTTAGAGAAAGGGATCCTCGACCTTAAATACATGTAGGCTCTAATAAACCACAATTGTTCTCTTGTACTAAAATATGTTGTTAGAAACACATAAAATGTTAAATCAATGGCAACATTTTATAATATTTAGTACATATTTTGACCAATAGTTGGCGCCATGTTTTGCGGGCTCGAAGTGATGACGTTAATGGGATGTTTCCAAATGTGTAGCATGTACAACAATTGCGTATTGCTGCTTGAACTCGCGAAGTAAAATGCCATGATGTGCTGCTTTTGGATGCAATTTCCAGTCAAATGGAAACAACGGGAGTTCCCGTTGACAAGAAGAGGAGAAAGGTTTGGGAAAGTGCCGGCTGACTGGCAAAATTTCCCATGGACCCAAGGCTTTGTTCTCGCCATTTTTCTCCTACCACGTTCGAGGCTTTTAGTCGACAACAACTTATGAAAGAGCTCACCGGAGTGGCTGGATAATAAACACAGACTAAAACCAAATGCTGTTCCAACTATTTTCCCTCACAAAAAGCCTCAACATGCCTCGGATATCGAGTGAAATGCGCGCAATAAGATACTCTGGCCGTGCTTTTAAGCAGCCAAGCCGCTCCTGTTACGACAGCGGTAGGCAAACCTTCGGGCGTACCGCTAGTCACAGAGGAAGCTATTAATTCACTTCTACTGTCAGTTCATCAGGCAGTAAAACTTTTGGCCTGTGCTGTATGTAAAGCACATGACAGCTCTGAATGCTAACAATCTGCATAATTATACTAGGAAAAGTTTGAAAACGCAATAGCTTCTTACCCTGAAGATCTGTTAACAAAAACCGGAGTTCTCAACAGCATACGAGTACACTCTCTCGCTCTGTTGTCATTGAGACGCAATTGCCGCGAGTACATCACCAGTTTTGCCCAACTCTTGTCTTATCAGGTACTGTATTTCCTGGTCTGCGTTTTGCCTTTGCTGCTCGTCTTGTGAACGACCGACAGTGCTGTCCTGCTCTGAACTTTTCCGATCTGGTTCAAATTGGAAGGGCAGAACCGACGACATGTTGGGGTAGCTAACGAGTGACACGCTGGCAGTTCGGCAACGGGAACGGTGACGTCACGCACTGCGACGTAACAAGAATGGCGACCTATCACTTAAAATAATTTTACAAACTTTATTAAAACAAAAACATTAAGAGGGGTTTTAATATCAAATTATTATAACTCATACTAACATTAATCTTTTAAGAATTATTTGTCTTGAAGATTGAGTATCCCTTTAACGAGTATGAAACCTATGGTATGAACGCAACGTGATCATTCATCCACATGACTGCAGAGAAAAAAAATATCGTCATAACGACGGTCTAGCTTAAAAATTGTTAGCCATGATTACCTTAGTCATTTCTTTGACTTCTAAATTGTTGCCACTATAATACGGCCGGGGAAGACTTCCACAGGGCGGTAAGGGGAAGATAGGAAAGCTTCGCCCAGGCTAGCCTCTCCCACGGGCCCGCCTCCCTCTGGAGCTCCCCCAAAAAAAGGTTGGCTATACTGGAGTGATTATGGATGTGATTATGGAATTGGAGTAGGATTATTTGCACTAGATTCGTGTTTTTGCTGCACTTTTCATTAAATCTACCTAAAAAAATGTTATTCATGTTATTCAAGCTAATTGTTCTTTTTTGATTATTGGGATGAATAACTGATGCGTTGACCTGGCCAAGTGCTTTTGATAGTGGGGCAAGTTAACTTCAAAAGCCACCGGCCCAAGTTTCCCTTATTTGTCTACCCCTGATATGAATATTGCCCCAAAATCAATTCCGATATTATCCAAAATTATTTTAAAATGCTTTAATGTGCCGATACTTTTGATCTTTTGATATTTACGAACAATTTGGGTGGCAACGATCGTTCGATGGCTGCAGGCTGCATAGTCAAATTGGATTAGACGTCTATTGCAGTCAATGGCAGCCAATGAGTTAAGAGGATGATGCTTATTTCCACTTATTTTTTTTGCGGCTTGTAAAAGTAAATCATTGATTTAATGTTTATGCATATGTATATGCTCTAGGATTTTTTTGTTGTTCTATTTTTCTTTTTATATAAAAAAAGAATTGAAAAATACAAGATTTTTTACAGCTTCCCTTTTTTGGGTTTTTTGAAGAAAAAAAAAAGAATATTTACAAATGCTAAACCCTAAAAACACGAAACAAAAATTAAAACAAGAAAATATTTGCAAATAAGAGGCTCAAAAAGATGATGACTATTTTGAGGTCAACAATGTCTCTAAACTGTTCATTAACTTTCAAAATAGTAATAATCAATGAAATTGTTAATTAGTTGATTAATCATGATAGCCCCAGTTACACTGCCATTGACAGTGCTGGACGTCCAATTCATTTTGACTGGGAGGGACAAATTAATGTATGTAGTAGTTCAAGTCGTCAAATGAATTGTCTCATGCCGTCAATGGCAGCCAAGGAGGTAGAAACTCCTTTTCCATACGAATAATCAGAAAAATAATTGTAAAAAATCAATCAATTAAGATTCAAAAAATTATTTAAACAAAGGTTTAAGTTTCTAAGTACTGTAAAATCTATGCTGTTTAACCTTTCTTTGACACTTTCATTGTGTTAGCACTTCGCCAGCAGACTTTTTTAATTGGAATCCTTTGTTCGTTTCATTATGAAGGGTTTCAGGTTAAAACAAGCTTATGTCATCTTCTCGCCTTGTTGTCGTTCTTGAACTTGCCATTAATGACAGCCAATGAGTTAATGTTAGTCAATTTACTTGGCAAACCAATTATTTTTTTTCTTGCTTGGTATGAGAACCACTAGGTGGGGGAGTAGGATTTTGAGGTTTGTGGAAGGCTAAAATCAGGGTAAGGCTCAATGTTAGCAAATTCATCTTTCAGTACAGTCAGAATTGGTTGAATTTTCATCTCCCATGGCACCTAAAGGTCCTGAACTGTCATAACAACACCTAGACTGTGTAACGCATCTTGCCTTCGGCAGTGCAGAGCATGACAGCAAAAGTGACATACATAAAAAATAATTTGCCCTTTTACTTTAAATTAATTTAAGCTAGACTCTCACTTTTTTTTTTTTTTTTCAAAGATGTGGCTTTTTCTTGAAAAGGTTACATTAAAAGGGAAAAAAAGAAAGAAAAATGTTATGGCCAGCTATAAAGATATGAGACGGAAAAAAATTTAGCCTGTGAATGTTTTGCAAAACAAAGATGCACACATATACAGTGTATCACAAAAGTAATTAAACCCCTCACGTTTCTGCAGAAGTATATATTTTCATGGGACAACACTGGCAAAATGACACTTTGACACAATGAAAAGTAGTCTGTGTGCAGTTTATATAATAGAGTTTAGGAGTGGGAACCTCTTGGTACCTCACGATACGGTTTGCAATACAAAGCTCACGATAACGATGATCTGACGATACAACGATTATGGATACATTGGTCAGGAAATCATTGTAGGATATTCTACAAACAACTAATAAACAGAAAAACAAGCTTCTGCTGTGAATCGGAATGAGTTTATCACTAGTAGACGTCCAATCCATTTGAAGTGAGAGGGTGGCAGCGAATGCCAACAATGAGGTAATTTTGGGCCCTTTATGGTCATTTACCTGTTGATTTTCAGTTACTTCCTGTTGATTTTGGGTAGTTTATGGGTCACTTGCTGTTTATTTGTGTTACAGAACAGGAAATGACCTGGAAATGCCCTAAATGAACAGCAAGTGACCTGTAAATGCCATGAAAATCGGACAGCACAGTCAATGCTGAAAGCACTCCTATAACGAGTCAAATGACATTTTGGAGGGAAAATGATAAGCAGTACTCAGTTTGGACATTTAGGGATGTACGTAGTTCCCATGCAGTGTACACACTTTTGTTGCCAGGGGTTTATATATTAATGGCTATATTTTGAGTTATTTTGAGGGGAAAATAAATCAACTCTATTATATAAGCTGCACACAGACTACTTTATATTGTGTCAAAGTGTCATTTTGTCAGTGTTGTCCCATGAAAAGATACTTAAATACTGCAGAAATGCGAGGGGTGTACTCACTTTTGTGATACACTGTAATAATATTTTTTCCCCAACATCACAGAGCCCACAGACTGACTAATTCACCCAATTCTATCTTGGGAACGTCCCTAAAATTCACACGACGCAGGCTCTCTTTCAATTTCACCCCTAACATTCACAGTTGAACCAAAAACAATTTTTTGTTTTTGTTTGTTAAAAGTCACAAGTGTGATATTTGTTTTAAAGTGGTCACATAGTTTTATTGCCAGCGTACATTGGGTGTTCATTCGCTGCCACTTCAAATGAATTGAACTAGGGATGCAGCTATCGATTATTTTAGTAGTTGCTTAGTCCATCAACTAGTTGGTTCGAATAATTGAGTAATCGGATTAGGAACATTTAATGTGTTGCAGAATATATTTTAGGAGGTGAAAATATTTCTTCAAACTATGTAGGATTGCACTTTCATTTAAAAATAAATTAAAATGCCTGAGCTTAGCCTCTCAAATGGTGAATAATAAATAAGGATCTAAGTACAACAAAAGAACATTTGGCTTACTTGCATGGCAAAAGTTTCCCAGCTTAAATGTTATAAAATGCTAACTTTTTTTTTACAATGTGCTCAACAAATCGTTCAAACACATAATCCCACACAAAAGACTAAATATACCTATAAACAAAATTATGACTGCATAAAAAACATGAGCTCAAACAAAATCTTATGTTGGTCTTAACAGGGAGCAGCTGGATTCAGCCATGTTCAATGAGTTATGTCCTAGGGCGTAGGTTTGGTCTCAACATTGGTAGGGACGATATAACCGGATAATCTGCATGTACACTTTTTGCTGGGGACAGGACATTAATAAGACAAAATTGATTGGACGAAAGGGGGTTAAGGCTACAATTTTCACGAATATCAACCTAATTAATTGATAGACTAAATGATCAATGCAAAGTAAGTCTGTATTGACTTATGCAAACTTTCATATGTATTGGTTCAGGTGATAAACCTTTGTTTTCAAAAACAACTAAAGAAACATTTTCAAAACATTAATATCTGGATTTTATTAGCAAATTTAAATTGCAATATTTGAACATAACTTAAATTACATTAACATACACAATAAATACAAACTTGTTAATAATCTTTTAACTATCCAGGAATGCAAAAAAAATAAACATTTGTCTTACAACCACTCAATATTGTATATCTAAATAAATTAATTAAATATAACTGAAAACACTTCTTAGTCAGGGAATAACGAAAAATTCAGATAAAACACTACTGCTTTTGTCCATAAGCACAGCCAAACTCAACAGAAAATGAAAGCTCCTTTGGGCTGCTTTAAGGCCACATAAATAGAACAAAATTGACAATTGGGGAGAAGTGAGTAGACCTCGGTTTACTACATTTCTCACAGTTTAAGGAGAAAACGCATACAGGAGGACACTTCTCTTGAAGCAGTTTCCTACTCGAGTTTTTCAGCTTAGCAAATTCACACAGTGTAATGTTACGCCAACTCTGATGCAGGTCGGATTTTCAGTAGCAAAGTTTGTGGTGTGTTCCCCACCTCCACAACATTGACATCTTTTTACATCACTTACAGTGGATGTGGGTGCTGCTGGCTGAAAAAAAAACTTCTAATATCCCTCCTCTTTGAAGGGGGCGGAGGAGGTGGCATGTTGTCAACATGTTGTACGAGTAATCAACCAATCAAACATGCGTTTCAAGGCAAAAAAAATGGACTGGCACACTCAGCAAGTTAAAAGGGGTAAATGTAAGTCTGAAGATAATGAAAATAATTCACTTAATAATGGTAGGGTCTATTTTATCCTTACGGCTTATGGGAAGACAATCTAAATGACCTATATAACTGAAGTAATTTTATCATGAAAATAAGGTTGCTTAAAAGTTGGTGGGGACAATTTGATCATCCTAAAAAATTGGTTGTGTTATGTCCCTACCGTCCCTATGCAAAACTACGCCCTTGGTTATGTCATATCTACGGTTGCGACTAGAGGGCAGTGTATCCACCCAATTCAATAAACTAAATGCAAATACTTTCAAAACTATTACAACACCACTCTAATTAAATGAATACTCGAAGCAGAAAAATTTGATGTGAAGCTTTTTTTCCCTAATCGAATTACTCAAGTTAATCGATTAATCGTTGCAGCACTGGATTGAACATCGACTACTGAATTTAAAGAGCTTTAATTTAAGAGCAACACAATTGGGCGTCCACCGTCGTCAAAGCGCTGAACACAAAAACAGTATCACCTAGCAATGCCTGGTAATTCCTCACTCAAAGACCGATTTGCCATTTGCCTTTTAGTGAAATCAAATTTTGCCCTAATTGGATGACGGTTCCTCGCACACTCCCCCAGGACATCGGGACCGCGACATACACGCTAGAGAGGCCATATAATAGCGAGAACAAATTACAGTGGGTTTTAATGTGATGAGAAAACACTATAAGCACAATTTGCACTTTTAAAGCGTTAATGTTCATGCTTTTTCATGATTCGCCGCATAATGTGACGTGATGTCATTAAGATGAAGCAACTTAGCAATCGTTATTCGTCTGGAGAATGTATCTTTCCCGCGTAAAGCATTTGCTAGATTGGTTAACATAATTGAAGTATTGATCCTTGCCGAGCTTCCATCTCACTACAGTTAAACGAGACGTATTGTTGCATTCAACATTAAAAGCCCTTTCTTGTGTCTCAATATTTGTCAAGAAAATTATCTATGAGTCTTTCATTGTCAGTGATGATGAAAGACATCCAATCATGTGGTACTTCTTATTCTCCTGCCGTTTGTTTCTCACTAGTAGATGTAGAATCCATATAAAGTGTTGGTTCTTAATACAAGCTGGTTTTGAAACGCAACCCCCTACAAGAAACAAAAATGTCTAAAAAAAAGACCAGTGCTAACATATAATGTGAACATCAAACAAAGGCCAGTAAAGGTTAGCAGATTATACAGTAATTTAGGGTTTCAGATATCAATTATTTTAGTAGTCGATTAATCTATCAACTAATTAGTTCGAATAATCGAGTAATCGGATTAGGAACATTTATGAGTTACAGAGTATATTTTAGGAGAGGTAAAATATTTCTTACAACTATGCAGAACTGCACTTTCATTTAAAAATAACGACAAAATATACCACTAAACTAAATTACAAATGTATAAAAAAAAAAAAAAAAAAGAAATAAAACTATTAGCTCAAGCAAAAACTTACAACCTTATGTTGGTCTTAGCAGGGAGCAGCTGGATTCAGTCATGTTACATGGTTTATGTCATATTCACTGTTGCCACAAGAGGACAGTGTACTACTCGAAGCAGCAAATTTTGATTAAAAGCTTTTTTTTTTTTTTCCAAATCGAATTACTCGAGTTCATCAATCGTTGCAGCACTACAGTTATTATGAATTTTAAAATGAATATCTTAACTGAAGTGTATTTTAATCATTGATTAATACTGGGCTTACCGGGCAGCATGGATGCAGAGTGCTTCGCACGTCCACCTCACAGTTCTGAGATCAAGGGTTTAATCCTGGGCTCAAACATACCTTTGTGGAGTTCTGTGGCGTGCATGTTCTCCCTGTGCATGCGTGGGTTTTCTCCGGGTACTCCAGTTTCCACCCACATCTCAAAAACATGCATGGCAGACTGATCAAACACTCTAAATTGTCCCTTAGTATGAGTGTGTGCGTGAATGGTTGTTAGTCTCCTTATGCCCTGTGATTGGCTGGCAACCAATTCATGGTGTATGCCGCCTACTCCCCATAGTTAGCCTGAATTGGCTCCAGCACCCCCGTGACTCTCGGGAGGATAAGCAGCTTGGAAAATGAATGAATAAATGAATAGTTTGTCAATCATTTCTGATTCGTTCAACTTTAAAAAAAATCAATCCACCCTTAAAGCATGGTGGAAATGCATGCTGATTTGCTGCCAACCCTCCAAGTTCAAATCGATTGGATGTCTATCACTATCAGTGGTAGCTAATGAGCTAACCTACTAAGCCTTCGCAAAATATATATACACATTATAACAGACCACCAGCCTAAGCATGACTTTAACCATAAAACCTACTTGGGATGTCCCGATCCGATCACATGATCGGAAATCAGGCAGATCGCGCCTTTTTTCAGATGATCAGAATCAGGTGAAAATGATCGGGGGTTTATTAATCTACTTTATATTTTTCGGTATCGGATCGGGACTATGTATCAGCAGATTCTCCAAATCAGGTGACTCGGACTCCCTCTGCAAAAAGATGCGATCAGGACTTAGCTTCCTTTCAGTTTTAATGACGTTGACGGTGACTGTATCATAGCATATTGAGCCTTGTCATATTTGGCCATGTTTGCATGCTTTTCTTGAATGCCTACTATGGGTATCTGCTGACCGCCTTATCAAAAAACGTGCTGATGACTCACTGTTCGTACCAGGTAGGACCGGACCTCAAGGTTTCAATTTAAGATGTTTTTCTGATAGAAAATCTCCAGCTTGTGCTAGAGTTTCGGCACCGCCCTTTCAACAGTATAAAAGACTTGCCTCATATTGTTTTTACTTGCACTTCTGTGAGATCACAGTCCTTGTCTGTATCACATTTGTGCCCAGAATATTCTGTAAATAAAGCCGTTGAAGGAAAACTGTTCATCTTCCAGTTTCTAATTTACCAGCATTCTCACCACCCGAAACTCAACGAACACTCGAAGGACGAAAACGGTGTCCTTCGACTCCTTCGCTCTTTTCATTCTTCTGCTGTGAATTTAAATGAGTATCACAACTAGATGACCAATCCATTTGAACATAGAGAATGTCAGAAAAAGAACATTCGTTCATTTGCTGCCAACCCTTCCAGTTCAAATGGACTGGACATCTGTCTCCATAGATGGTAGCCAATGAGTTAATTATGAGCTGAAAAATCCAGATTGTAGCCAACTTTTACATCCACGCATAAAGCATGGTGGAAATGCATGTTCTTTAGCGGCCAACCCTCCCAGTTCAAATGGATTGGACGTCTCTAGTCCTCACTGGCAGGCTATGAATTTGCCCAATCCCAGTCAACCTTTGCAAATAAAAGTATAACCAGCTACCAGCCTAACGCAAGGTTTATGCTTTTGTGTTGGGGCATAGCTACGGCGTCAACCCTACGCCATCGATGAGCACTTGAAGCTCTGCATAGAAGTGACACATTGAGCTGTAGTGCGCCTTCCAGTCACTAGGGGGAGTATCCTTATTTTTGTGTGGTTTCGCAGTGCTTCACATAGCACTCTTTGGTTTCTTCAATACTCAGTCTAATACTCTCCTTGAAAATTGTCTCCGTCTCCACTCAGGTGCTTTACGTGTGGGGCTAGCCAAGATAAAAAGTGACAGAAGGCTGGTATCTTTGTCCGCCTCTGTTGTCATTTCTTGTGGCCAGTTTTTTTCCTGAGATGAACATATCTGTGGCGAAGAGTCTTCCATTTTTCATACATACTGTAAACTGCAGTCCAGTGTTTTCAGTTATTTTTCGCCACTAATTGACTTATTGGCAGTCTTTCTTGTGTTTGGAGGCCTCGGCTTGGTCAATCACAGTCCTCGCCACTGACGTAGCAATGAGTCACCGTGACGTGTAGTCACAATTTTTGGGAGGCGCACGTCAGGCTACGTCGTAATCGTCCCGACGTAGATGTATAACAGCGCCTTAAGTATTCCCCTAACCCTAAAACAATCCTACAGCTAAACCCTGACCCAGCTTCCACTTTTTCTGCCTTTTCACCCTGAATATTTAGAGGTCAGAATCCTCTCCAGCCGCCGCAATAATTAGCCATCGCACAGAGTGCGTCCAGACACCAACAGCTGGCTCCGACTAATGAATAGTTAAAAAATGAGCTTCGAGAAAGATGAATGGCACTTTTTCTGGAAACAAAGACCCAAACACCTGCCAGAACCTCTGACTTACGCCCTCGTACGTTATGAGCTCTTGATGAGCCCTGCCATCTTTGATTAACGGCACCGCAGACTCATCCTCTTTTAAGCTTGGCTCGCTCCCCGCCATCCTCCATCAACCTTCACGCCACGATTCTGCTTTTGAAAACGACTCGAGTCACTCGCTGCATTTAATTACCTCGCGGGTTCTTATTAGACGCCGCTTAGGCCATCGCTCTCTTGGCACGTTTTGACTTCTTTTTCAGGGATGGGGCACATAGATCCAGTTAAATCACTTAATCCTTCTCGGTAGAACAGAGGAATCTATTAATTCTGAAAAGTGCCTCCTGAAAGAGTATTCCTGTGCAGGAAAAGGTCAGCGAGAAGGGTAGCCTATCTGAGATTGTGTCATGATATCACATCTGACACACCTTTGTATGCGTTTGTATCCTAGGAGATGGTCGGAAAGGAATTGTAAAGGTCTGGGGAAGGCTTATTTCATGTATATAGCATTCTGGGGCAGGTTAATTTCATGTATTTATCATTTTGTAGCGTGACAAATCAACCCAGGCTGGATAAAAATGCAAGAAATTTCATCCATCCAATTTCTATACAGTAGTGCTGTCCTCATTGATGTCACAGGCAATAGCCAATGGCCCCAATGAGGACCTGTGCTATAACATAAAGAAAAAATAACATAAAGAAAAAAAAAATTGTAGCTACTCTGTAAATTACTTTGGAACAAAACACCGACCCCAATCCCAACTTTTACCCTAAAATATGCATCGCAATAATCACTTTCAATAGCAATATAAGAATACTTTGTGTTCTAGAGCTGTCCCGACTAGTCGACGTAGTTGATGTAGTCGATGACATAAATGCATCGACGAGCACAACATCTGGTCGATGGTTAATGAAGGGTTAAAAAAATATATTTGTGGAAAGTTGAGAATCTCAAACGCTTGGTATGCAAGCGGGGAAAGCGGCACAAAGCCAAAAAAGCGCACCAGAGTGGCCAAAATAATGAACACCTAAAGCGCCGTCACCCAATTTTGGGAAACGACAGGATACAACAAGCTGGCAGATCAGATAAGTCCATCAAACATGTTTTATTGAAGTTACTAAGCCTGTCGCGATATGCAATTAGTCCATTTATCGCACGGAAGCTAAAAATAGCGGTAATTTTCACGGCTGTTTTATCGCCGCGTGCGTGCGTGCGTGTTGATGGCATATGAGACTCCAGTTCCTTTCACGAATGTTTATTGGTCATCAACAGGCTGTATAATTAAAGTTCAGACATACAATATAAGGAAACACATCCATGTTAAACACTGTAAACTTTAGCATTGCTACATTGAGGCTAATGGGGAAAAAAGACAACCTACTTTAGCCTGCTATAAAACATTGGCGGTCTTCTTCATAACGCAAACTTGCGGTTAATATGTGACACTTCAAACATGAAAAATCGCTGGTTAACAGCATTTGCAAACGAAAAAAAAAAAAAAAAATCTTATTGACACCACATGCAATTACGAAAAATGCTTTTTTTGCAGAGTGTAAAGCTTACGGTTTGCGGTTTAGTGAATGTACTTCCGGTGAACAATTCAAAACAAAAGCATGTAAATAACAATTTCTGGAGTTAATTCCACATACAGTACTTCAGAATTCTGATTTTACACTAAGAATAGCTTTAAAATGACACCCTTTATGAAAAATCTGATTGGCAATGAATTATTTTTATAATTATTATATGACTATTATATATAGTGGTATACTATCATATTAATGGTAGATTTTTTTTTTTTTTTTTTTTTTTAAGAATTGCTTTGAACCATGTTGGAAAGGCAAAGTCAGTCTTCTGAATCTGGTTCCTTTCCATCTTTTTGCACTAGTTAATGCTATACGCATTTGACCTCAGTGTTTATTTGTGATTTATTATTGTTATTTAAGTGTTTATTTGTACTTTAATAAAGAATTTAAGTGTTCCAAATGGTTTTGTGAATTAATAAGTGTCAACAAAAATTTCATTGCTAAATTATTACAAAAATATCTATATATTAGCGCTGTCAAACGATTAAAATTCTTAATTCGAGTCATAGCTTAAAAATTAATTAATCGTAATTAATCACAATTCAAACCATCTCTAAAATATGCCATATTTCTCTGTAAATTATTGTTGGAATGGAACGGTAAGACAAGAAGGATATATACATTCAACATACAGTACATGAGTACTGTATTTGTTTATTATAACAATAAATCCACAAGATGGCATTAACATTATTAACATTCTTTCTGTGAGAGGAATCCATGGATAGAAAGACTTGTAATTCTTAATGGATAAATGTGAGTATATTGTGACTAAATATTGCCATCTAGTGTATTTGTTGAGCTTTCAGTAAATGATACTTTAGCGATTTAACTGTTCTGCCCAAATGCATGATGGAAAGTGGTGCAACCATGACTGTGTGTGGTGGCAGCAATTGATATATCTTCTCTGCGTTGGGAACAATACAGGGTGTTAAGAAAAAGATACACTCCAGTCATTTATTCCCACGTCGCTGTCCACAATATTTCTAGTTGTTGTGGGAGAGATGTTAAAGCTTTATCCAATGAAAAGCATGGCTCCTAGGGATGGAAAAACCGAGGCTTTCCGAAACAATGAACCACTTTTGAGACAATTGCCCAAAATTGAATCACTGTTTCGAGGTGTTTGACACACTGCAAGAGCTCCATCTACTGGATAAACAGTGCATGTTTCTTTTGAAAACTAAAGTTGTCAAATTGCCTCAGGAGCCACATATTTTCAGCAGAATTAAGCAGATGTCGTCTATTTCAACTGTGAGATCGTGTCGTCATTAAGTGTGATTTACACAATTAAAGTTGACCTTTTTAAGCCCGTGTCATTGCTTTGTCTGTGAAGACGTGTTCAAAGCAGTATTTGTAATACACGACAGTGCTAGTCTTGTTAGTGGCTCGTCCTAGATGTCAGGGAGTAACTCTGTATTGTTAGTTTTTTGTAAATATTACAGTATAGTAAGCACAGTGCTTGGGAACAGGGATAGTATTTATTGCATACTATAAGGGTTTCCAAAATCATAAGATGGAAATAATTGAGCCGAATAAAAGTAAGGAAAGGTTTGTGAAATATTTTTTAATTAAGTATAATTTCTGGGGGGGTGGTTGTGTCGTATTTGTATCTATTCTAAATAAACGTATGCCACTATCTAGTGTATAACAATGTGAATGAACTGTGCTATTCTGCCACTTTTTATTGCGTTCTCACCGGTTGAGCGGGCGGGCTCGCATCGAGTTTTCATTTTCCTGTGGAAACAGTGTGACTCGCTGACACATCTGTGACGTTCAAGGCCTCGTAAGCAGTGGTCACGTAATTTTTGGCTTGCTCGACGCCGTTTTCGGAACACTGCTTTGACATACCTCTACTTCATTTGCTCGAATCAGATTCGAGTAGGAAGGCTCGAGCATCCCATCTCTAATGACTCCAATGACGGCTTGTATCTACTCCACCCACTTGACGCTGCCTCTTAGCTCTGTATATAAGTAAAACGGCGCCATTATAGGTTGTTTGCAGCAATGCGTGTGTGGGTCGTGCCGCTCATGCGTTAATTGCGTTATATATTTCAACGTGATTATTAAAATAATTACCGCCGGTTAACGCGATAAATTTGACAGCCCTAATTATCGCGTTAACGCGCGGTAATTAATTTTTTTAATTAATCACGTTAAAATATTTGACGCAATTAACGCAAATGTGTCGCACTGTCCCATGTCAGACTGTATTCTGCCTTTTGGTAAGTTTTACAGCAAGGTTTTTTGTGCTGTCTAACAGCGAACTCTTGTGGTCTCTTTGTGACATGGTTTATTGCTTTCTTGACAGTTCAATATGGTTGCATGACGTCTCGGGCTGACGCCTACGTTGTAATGTTGTGCTTATATGATCCTTGGACAAGATTTGTCCGTAAGTATGGTTGTTGTAAAGAATGTACATATTATGTTAGTAAGCGAAATGTTATATTTTTTGTATGAGATGCTTTTTGTTTATGTTTAGTGAACCTGTATAGCGTGCTAAGCTAACTTTGTTGCTAATACAATGCTTGTGTACTTTTTTTTTGTAGTTTCACTACGGTCTAAAGAGAACAATGGTTTGAGGCCATTTTATTAATAAATCAGATGAAAAAGGAAGAAGTCTGATTATTAAGGCGTCGTTCACTAGCTGTCTAGCTTTGGAAAAAGTAGACGCTTCGGAGTGAGGATAGCATAGACAGATTTAAATGACAGTAGAGTGAAATGCCCACTACAGTCCTTATATACCGTATGTTGAATGTATATATCCATCTTGTGTCTTATCTTTCCATTCCAACAATTTATTTTACAGAATATATATATAATTTACAGAAAAATATGGCATATTTTATTGATGGTCTGAATTGTGATTAATTGCGATTAATTACGATTAATTAATTTTTAAGCTGTAATTAACTCGATTAAAAATTTTAATCGTTTGACAGCCCTAATTATATATATTAGATTAGTTGACTAATCATAAAAATAGTCGGCTGACACATCGGAAGAAAATTAGTCTTTTGGGACAGCCCTAGTGTGTTCTAATAAAGAAAAAAACTCCCTGTGCCGCAAAGCATTCTGGAGTCAACCAATGCAGGTTTGGTTATATCATCAGACTCATTATAAATGAGTGAGATGCGAAGTACAGAAAAGGTATCATGCACACCAGTAGCTACTGTAAAGGTTTTACCAGAACTTCTTTAGAAAGACAAAGAATGAAAAATGAGGCATGAAAGAACACTTAAATAAAGCTAATGGTACAGGAAATTAAAGAAGTGGCGTAATGTCATGAGACTCGAATTTGGCAGTATTTTGAATATTCTATCAGTATAGTCCAATCAGAGTCAGATAATCAATGTCGACCGAAAACTATCCAGCGTTATTGTCCCAGAAAGAAGGCAAATATTACTAATTCGTTTGATGCTGCTTGTTACTGCTGTACTTAAATAAATGAAAATCGTAAAGAGAGTCAGACTACAGTGGGAATGTCCTTGGCAGGAGTGTCTTATGACAAAACCTGGGCCATGTCCACACATAGCAGGGTTATATTTAAAAACGAGGATTCTGCCCTAATACATCGAGGAAAATAATTGTGTCCACACCTGCACGTTTGTGTAAAAAAAAACTTCCACAGCCAACCGCTTTCATTCATTTTTAAGTACATTCAAAAGAATAAAATAATTGTCCAAAATACCCATTATTCAGTAAGAAGCACAGCAAGAGTTTGTAAAAAAAAAACAAAAAAACATGGAAGCAAAAAAGCGCCAACTTAATATACTCCAAATGTAAAAATTGGTCTCATGTGTGATGCGAGGACAAAATTTGTCGCAGCCAGTGACGTAAATCTTCGGTTATCACTGTCCACATGATGGAGCCACAAACGCAGAATTCGCAAATCTTCACCTTCCCCGTCGTTTTTAAGAACCCTGGTTTAATTCTGCGTGCGCGTGTGGATGATAGGTCAAACCATAGAAATATATCTTCTTTTTGCCAAATACCCTGCTACGTGTGGACATGGCCCTGGAAACATTAAAAAGACATAATTGACACAGTTGCGTATCCTTGAGCCAAAGTCTTGCTACAATTACGCACAGTTTTAATGTGCTTTTCTTGTTCTACTAGTTGTGTTGACCATTTTTAAATGTTTAACATCATATGTCAAACATAAAATGATCTAAATTAGTGCTGCACTGATACGATAGTTTGACTCCCAATGCCTATTTCGAAAACTGGCTGTGTAGTATCAGTATTTTTGAAAAAATATATATATTTTTTTCTAATAGTACTAAATTACTGCATACTCACTTGACTGCAAAGTATTTGTCTTTTTTTTTATGGCGAATGGAAACCAGATCTCTAAAAGTACATGTTGCAATTTAAGAAGATTATCAATATTGACCAATATGAAATTCTTATGTCATGAAACAAAGTCAATCCATTTGCCCATCTCCAGGTTAAATATTGATGTTTAATGAACAAAACTGTGGATAAGACCTCTGTCAAAACAGTAATGGTACTCTCGACAAACCTCTTCTCCTGTGCTTTTACCCTTTAAAAGGTAATAGCTTTTAGCTTTTCCCAATTGTTGACTTTGGGAGTGTTCGTTTGGGCAAGTGGCTGTTTGTTTGGGTCTGAGGCAGGAGCCTTTAGAAGCATTCAAGTGTGTTAAGGGTTGAAGAAGGTGCATTAGGCTACACAATAGAAAATGCTAGCAGAGAGTTTTGCCGAACTTGTGGGGGAATTTCGGCATCACTCCTGCAGCAATCGGAGGCAATATGTGGCATAGCCTAACAGTCACATGCTAGTGGTGATACTGACGGTGAGAATTGTAGCCGTGGCATAACAAACATCATGCAAAAAAAAAAAAAAAATAGGATTGTGTCATTTAAACAGAACAGCAAAATAGAAAAAGTTTTCGTAGCCAGGGTGACTGTGTGGCGCTTTTGTATTTTAGCCGTATCGTGCTGAACAGCCACGACAGAGACAATTGTCCTGCTCCCCTATGTTGCAAAAATAACAACAGTGCAGTTGTGTTTGGCGGAAATGCTAACATCACTAAGCCTTACACTGCAAGCGGCCACGTTTCATCTCTTATCTCCAAACAATGTGTATGAGAGAAAGAGAGAGAGGAAACAAACACCCAAGCTTCTTCTAACCTTTTGGCTGTTTTGGCCCACCAAACAACCCATCATCTCACATCCACCCCTCAGTCACTTTAGAGATTGGGTGGACTTTGATATTCCCCGGGCACAGGACCCAAGGTGGCAGGATTAAAAGGCTTTTATACGCCGTGACCTTTTGTCGGCCATCTTCCCTGAGAGAAATCCCGCTCCACGGACCCGCTGTCCATCTCCTTTCACACCATGACAGGCCATTCCCACCAAAAATAAAAGGCCAAGTGGGTCGGTTGACACAAAGTCAATACATGGTTGACGTTTGGAAACATAACATGGGTGCTGTTGTTGCTTAAAAGGCGGAAACTGTGGCAGGTTGTGTAAATCGGATGTGTTGATTAATCACAATTTTATGCTTACCTTTATAGAGCAGGTGACTAGTTTTGGTCTAAAATGTAATTGTATATATTTTTTTTATGAATAATCGTATTTTTTAAATAAGTTCTATGAATTATTAATTTGAATTTTATTTATTTATTTAAATTTCATGGTCTTAAGCTCATTGGTTGCCATTGATGGCGCGAGAAATCCAAACCATTTTGACTGGAAGGGCTGGCAGGGAATGAACATGCATTTACACCTTGCGTTGAGAGTGGATGTAAAATACAGTCTGGATTTGGCGATTTGTTCATTTTTTTTGCTAGCCCTCCCAACTCAAGTGGATTGGACGTCTAACTAGTGATAAAAACTCATTTAACACAACAGAGAACAAAAAGATGGACGTGCAATTCATTTAAACTGTGCGCATTGGCTGTGAATATTCATGTTTCAATGTAGGGCTGTAGCTATCGATTATTTCAGTAGTCGACTAATCGATGAACTAGTTAGTTCGAATAATCGAGTAATCTGATAAGCAACATGAAAAATTAAAATACCCGAGTTAAGCCTCAAACGCTATAAGAAAATTATAGATACAATTGGCTAACTTACATAGCAAAAGTATGCTAGCTTAAATGCTATAAAATGCGAACTTTTTTTCTTTACACTGCTCTTAACAAATGGTTCAGACACATATTCCTACATAAAAAACGGCTAAATATACCTATAAACTAAATAATGAATGAATTAAAAAAAACATTAGCTGAAACAAAAACTTGGCTTATGTTGGTGTTAACATGGAACAGCTGGATTCAGCCATGTGAAATGAGACGGACTCGAGGGCAGTGTATCCACCCAAATCAATAAAACTAAATACAAACACTTTCAAAGTTTACCATTACAGCGCCACTTTAATCAAACGAATACTCGAAGCAGTAAAATGTAATTTGAATCTTTTTTCCTAATCGAATATTCGAGTTAATCGATTAATCATTGCAACACTATTTCAATGGCATTGACGGTGCTAGACGTCCAATTATTTTTGATTGAAACTGGAAGGGAAAAAAATGAACCGCTCTTCTAAAGAGCCGTCACCATACTCAACTGAAGTTTACACTGAAATGTCACCGTCATTGCTTTGCTAATGCCAAAACATTGTCACATGCATCATACGAAAGCCCCTTTCACACACATATCCCGGTAGATTCCTCTGTAAGGTGACACGGGATTTATTCGTGTCATTGCTTTCACGCTTGGAGAGGTATCACGGGTGACGCGTGATGCGGGTTGGACACTTTCACAGACTTGTCCAGTGTTGCCCACTCGGCGCTCTCTGTGCGAGGAGGGCTGCTGCCGCGATTTTGTTATCCGGACATTAAGTCATTTCAAGTCTGCATCGGCTGTCACGTTCTGTTGGTCAGGTTGTGTTTTGTAGCAGCGTTCCCGACGTTGTACCTGCAGCCAATTCAAGCTCATCAACAATGTATTTCAGCCCAGGCGATCCAAGAGAAGAGTGCCGAGATATTAACTTGCTGGGCGCCATTAGACACCTTGTACTCTCGAATTTGGTGCATTTGCTAGTTTGTTAGTCTGCCGCCCTTGTTATGAAATCACCTTTGTTTTGCTGGTATTTGAGTATTGCTTTTGTCTTCTTATCGCCTATCTGCCTGCCGCTTAGGTTACTATTATTGATCCCCGTCGACCTACTGTCACGGACCCATTGTGTTATTCCCTCTTTCCCGGAATTGCGTGTATTTTTGTTTGTATTTAATAAACCCTTGATTGTTTCCCTCCGTTGTTTTCTGCTTTGAGGTACAACCTTGTTTCCGCAGTTGCGGACCTTAACATCAGCAACAAAATAAACCACACATTTCCAAAGATGGACGATGGACTCTTCCTCGGCTCTACGACGCAGTAGCAATTTAATTTCGTGATGTTTTCAATTTAATTTAGCTATTTCCAGCTTGCCATGTTGATAATTGCGATGTTTGTTTACCGTTTTTCGACTTACTGCGAAGAAAGAGGAAGTGGCGATCAGCCCGCCATGATATTTACGTCATCAGCCATCGTGCGGAGACCAGTGAATTTAATGCCTGCTTTCACACACACCACTTCCTACGAAAGTCCATCCGTGTCAGTAGACCCGGGAAATTGCTGTCACCAATAAGAGATGCCCGTTTGAATCCCGGGATTTATACGGGCAGCCCTATTCAGGTGTATGTAAAAGGAACCTAAGTACTGTATTTTTCAGACTATAAGTCGCACCCGAGTATAAGTCGCACCAGCCCAAAAATGCACAATAAAGAGGAAAAAAACACATATAAGTCGCACCGGAGTATAAGTCACATTTTTGGGGGAAATTTACTTGATAAAATCCAACACATAAAACAGATATGTCACCTAGAAAGCCAATTTAAATTAAAACTACACTAGAGAACAACATGCTGAATAAGTGTACAGTATGATAATGTTATACGATGCATGAAAAACGAAATGCGAACGTGGCCGGTATGTTAACGTAACATAGCTATTAAGAGTTATTCAGATAACTAGCCTATGGCAAGAACATGCTAAAAAGTTTACCAAACCATCAGTGTCACTCCAAAATGCTAAAATAACATGTGAAATGATAATGTGTTCATAATTTCACACATAAGTCGCTCCTGAGTATAAGTCGCAACCCCAGCCAAACTATGAAAAAAACTGCGACTTATAGTCGCTAAAATACGGTAATATGTTCTCAGACATGTCTCATAAGACATATGTCTCAATATGGGTACTGCATAAACTGAGTACTGCATATGCAATATTTGCACTGTTACAATATAGCATTTTTGCATCCTTCCATCAATATTTATGTACAAACAGGCATCTGCACTATCATATCAAGTCAGCCATCTGCCTTCTAGTCCGAGTACTGTAAATTGTCATACACACACAGTTTTATTACCACTACATCACCACTGGTTGCTAGTCACTTATTCACTTTATTCCAAATTTGTGTACACTGTAACCTTTGTTTATATAAGCCTTATTGTACTTTTGCTTTTGTTCTTATGTGGTGCACGTTATGGCAAAGCTTTAAATCTCGTTGTACTCTGTACAATGACAATAAAGGCTTTCTATTCTATTCTAATTATTTGCCCCTTCCGGTCAAAATGAATTTGACGTACACCTAGCATCATCAATGGCAGCCAGTGAGTGTCCTTAAAAGGGTTATATCTCAATTAAAATATTTAATAGGGTTGTTCCAATCATGTTTTTTTGCTCCCGATCCGATCCCGATCGTTTTAGTTTGAGTGTCTACCGATCCCGATATTTCCCGATCCGATTGCTTTTTTTTGCTCCCGATTCAATTCCAATCATTCCCGATAATTTTTCCCAATCATATACATTTTGGCAATGTATTAAGAAAAAAATGAATAAAACTCGGACGAATATATACATTCAACATACAGTACATAAGTACTGTATTTGTTTATTATGACAATAAATCCTCAAGATGGCATTTCCATTATTAACATTCTTTCTGTGAGAGGGATCCACGGATAGAAAGACTTGTGACTTTGTATATTGTGACTAAATATTGCCATCTAGTATATTTGTTGAGCTTTCAGTAAATGATACTCTAGCCATGCCCAAATGCATGATGGGAAGTGGAACCATGACTGTGCATAGTGCTACCAATTGATATATCTTCTCTACGTTGGGAAGTAATTTAAGGGATTAAGAAAAAGATCATTTGCTACCTTGCTTCCGCACATTGCTTCCTATGATATTTCTAATCGTAGGGAGAGGGATTGTAAGGCTTTAGCCAATTAAAAAAAGGCTACAAAGGCTGCCAAAATACACTCTACTCATTTTACACTGCCTTTTATCTCTCTATATAGGTAAGACGGCGCCATTACAGATGGAGCGCGACAATGCGTGGGTGGGTCGTACAGGGCAAGCATTAATTGCGTTAAATATTTTAACGTGATACATTTTTTAAAAAATTAATTACCGCCGTTATCGGGATAAATTTGATAACCCTACCTTAAGCCTAAACTAAAGACTCTGGATGAGTGTAACATATTATGTTTGTAACATTAAATACAATTAGAAAACGATTTAATTAAAAAATATATATATATTCAAAAAAGGCATGGCCGATATTTTTTTGCCGATTCCGATACTTTGAAAATGACGTGATCGGACGATCGGGACATATATTATATATATATTATATATATATATATTTAATGATGAACATTTATTTAAATGATTTTTGATTTTCTATCATTTTTGTTGAACTGCATTTTAATACCATTTTATAAACAGTAATATGCACAGAGCTAACATGCAGAACATACTTTAGACACGCAAAGCACACAGTAGAAGAAACCATCTCCTATCTTGCTTGAACTTTTATTGTAGTCTACTTGAATGAACCTTATCTTCTCTGCTTTTGTAATTGCTCACTTGGCCAGTAGTATATTTATCTGTTCAGTCCAGCGCTCTCAATCCACCATGACCAATCCACCTTCACCGTGCACAAAGACCCCCATGTCTCCCCCACGCCCCATCATTCAATTTCATTAAGCCAACTGCAGCTAAATAGCGGCGGCTTTGTTTACAAGGCCACCTCGGCATTCAGCACACGGCGCCGCCTTCGACTTTGCAGCCAGTCGCTGGTTTATCTCCAGTTGCACTTACAGCTTTCTTCATTTACGTACGCGCGTGCGTGTTTTGTACCCACAACTTATTTCCATATCTTCCTTAGCACAGGAGGAAAAGCCCTATCAGTCACGTTGACTTTAAAAATATAGCACAACTTAGCTCCTTGCAATAAATTGACAGACATGAGCAGCAATGATCCGAGTTGAAAACCTATGAGCATTTTAATTCATTATTGCTCATCTGTATGAGCTCAGTATTAGAAAATCAAGGGAAAGAGTAAGAAATTAAAAGTAGCATAAATTGTCCTGCAAAAACTATAGATCTCATAATCTGTATACTGTACCATAAATTGAACGGCATATAAAAAAAAATCTATACATAAATTTGAAGCCATTTTTTTCTTGTAAGTGTTGTAAAATACTGTAACTATGCAAACTTTTTTTGTTGCAATATACTACCGGTAGTATATTTTTAAAGGGAACCACAGATAGAAGGACTTGTAGTTCATAAAAGATAACCGTTATTATGAGTTAAAATACTTTGAGATAAAAAAAAAAAACACTTGATGTTTTCGTTTTTACACAATTTGTAAAATTAGTTTAACTAGTAGGTCGCCATTGTTGTTGACGTCGCAGGGCGATGACGTCACTGAGTTAACTTGCCGGGCTTCCAGAGTACAAACTTTAGCGACATAAGAATGTCCGAATGTTTTCAGTCCTTTTAATTTGAACCGGAGAGGAACATTAATGAGTATGACAGCACTGTCGATATTTCACAAAACGAGCAGCAAAAGCCAAATGAACAGGAAAGACTGGATGAGCTGAGACGAGAGTAGGACAAAACCGCTGTTCTGCCAAAATGTGCTACATCGGCGAAACGTCCTACAAGAGGTGAATTTGACACCCAAAGTACTACTGGGCGCTTTCAGCGTGTTTTGTTTAGATGCATACAGACACAACATACTAAAGATGCCTGAAGAAAATACTTAAAAGTAGTAATATCAAATAAGGGTGTTTTAAATATGCTATGTGACTAATGTGGTCAACAGATCAACAATCATCTTAAAAGCTACCACAAGAAAACACAATGCTGAAAAGTATGAGAGGGAAACACATTCAAAAAGTATTTTGAGGCAATGAAAAGGTAATAAAATACTCAAGAAAAACACAAATAGTAAGTACTTGCCGCTTTTAACCGATGTGCGCATGTGCTGGACGTCTCGCCGCAGGAAGGAATTGCAGAACACTGGTAGTGTTCGTTTAGTGGCAGTGACAAACTACGTCATCACCCCGAGTGTCCATTGCGCGCATAAAGCATGGCGCCCTCTGTAGGTCAAAACATGTACTAAATACCCACTTAGCCGGCCGAGGTTGAATAAACGTTGATTTTCCATCAAAATCTTCAGCTTGGTTGACATTGCAAATACCTATGACACCTAGTCAACATTGTTTTATAGTTGATGAAACAATGTTGACAAATAGTTGATTTTTGATTGACCGGGAAATATGACTGAAAAGTCATCAAATTGAGATGAGTGGGAGTAAAAAAATAGTTGTGTTCGTGGTTGACCGGGAAGACAGCGTATCACTTCAAACGAACTATTGGAAACACCTAATTTAAGGATAGCCATATTTAAAGGTAAGCCTGTTGCTTTTCTTCAGAGCCTTTATCAGCAATGATGTCTTACAGTAGAGTGAACCGCGTTTGTCATCAAAGTTGTATATAAAACGGTTATCCTGACACAATGTGACAAAGTTGCCGAAATTGTCAGAAACGGTGCATTTGCTGTGATTGGCATACAGGCGAAGACCTACTTAGCCTGGATGTTAGCCAAGTAAAACTTAGATCAGGCAAATGTAATTCTTTTTCCAATTGACTTGATATTACAAAATCCCTAATTTGTTTGAGATTGGTTGAGAAACTCACTTCCCTACAAAATACAGAAGTATATTAAACTAAACCATGATACCTGTTTGAATTCCTTGAATTAACCATGAATGCCGTTTTGTTTGTATTTTTCAGATTCACTGAAGAGGCAAATAGGGATGGACGCTTCACAATATGCATTTGCTGCTGTTGTGCAGAAGTGGCTACCCTATGCCCCAGACCGCTTTGGTGGCAAAGTTCGCAGCGAAGCTCGTCAGACTGAAGAGGAGGCTTGAGTTTGAAATAGGATTACTGAATGTTAATGAAGTTTTAATAATAATAAAACAATGTGAAATCTAGTAATCAAGTTTTTATTTTTATTACTGAATTATTTGATATATATTGTAGTGACCCTTCATTATGTGTTCATAATTCACCCATGGAACTAATGTGGGAGATGTTGTGTTGTGGGAGGAAGTCTTTGTCACATGCGTGTCCGGCAGAGACACAAGAGAAGCACAAGCGACACGAGCGGCCGAATACGGCAACGCAAACTCAGGAGCAAGAAGACACACAACATCATCTGCTACACTGGTGATCCCAACTGGCCTCGCTGAAGTTTCAGAGGCATTTTATGAACACTAAAAGCAATGGCGGACACTAGCCTTCTCCAGCTAATGTTGTTTAATGAGTCCTCCGCGGCCGTGTGGGTTGCGTGCACGGAGGCGCAGTTCGCCCTCCACGGTATAATTGAAGCTACCATGTGCTTCTACCACGTGGTGTCTGCACTCGGGTACTCGATGGCGGTCAAAGCTCAGCGCTTTGTGGTCTTTCCGCCAAAAGAGGTCAAGTATGAGGTGCTTAAGGCAGACCTTCTCATGCGCTCTGTACGGTCGTGTGCTTTATCGGCTTCAAAGACACACAAGATTCCTGCCACGAGACCTTTTCTGCTCGAGGTTTCAGTCGAAGATAGCGGCGCTTCCGCACCGGATCCTCGCAGTTGTCATCCCGTCCCATTGCCCGCGCAGCCACAGCACGCTCCCGCTCTGGCGCTTCCCGACACCAACGTTGACATTTTGCCTCCAGCGCCACTCTTGCTCGCCTCGGCTATGGCGCTGCTCTATGGCGAGGCCTCCTCGCCCGTCTCCGGCCTTCTCAACGCAGCCGCGCCCGTCTCCGGCCTACTCGACGATGCGCCGTCCATTCTTGGCCTACTCGACGAAGCCCCGTCCATTCTTGGCCTACTCGACGAAGCCCCGTCCATTCCTAGCCTTCTCAACGGCGTCGAGCCCTGGGCCCTGGTTTTCTTGTCGACGCAGCTGCTGCTCTTAGTCTTCCGGACAACGTCATTCCTGTGCCTGTGTCTCTGGCCACTGCTGATGTCTCTTCAGCCCCTGCGCCTCCGTCTCCGAGGTTGCTCCTCCACCGGTGCTACTGGACACCGTCGCCGACCTCGCTCCAGTGCTTCCGGAAATCTCCGAGGTCACTCCTCTGCCAGCGCCGTTGACGGCAGCCGCCGCCGCTACCCTCGCTGCTGTGCCAGCGACTCCGGAAGTCTCCGAGGTCGCTCCTCTGCCAGCGCCTGTGAACGCCGCCGCCACCGTCTTTCCTGTCTCGCCGCTTCTAGACTACGAGGACGTCAGCTTTGCCTCCGGTTTCGGCGCTTCCCTCGCTCCTGCTACCATCGGTCACCCTCGTCCCCAGCCACTGCCGATCGACTCTGACTGCCGCGCCTGTCGCTCTCGTCTCCAGATTCGACTGGTGGCACTGCACATCGCGCTTCTCGTCCACTGCTGATCAACGCATGCCGCCTCTCTGGTCGCCCGCTTCTCATGCCATGCCTGGGCGGTCCTGCACGACGTGCTCCTCGTCCTGGACGTCTACAAGGTCGTCCTGCTCGGTTGTTCAGCGCCTGGCATCCCGGACGTCCTCCCGATTGCCTCATTCGGTCGTTCATCGCCTGGAATCCAGGACGTCCTCCTGATCATCCCTTTCAGTCAGCTTCCACCTGGCCCCCCGATCATTCCGTTCAGTCGGGTTACGCCATGTGTGGGTGATTTCTGGGGGGAGACCTGTGTGGTGACCCTTCATTATGTGTTCATGATTCACCCATCAAACTATTGTGGGGTATGTTGTATTCCGGGGGGAAGGGACTCTTTGTCACGCGCATTTCCGGCAGAGACACAGAGAAAGAAGAAAAAGAGAATGAGTGGCTGAATACGGCAACACAAACTCGGGAGCAAGAAGAGACACAGCATCATCCGATACAATATATATATACTGTATGTATACAGTGGCCTCCATAATTATTGGCACCCCTGAAAAAGATGTTTTTTTTTTTTTTATTCAAATAATATGGGACCTTAATGGGGGGAAAAAAAGAGAAAAATCCAACCTTCAATACAAGTGCATTCATTCAGTGGGGAAAAAATCCCACATAAAGAAAAAATTATTTGAAATCAAATAATGTGTGTCACAATTATTAGCACCCCTGGTGTTAATACGTTGTACAACCCCCTTTTGCCAGCAAAGCAAGGTCTGGGGACTGAGATGGCCATGGGAGGAGCTTGATTTTGTGTCTGGTGAACCATTTCTATGTAGATTTGGCCATATGTTTAGGGTCATTGTCTTGCTGAAAGACCCAGTGACGACCCAGCTTCAGCTTTTGGGCAGAGGGCAACAGATTTTGATTTAAAATGTCCTGGTATTTCAAAGCATTCATGATGCCATGCACCCTAACAAGATTCCCAGGGCCTTTGGAAGCGAAACAGCCCCACAGCATCACTGACCCACCCCCATACTTCACAGTGGGTATGAGGTGCTTTTCCGCATGCGCATCTTTCGTGGCACGCCAGACCCACTTGGAGTGTTTGTTGCCAAAATGCTCTTGGTCTCATACAAAAATATACACGGTCCCAGGCTTCAACTGGGACCGTGTGCTTTGGTCAGATGAGCATCATGGTTGAAAATGAAGGAAAACAAAACACTGATTCAGCGTTGTTCCAAAATTAATAATCGAAATGACGTTTACATTTTGTAAGGATTTCAATCTTGTAACAACATTCAACAAGATTGAGGGTGCAAAAGTGATGACAAATGAACATCGGGTGTCAACGTTGATTCAACGATAAAAGATTGACAGCGGAATGTTGATCTAACATCTTTTCAAGGTCTGCTGCTGCCTGGGTATTATAGATTTTTAAATCAATGGCAATATTTTACGTTTCTAATAACATATTTTAGTAAAAGTGAACAATCGTGGCTTATTAAAGCCTGCAAGTCTTTAAATCCGAGGTTCCCTTTAAAAGCATAAAAAAAAATAATGTGTGCTGCCAAAGTCACCCATTTACACCAACAGGTATGTATTGTTTTCATAAATAAGACCTTAACTTTGTCATCTGTATATAGGGCTGCACATAATTTTTTTCATGGATTACTCACACCAGTACCAGGAGATTGTGTTTGGTACTCACCAAGTGGTATTAAGCAGTCTTCCTCGATGTCATCCTCTTTTTCTCCACTACTACATAGGGCGATTGGATCATTCTTCTTGGCTAGCATGTTTATTAGTGATCGATTGCGCTATATTCATGTGCTCTCTGCTCTTTCCATGCTTCATGTTGGACTCTTTATCAAACGCACCTGTTTCATCAGCGAGTTGTGGGTGTGATCAGCAAAGCTTGCACCAAATTTCAGTGCGCTCATCGTTAGCTTCAAACCTCGGCACGTCACGTTTCAGGACAAAAAATATATGTATTCAGCTCATGTTCCGGCTCGGTTAGGTTTCCTTTTCTTGATGTTTAAAACACCTAGTAAGCAGCTTAAAATCTGTTTTGGGGGGGTCGGGGGGGGGCATCTTAATTTACAGGTAGCCTAACCGTTGTGATGTTTCTGTTGCGCCAGTGTTACCATTCCATAGTAAGGAAAGTAGCTATTGGCTGTCCTAAAAGTCGCTGGATGAGGTCATCATCTAATTTGCATAATTGGCAATTTGCATGTAATTATAAAAAAATGCATATAATTGTAATGAACGCTGTAGGAGAAAGGAATAACGTCGTGGTAGAAGCAAATAGTGAGTTAAAAAAAAAAACAGAACAAGTCGCTAGATTTGTCGCCAGTCAAAAAAAAAAAGAAGTTGCCAAGAGGCTTTAGAAAGTCGCCAGATTTAACTAGAAAGTCAACAATGTGTTACACGTGCGTATCTGCCTACCAATTATGTCCACCCATGTCAATAAACTATGTGGTCATATAGCAGTACAGGAGAGCGGGGATGGTTGTCAAACTTGTTGCGATTGGACCACCAAAGGGTGGTGTTGCACAATATTAGTATTGAAATTGTCAGTTCTTATGTACACCTCTAGGTGCTACTTGCCCCCTGCACTCAACATACTGTTGTACCTCGACTTAAGAATTTAATTCGTTCCAGGACCTGGTTTGTAAATCGAAATGGTCGTATGTCGAGCAGGATTTTCCTATAAGAATACATTATAATTTGATTAATTTGTTCCACAGCCCAAAAACCTACGCTAATCCCTAGTAAATACTACATGTACAAATACTAGCGATTACACATAGAAAATAAATAAATTATAAATACAAATCGTTCATTCATTCATTCATTTTCCATGCCGCTTATTCCTCACGAGGGTCGCGGAGGTGCTGGAGCCTATCCCAGCTAACTTCGGGCAGTAGGCAGGGGATACCCTGAATTGGTTGCCAGCCAATCGCAGGGCACAAGGAGACACACAACCATTCACGCACACACTCACACCTATGGACAATTTAGAGTGTTCAATCAGCCTACCATGCATGTTTTTGGGATGTGGGAGGAAACCGGAGTTCCCGGAGGAAACCCACGCAGGCACGGGGAGAACATGCAAACACCACACAGGAAGGCCAAAGGCCGGGATTGAACCCTTGATCTCAGAACTGTGAGGCAGACGTGCTAACCACTCAGCCACCGTGCCGCCTAAATACAAATCGGAATAATAATAATAATAATAATAATAAATCGGAAATGAAAAAAAAACTTTTTTTTTGTCACCTTAAAGTGCCTATGACACCATTAAAAAAAAAATCTTAAATAGCATTATTATTGGAAGCAAAATCATATTTTGAGACGATTCGACTATAAACAACAATTTGGCAAAGCGCAGATGACGAGAAGAGTCTTTTAATCTTCCGTTTACCACCGCCTGTCATTATCGCACTCTGGCGCCTCCACTTGGATGATGACATCGGCGGAGTAATGATTTCAGAATTCAGCCCAGTGGAGAAGGAAACATTTTTTAGCACTTCTGGTTCAAGTGTGGATCTTTCAAGTGATATTGTCAATCCAGAGGAAGCCTGCGCGTAGATGGCAATATAGTGTAAAGCGCTTTGAGCGCCTCGAAAGGTGGAAAAGCGCTATATAAGTTTAACACCATTTACCATGCAGCCATATATGTTTGAGTCGTATTTGGAGGAGGTGGAAGATTCAGAACGACAACAGAGGGCTGATGACTACAGCATACTGTAAAATGTCATTGTTTCCAGCAACTCCAATATTTTTACATGATATTCTTTGGCTCTAAGTATTTTTTCCCGATTGCTAAACAAATTATATGGACATTACAAATAAAAGTCTTGTGCTAAATGGAATACGAAATATTAAAAATACATTTTTTCAGTAAGACAGGGCTAAATTACTGCATAATGGTCAAAATTGCCCACTTCTGAAACCTCCCGAACGGTATTTTATGCCACCGGAGTTAGTGCGGCTCTAGTCATTTCCCTCCTAGCGACTCGGAGACGGCGGAACCGGCATAAACAAAAGAAGAAGCGTAAGACATGGGCTACCTGCTAATCAGAACGGAGTGCTCTTCCAATCTTTTTCACCTTTCGAAAACTCGACTCATGTCACACACGGTGGCGAGGGTGACAGCCTTCACCGATCAGCCAGCCCCCGGCGGAGAGCAAGTTTCCCTGCTGCAGCCCCGGCAGGAGTGCTCGTTGGCGGGAACGAATCGGGCTAAAGAACACAGTGCTGGTAGGACCAACCACTGAAGCCGAGAGAGAAAATGATGAAATGAAAAATGCGGACGCGTATGCTGAAATGATACAACTTCTTGATGATAAAAGCCTTTCATTAATAATGAGAGATGCGCCAAATGACGGAAGAAAAGCTCTGAAAATATTAAGAGAATATTATGCTGGGAAGGGAAAACCCAGGATTATAAATTTGTACACCATGCTAACATCTCTTCAAAAGGGAACCGAAGAAAGCATAGTGGACTACATAATAAGAGCTGAGACCACCATCACAGCATTGCAAAATGCAGGTGAAACAATGGCAGATGGTCTACTTATCGCAATGGTCTTGAAGGGGCTGCCAGAAAGTTACAAGCCATTTACAATTCATGTGGCACATACTGATGAGAACATGACATTTGCAGAATTCAAAACCAAACTCCGAAGTTTTGAAGAAACGGAAAAGTTAAATGCAGCAGAATCAAGCAACAGTGATGAAGACTCAAGCAAGAGCTTCAAAGCAAGCCACAAAAGCAAACCCTCGTGACCGGATCAAAGACGACACAGAGTTGGTGTGCTTCAAATGTGGGATCAAAGGCCACTGTGCAAAATCATGTCGACAAAAGACATGGTGTAGTCGTTGCAAAACTGACACGCACAAAGACACCACTTGCAGACGCAAGGACAAACCAGACATTGCGAGAAAAATTGCTGAAGATGGAGATCCTGACTTCGAATTCAAGGTGACAGATGAACAGCCCGACACCAGGCGGCAGGATACACACAGCATCATAAAGCTTCCAGGAGACGTTCAAACCAGAGAACCACGGCGTCGAGTTGGCAGATGGTACCAGGTGCAGTGGAGTCGCACTAAAAAGAGGAGATGCAGAGTGCTACCTGATCGACAACAGAGGACAGCAGCGCAAGGCAACACTCAGAAACGCACTCTTCATACCATCGTACCCACAAGACATCTTTTCGGTGAAAGCAGCAACATCGAGTGGAGCCACGGTACTTTTCAAAGAAGGTGACGACGCACTGATAACCAAAGACGGTACGAAATTCAATATTCATGTGTATGGCAAGCTGTACTTTTTGCATACATATGGTGAGTCAGACAAGTGCAATGCATGTTATGATATTCACACATGGCACCAAATATTAGGCCACTGTAATGATAAGGATGTGCTCAAATTACAGAAAGTAGTTGATGGAATGCAGATTAAGGGAAAAGAAACAAGACCTGAACAAACGTGTGAGATATGCATACAAGGAAAATTTATCCAGACACGAAATAGAGACCCAGATACTCGAGCAGATACACCCTTAAAATTGGTACACTCAGATCTTGCGGGTCCTATAACTCCAGAATCGATTGATGGTTACAAATATGTGCAGTTATTCACAGATGTTTACTCTGGTGCAATTTTCACATATTTCCTGAAAAAGAAAAGTGACACTGTTCTAGCAAGAGAAAAATTTCTCGCAGATATAGCTCCTTATGGGAAAGTAAGGTGCATCCGATCTGATAACGGGACTGAATATACTTGCAATGAGTTCCAAACATTGTTGAGAAAAAGTGAAATAAGACACGAAACATCAGCGCCGTATTCCCCACACCAGAACGGGACAGCTGAAAGAGGATGGCGCATGCTAGTCGAAGGTGGGCTACCAAAATACCTATGGCACTATGCAGTACAAACCGCAGCAATGGTACGCAACAGATGTTATAATAGACGTACAGGGCAAACTCCTTACCAGATGTTGACAAACAAGAAACCAAATATTTCCAGAATGCAAAAATTTGGGTCTGTATGTTACGCATACAAACAAGACAAGGGAAAATTGGATTCTAAGTGTGGCCAAGGACAGTTTGTTGGGTATGACAAAAACAGTCCAGCATATCTAGTCTACTATCCAGACACAAAGAAAGTACAAAAACATAGGCTGGTAAAGTTTGTGAACAAGGAAGGCATAGAAAAACAGACACAGACATGTGACATGGATCAAGATGAAGAATACAACATAAGGTTACTAAAAACTGATCAAACAAATGTAGAGGTCAAAAACAGAACTGAAGATCCTGTAGAACCAAGTGCACATAGTGAGAGTCATAAGGAAGTGACAAAATGTGAACTTGAGAGTAGAAGATATCCCTCAAGAGAGAGGAGAAAACCGAGTCATTTAGAAGACTTCATAACAGAAGTCAGAGATAGTGATGGAGTTCATACCACTGTACTGTACTACTGCTACAAGATGGTGGTTGGTATACCTCAAACATATGAGGAGGCTATGAGTTCAAATAACTCAAAAGATTGGTCAAAAGCCATGGATGAAGAAGTTCAGTCACTAAACGAAAATAAAACATTTACCTTGACAACACTGCCAAAAGGCAAGAAAACAGTGGGGGGTAAATGGGCTTACACACTCAAAAAGGATGAAGACGGGAGAGATAAAGGTACTTCCAAAAAGAGACTTAGTTTCAAAAGAGACAACATTGCAAAACTAGGTATACAGGTATATAGTGATGCTGATTGGGCAGCGGATACTAGCGACAGGCGCAGTACTTCAGGATACTGTGTTTTCTTGAGCAATAGTTCTCCAATTTCTTGGAAAACAAAGAAACAAACTACAGTCGCACTATCTACCTGTGAACCTGAATATATGGCACTGGCTTCAACCATACAAGAATGCCTATATTTAGAGCAACTACTAGGTAGCATTGATCATTATCAGTACACTCCAACAATTGTACACGATGACAACTAAGGGACAATCGCTCTTGCGAAAAATCCTGTTAACAGACAGAGATGCAAGCACGTAGACATAAAATATCATTTTATTAGATCTACTGTGAATCAGGGAAGAGTAACACTGACGTATTGTCCAACGGATGACATGATAGCTGATATCATGACAAAACCTGTAACAAAGTTAAAATTGAAGAAGTTTGACAGTGTTATTTTTGGAATATGAAATGTAAAATTTAGGGCTGTCAAAATTATCACGTTAATGCGTGGTAATTAATTTTTTAAATTAATCACGTTAAAATATTTGACGCAATTAATGCATATGTCCCGCTCAGACAAAATTCTGCCTTTTGGTAAGTTTTACAGCAAGGCTTTTTGTGCTGTCTAACAGCGAACTCTTGTGGTCGCTTTGTGACATGGTTTATTGTGTTCTTGCCAGTTCAATATGGCTGCACGACGTCTCGGGCTGACGCCTACGTTGTAATGTTGTGCTTATATGATCCTTGGACAAGATTTGTCCGTAAGTATGGTTGTTGTAAAGAATGTACATATTATGTTAGTAAGCGAAATGTTATATTTTTTGTATGAGACACTTTTTGTTTATGTTTAGTGAACCTGTATAGCATGCTAAGCTAACGTCGTTGCTAATGCAATGCTTGTGTACTTTTTTTTGTAGTTTTACAACGGTCTAAAGAGGACAATGGTTTGAGGCCATTTTATTAATAAATCAGATGAAAAAGAAAGAAGTCTGATTATTAAGGCGTCGTTCACTAGCTGTCTAGCTTTGGAAAAAGTAGACAGATTTAAATGACAGTAGAGTGAAATGCCCACTACAGTCCTTATGTACCGTATGTTGAATGTATATATTCATCTTGTGTCTTATCTTTCCATCCAACAAATTATTTTACAGAATATATATATATAATTTACAGAAAAATATGGCATATTTTATAGATGGTTTGAATTGCAATTGCGATTAATTACGATTAATTAATTTTTAAGCTGTAATTAACTCGATTAAAAATTTTAATCGTTTGACAGCCCTAGTAAAATTTCATTTGGTTGTTAAAAAGGCATCAACATGAGAACAAGTGGGGGCCGTCAATTCTTCCTACGAATGCAACGTTGAGCTGCAACCACCCCAACAATTATCTGCTTTTGTTTCCGTTCTTGATTATGGGGACATCTTGTACTGTCATGCAGCTCCATCAACTCTTCAACAGTTAAACCCGGTTTATCACAGTGCACTACGTTTTATCACCAATGACAATTTCTGCACTCATCATTGTACCCTGTATCAAAACGTTGGTTGGTCCTCACTACAGTCAAGAAGAAATATCCACATCATGTTATTCATCTATAAGGCTTTACTGTGCAAACTTCCTAACTACCTCACATCTCTCCTGTCATTCAAATCCAGAAACTACAAAACACAGTCATCCAACTACTTAACCCTAAACATCCCACTCACACGCACTAATGTTGGCAGAACTGGCTTTAGCTACTATGCTCCTCTTAAATGAAACGAATTGCAATCTACTCTTAAACTACAGTCAGTCATTCATCTTGGTGATTTTAAATCTCGTCTGATGTTTTTACTGATTCCTGTTTCCGTTCGTGTATTTTGTGTTGTTTGATATTTGTGAATGTTTTTTGTGCCCAGGCCTCTCTTGTAAAAGAGATATTAATCTCAATGAGACTGCCTGGTAAAATAAAGATTAAATAAAAAATAAAAATAAAATAAAACATTTTTTAAAAATGACGCGTCAAATTTTACGTCAGATGTCGAAAGGATTGTACTGTATGTCAAGGTACCACTGTATTAAAAAATGTAATTCCACGAGAGCCGTACAGTGTGTGTTAAGGAAAAAGGTATAGTTTTGATTCACTTCTCTAACTAGTTAGCAAACGGTACACGAGAAAGCCCGCCCATTTCATCAGACCATAGGACATGGTTCCAGTAATCCATGTGCTTTGTTGACATGTCTTCAGCAAAGTGTTTGCCGGCTTTCTTGTGTTCCGTCTTCAGAAGAGGCTTCCTCCTTGGGTGACAGCCATGCACACCAATTTGATGTAGAGTGCGGCGTATGTTCTGAGCACTAACATGCCCGCACAACCCCCACCTCTTCGATCTCTGCAGCAATGCTGACAGCACTCCTGTAACGAATCACATGAGATTTTGGAGGGAAAATGACAAGCAGGACTCAATTTGGACATTTAGGGATGTACGTAGTTTCTAAGGGCTGTACTCACTTTTGTTGCCAGGGGTTTAGATATTTTATATTTTTAGATACATTTCGAGTTATTTTGAGGGGAAAATAAATTAACTATTATATAAGCTGCACACAGACTACTTTTCATTGTGTCAAAGTGTCATTTTTTTCAGTGTTGTCCCATGAAAAGATATACTTAACCCTTTAACACCTAAACCTATTTTGGCCGAATTTGCATGCATTTGATGTTGCCTTTATATTTCAAAGAAAAAATTGTTTACAATGGCCAAGTTGGGTCCATTTTTTCAGGACACCTTGAACTTCATGTCCAAACTGTTGTTTTCTTCACTGACCAATTTTAATCCACATTTTGGACCCAAAAAGACAAAAAAATCCCAAAATCTTTTTTCAAAATTTGTAATGTTGACGTCCGACTGACAACCAAACATGCTCGACCAACCGTTTTGAAGCTTGATCATATTTATTCGACTTGTTAGGATAAACATTCAATAGAAAAAATAAGATTGAATAGTTTTATGTTTGACAATTCAACACAAACAGCAGGTATGGTCATAGGCGTTTTTGGCCTTTCCACATACTATGGTCAAAACAGGTTATACACAGTGCAAAATAGTGAGAAAAAAAATTATATATATCATCTAACACAAAAAGGTTTTGGAGGATATCTCTTTGTGAAGTTAGGTGTTGTACCCATCACCTTATCAAAAGTATATACCTACATGCAATCAAGCTTCTCGAACACACATCTACATAAAAATTGAAAAGATTATAGTAAAGAAAAAATATATATAAAATTGAAAAAAAGTATTTTTAAAAATATTGACAAGTAGTTCAGTTCAATTCAAAATTTGCAGGCATGCGACCCAATAAAGTTTTTTTTTTTCTTTTTCTTTTTTTGCGCACTCAATAAAGCTTGAACAGGTCACGGAGCTGCGTCACACACAACGTCACACAGCCTACTCGCCGTTTGCGCGCTGCCGTCACTTCTACTCGCCGAGACGCCGACTCATGCAAAGAAAAAGACGACAAATACGGCTCATCTTCCTCCTTGAGTTAATGAAATAATGCATTAGCTTACGCTAAATGTAGTTTTATATTCATTCTGCGCGTTTCAAAGTCGCTCGGTCAAACCAACCGGTGTTCTGCCAAAATCTCCTTCATCGGCGAAACGTCTACATTAGTCGAATTTGACACCCAAAGTACTACCGTGCGCTCTAAACTTTGCATACAGGCGTAACATACTAAAAAAATGCCTGAAGAAAATACTTAAATGTAGTTATATCAAATAAGGATGGTTTAAATTTGCTACGTGACTAATGTGGTCAACTCCTTCAAAGCTAACACAAAAAAAAAAAAAAAATGTATTAGAGGGTAATACATGCAAAAAGTATCTTTGAGGCAGTAAAAAGGTTCTAAAAACCTAAATAAAAACAAAAATAGTGAGTTCTCGCCGCTTCTAACTGATGTGCGCATGCGTGCGGATGCTTGCGCAAGCGCGCTGAGCATTGTGTAGGACGTTTCGCCGCGTAGTAAGGAATGGCCGATAACCGGCCGTTGCTTGCGTCGCATGCCTCCCTTTCATTAGTTGGCGTTTCGTTCGGAAATTTATTGAAAAAATGATCACATTCGGCTCGTCCTTCTTGACATCATAACGGCTCTTGGGATATGTTGTCTTATGTGCTGTTTTCGGTTTTGAAAAAGGACAAGAAATGATGGAAATATGGAGATAGATACATGGTCCATGCAGCGTTTGAATGCATATTTATGAGTGCAATAAAACTATAAAACACAAATGACATTATCTCCCGTTTTTCTTGGTCGATTGACTTCAAATAAAAACTGGTGTGGACATCAACTTCCGCACTTTCAAATGAGACCAACCAGCGGCACGTGGGTGACGTAATTACAGCGTGACGAAGCTTCAAAGACGATATGCGTAAACGCGTCGCTGCCGACACGTTCGGTGTTAAAGGGTTAAATATCTACAGAAATGTGACAGGTGTACACACTTTTGTGATACACTGTACCTACTGGTCACGCTGCACTAGGAGCAACATGGAGTTGAGTGTCTTGCTCAAGGATACGAAGAAGAGTTCATCAGGTCGTTTTTTTCTGTGGAAATTTTTCAGAGTGCTATTTATTAACCTTTCATTCAACTTTATAAGAGATGTTTCTGAGTCTAGGAATTTCAGGCACTTCTGGGGCTTTCATTTTCTATTTGTGTGATTCAATAAACACATTTTTGGCATTTCAATAAAGTTCAGTGTTTGCATTATTCATTTTTTTTCCCGCAAATTTTTGCACTTTTACTGCAAATGAATATCGGCTCCAAAAATCTATCATCAGCCCCAGATTTTATAGTCTATTGTAAAATTTGACTGTATGTTGATGTAATTGCTTTATACCAACTGTACGGGGCTCAATTCACCTTTTACCGGTTGATCAAATGACCGTGATTTTTGCACTATAAGGCCCACTGGACTATAAGCCGCAGCTGTCCCCATTGTATTATGGGATATTTACACCAAAAGATATTAACCAGTAACACTTTATTTGTCAGCTGCATCATGAGACTTTCATAAGAACAAATGAACCACCATGAAGCTTTGACCCAATTTGCTGCAAAGCTTCATTGTTTCAAGAAGCTTCATTTCACCATCACTGCTCCCTTGGAGGAGACAGTTAACCTCTGCTGCCACCTGCTGTCAACAATGTTGTCGTCTAACATGCCTCCTAGCATGCATTGCAGCACTACAGATGTAAATATCAAAATTCATGTTCTGTGCCAATTGTTTATTCAGTTACTGACACTGGCGCCATAACACTGTCACTAGACAATCATAATTATGACATTACACTGACATGAGCATTCATGATTACTTATAACACATGTCAATCAGTGTTATCCGGGGAATTAGCTCACTTTTGAATGGATGTAAAAGATCCGAGCTGAACATAAATGGAGTTAGTGACATAATTTGTCAGATGACACTTAATGATAACTGTCATTAGCATTGACTGATGCCCATGACAGTGTCATCTCATAATTATGATTGTCTAATGCCAATCTTATGGCTCCGCTGTCAAATACAGTGTTACCAAATACCATAACTGGCAATTAATGAAACAACTGGAACAGTAACTGAATACATTTTTAGCACAGGACATGAATATGATTGCTACTCACATATGTAGCTCTGCAGTGCATGCTATGAGGCATGTGTTACCTATTAACCAAAATCAACAAATAAACCGAGCTTGACTATAAGCCTCAGTATTCAAAATGAAGGAAATAAGTAGTGCCTTATAGTCCAAAAATTACGGTAGTCTATAGACCCAGATTGTATAGTCTACTAAAATTTGATTGTATGTTGATGTAAGTGCTTCATAATAACTGTACCGGGCTAAATTCACCATTCAACAGTTGATCAAATTACAGTTTTCGTTTTTCTCTTTTGTGGAAGCACAGTGATCCATCATTTTTCGCGGTTAATGGGGACCAGAACCCGCCACGACAAATGAAAAAAATATTTCAATTATTGTTACTCAGATTTAGCATTGGAAAGCAATATGTATAAGACATGTTTTTTCACTTTCCCCAAAGTACAGTATAATTTAAAAAATACTGTATACATACAGTATATATTTTAATAAATGGTTTTTAAGTACTTCCAATGTAATAATTATGAGTTCTAAACATGTTACTGTCCCACCGAATTATTTTTAAACAAAAATAAAGTAGAAAAATGCTTGCCTTTATTAATATGCTTGATTGAGTGAGTCCACTTAAATCCTCTCAAGCTGCTCACTTGCACACAATGAGTTGCCAGAGCAACTGTTTAACAAGTGAAACGATGATTGACGTATGCGGCGCTTTGAAGTTTCGGCTTCTAAGGGTCTCTGGCAAGATCAAACCTTAACGTCTGTCAATCATCGTTAACTTTAATAAGTAGCTCCAGAGAACTGCCTGACCAAGAAAAGCGGCAGAGAGACTACGTGATTGGACCGGGACAGCTCTACAATATAATGCATCTATTATTATTTTTAATATATATTTTTTTCTATTTAAAAAAAAAAAAAAAAAAAATGCGATTACTGAAGGTGCAAAGAAGCGAGGGATCACAGTAAAAAACTTCTAATTTATACGAATGGAATTTACAGCACAGTCATCATTCGGGATGTGGGTGCAAGTTTGAACTCTCTACCATTGACCATGACAGACCTTTAAATAAGTGGAATTTATATGAGTTCATCACCAGTAGATGTCCAATCCGTTTGAAGTAGGAGGGTTCGCAGCGAATGAACGAATGTTTGCCATTAATGGCAACCAATGAGTAATTAATAAAATTATTTTTAAAAATAAACTTTAGTCAACTTTATATGACATCCACCATTAAAGCATTATGGAAATGTATATTCAAGAGCACAGAGAAATTAATAGAGGACCACAACGTGAAGTTGAGCAAGACTGGCACCATCTTTAGCAAGAAGCACAGCTAAGAAATAGCACCATCTGGTGGTGGTCAATACCCCACCACAAACACTCATGCACGTGCACTATTCTGTAGATAACCACATTTCCAGCAAATAACCGCATATTTAATGTTTGGCATTGCTCTCATGCACACTTCTAGGTTTGTATTAAAGGATGGCATATCATGAATAAATTCATAATCATTTTATTTGGGTGATTTTCATTAAAAAAAAAAAAAAAAAAAAGATATTTCTTCACAGAAACATAAAACAGAGTCCCTTGACTAATGTCTCAATAAATCTCGTTTTTGTCAGTCAAATGTATACAGTAACTTGAACAGAAAAGTAACTATACATTAAAAAAAACTGATTGTGCATTTGCTAAGTGCCTTCATTGAGGGTTGGTCCCAATTCTTCAAAATGGATAGAGAAAATAGTATTGATCAACTTGTACACACACAAAAAATGATATAAACATTACATACAAGGCTTGGGGAATATTGTGACGTACATAATGATACAGGATGTGATGATGTCATCAGCAGCACAATTGAACTCCGTATAAACGATTAAAATGAAGTTAAGAAATTATAAAACAATAAAAAGGAAGCTACAACAGTTTGTCGTCGCCCCTCCACATATTGCACAAATACTCAAGTGGTGATTAGTACTGTTCCTTTTTGATCCATGTTTCATACAAAAACCGAACAGAAGCACAAAAATACAATTAAGATGACAGCTTGCATTCGAATGACAAGGAGAGATTTAACCATTTGACACTGTCCAATGAAAAGTTGTTAAGAAATTCATCTTGAAAGCATATTTTGCCTAAATGTACATTTTTGGAAAATTGGAGTTATAGTATTTCAGAAAAAAATGAAGTTGTTTGGAAAAACAACAAATATGTTTTTTGTTTGTAAGTTTGTTGCCCCACAAAACAACATACATGATTCTGCTCGGGAAAATCAGCATGTAGATACATATCGTACACGCATTTCCTGAATGTATGATTTGGGTTTGAAAAATTCGGAACAAGTTATTTTGTGGGGAAACAAAAAAAAAAAAAAAAAAAAAATTAAAAGGAATTTGAAGGACCCCCCCCCCCCCCCCCAAAAAAAAAAAAAAAAAAAAAAAGACTAGTTTTTCCAAAACAAAAATCACGATTTGGATGTTTTTTTTTTTTCACAAAAAAAGACATTTTTTTCTTCTGCTGTAAATGTTTTTTATTTTGTTGTTTTTTTCAGGATTTTTGAAAATATATTTGCTTTTTTTCCTCCTTTGAAAAACTGGAATGATTACATTTTCTACAAAACAAATAGGATTTTTTTCTCCAATGTATGACTATTTAGTATTTTTCAAAGTATTTTTAAATATAATTTATAAAAAACGTATGTTAACTTCTGTGAAAAAGAACCAAAACTACTTAATTTTTTTATATAGACCGTCTTTCCAGAGGGCAGGGGAACACAGAAAAAAACATTTGTTTTTTTTTTTTTACTCCCTAATAAAAATATCATAAGTTCTTTCTTGGAAAAAACACCAACTATGGCCTTTCGAGTGGAGGACAAATACTTGCTTTTCATTGGACAGCAGCAAAACACAGTGTTGCTATGGAAACGTCGATCAAATAACATATCAATAACAGTTAATTGTTAAAAGAAATCAGCTGGAATTCATTGTTTGAATCTATTAAATGAAAAGAAACATTTCAATCACATTGTGGCTGTAACAGTAATATGCAAAGATTAAAAAAAAAATATATATATTTATTACGTTACATATCTTTGAAACATGGGGTTTCAAAAAATGAGGGTAATCCATTTTGCAGCTTGTGTCCAGCAGATGACTTTGTCAAGAAAGGGTTGTGCCATCTGACAATTGCTACATGTCCTAAAGTGTAACTGGCTGCTACAGTCAATCTTTCAGTGATTCATAATTTTTTTCCAGCGGTAGAAGAGAATATCAGAGCTGCTAGCGGTGGTGAAGGGAAATATGGAGACAGCGACCACTTTTAAGGGGTGTTTTTAGCAAGGCTAACTGTTTTTAAGCAGTTAGCCATTCTGTATATCTGCATTTTCTCCCTTCTTTTACTGGATCGCAACAAATCTGCTATGAACCTTTTCGCTAATACTGATGGCGATAGGCCAATGAAATTTTAACTGAGAGTACCAGTTAAAATATATTGGACATCTTTTTTTTCCATCAGTTTTTAGGTTGGCAACAGGAATTATGGAAAAAGAGGTGTCTTTTAGAAAACATTTGAGTTTGTCGGTAATTGAAAAATTTACATCGGTCACTTCTTTCTTGGTAGGCTGAAATACGAACTGTTGGTAGTTACGATAATTTGGCAAAAAGTGCAACAAGAAATACGGAAACAAATACAGTACTTGTGTCAGAGTGCTTTTAAGAAGTCCTGCTAACTGTTTGAAAGCAGTTAGCCAACGTTTCAACCACTCATCACAATTTGGAACATTTCGGAACTAATATACGTTAGTTGTTATTGTCAAATTTGCTTATAATGAGCAACAGGGAGTCGAATATTTTTTTATGAGGGAGAACTGTTTTTGCTAATCGTTTGGACGCAAACATTGGCAAAACGCTTTTTTACGTCTGTTTATTTGCTTCATCTACGGTCTCTTGATTAAAAAACTACAAGGTTATAATACCAGAAAGATATGTTGTCAAGGTTGGCTGAAAATATGGGGATAAATTCTAAGTATCAAAAACAAACAGGATGCAGCTAGTCCTAATAAATACTCTATTCCAGTTTGGTGTTTTTGTTTTGTCGGGATTTGTTCATTTTTGCTAGCTGCGCATATGTCGTAAGGGGCGACGACAAATATAGAGACAGGTACCTCTGTCGGGGAGCATTTAAGGTCTTTCACTAACCGTTTGGACGCAGCCAGCTAGCCTTTTTTTCCACATCTGCCATTCGCTTGATCTCCTGCCGTACAAACTTTGATTGCACCGGCGATCGCAACCGTCACAATTGGCGGAGGAATGCGGTGAATTTCCTGCTGGCCCCCGAGGGGGAGACAGGGTTTGTTTTTCCTGTTGCTGGGAGCCAATTTGTTTTTTCTTTCCTCTTGCCCTCTTTAACTTCCTGTCTGGAAGCTGCACTTTAAAGGGAGACCGCAGAGGTTAGCGTCACACGCCATCCATTAGACACCGCCGCCAGCCGACAACACAAACAGCCCGATTGCATCAATTCCGGGCTTGTATGTCAAAGATGTTTGAATTATAAAAAAAAAAAAAATCAAAAAGGGGTGGTGTGGGGAGACTCTTTATGAAAGAAATCTACAATTTAACTAAGTTTAAAGGGGGCAGGCGATTCAGTCTCTAGTGACGGTGTTCCGCTTGCCCTAACCTCAAGCCATGCTACTTGTGGGTGTGCTCTGGGTGCTGCCGATGCTCGCGTTAGCGCTGCTGTTCTCCGAGGCAGAGGGGTTCGACGACACGGGCTGCTGCTTCGCTCCCGAGCAGGGACAACCGGAAGGCAGGGAGGAAGCCATGTCCAGTCCGGTCGGGTAGCCTGAACCAATCAAAATGACATGTTAATAGCGCCCACCAGTCAACCAAAACGAAGTGACAAGGTGTAATTGGGTTAGTCTTCTTCATTAAAGCAATAACAGATACAGTGGAGAAAATAAGTATTTGAACACCATGCTATTTTACAAGTTCTCCCACTTAGAAATCATGGCGGAGTCAGAAATTTTCATCGTAGGTGCATGTCCACTGCGATAATCTACAAAGAAAAATCCAGAAATCAAAATGCATGGATTTTAACAATTTATTGACGTGATACAGCTGCAAATAAGTATTTGAACACCTGTCTATCGGCTAGAATTCTGACCCTGAAAGACCTGTTAGTCCAACTTTTAAAAGTCCACCTCCACTCCATGTACACTGCTGGCCAAAAGTATTGGCAGCCCTGCAATTCTGTCAGACAATGCTCAATTTCTCCCAGAAAATGATTGCAATTACAAATGCTTTGGTAGTAATATCTTCATTTATTTTGCTTGCTATGAAAAAACTAGGGCTGTCAAACGATTAAAATTTTTAATCGAGTTAATTACAGCTTAAAAATTAATTAATCGTAATTAATCGCAATTAATCGCAATTCAAACCATCTATAAAATATGCCATATTTTTCTGTAAATTATATATATATTCTGTAAAATAATTTGTTGGATGGAAAGATAAGACACAAGATGAATATATACATTTAACATACGGTACTAAGGACTGTAGTGGGCATTTCACTCTACTGTCATTTAAATCTGTCTATGCTGTCCTCACTCCGAAGCATCTACTTTTTCCAAAGCTAGATAGCTAGTGAACGACGCCTTAATAATCAGACTTCTTCCTTTTTCATCTGATTTATTAATAAAATGGCCTCAAACCATTGTCCTCTTTAGACTGTAGTGAAACTACAAAAAGAAAGTACACAAGCATTGCATTAGCAACAACGTTAGCTTAGCACGCTATACAGGTTCACTAAACATAAACAAAAAGTGTCTCATACAAAAAATATAACATTTCGCTTACTAACATAATATGTACATTCTTTACAACAACCATACTTACAGACAAATCTTGTCCAAGGATCATATAAGCACAACATTACAACGTAGGCGTCAGCCCGAGACGTCGTGCAGCCATATTGAACTGGCAAGAAAGCAATAAACCATGTCGCAAAGCGACCACAAGAGTTCGCTGTTAGACAGCACAAAAAACCTTGCTGTAAAACTTACCAAAAGGCAGTATACTGTCTGAGCGGTACATGTGCGTTAATTGCGTCAAATATTTTAACGTGATTAATTTAAAAAATTAATTACCGCGCGTTAACGCGATAATTTTGACAGCCCTAGAAAAAACACAAACGAGAATGGGGAAAAAATATTGAATTACTATCATTTTACACAAAATTCCTAAAAATGGGCCTGACAAAAGTATTGGCACCCTTTGAAAAATCATGTGATGCTTTTCTAACTTGTGTAATTAACCACACCTGTTACTTACTGTGGCACTTAACAGGTGGTGGCAATAACTAAATCACACTTGCAGCCAGTTAAAATGGATTAAAGTTCACTAAACCTGTGTCCTTGTGTGTACCACATTGAGCATGGACAAAAGAAAGACCAAAGAACTGTCTGAGGACTTGAGAAGCAAATTTGTGTGGAAGCATGGGCAATGTCAAGGCTACAAGTCCATCTCCAAAGTCCTGAATGTTCCTTTGTCTACCGTGCGCAAAGCCCATGGCACTGTGGTTAACCTCCTTAGATGTGGACGGAAAAGAAAAATTGACGAGAGATTTCAACGAAAGATTGTGCGGATGGTGGATAAAGAACCTCGACTCACATCCAAAAAATTTCAAACTGCCCTGCAGTCCGAGGGTACAACAGTGTCAACCCGTACTATCCGTCGGCATCTGAATGAAAAGGGACTCTAGTGTAGGATACCCAGGAAGACCCCACTTCAGACTAGGGATGGGAATCGAAATCCGATTCCAATTCGGAACTGGTTCTGAGTGTTTCGAGGCCTCGACATCACAATGAAAAAGCCTTAACGATCCCTTTAACGATCCCTAAAGACGCATATTGCGTCGTGACGTGTCTTGTTGTCCAGACGCATCAAACTAGCATGGCGCCAAGAACCACTCGCTCTAAAGTTTGGCTACACTTCACCAGGAAAAAGGGTGAGAATGAAAGGTTACGATAGTTTAGCACGAGCATTGCCGCCGTAAACATAACAATGACAGCACGTAGGTTCGAACGCTCGAAAGTGTGTCTTCACTTTGAAAGTAAAAATTACAACAAAGCGACTTGCAGTCATTGCAAGGTGGAGATAACTGCATCGGGAGGGAATAGACTGCACTGTCCACTCCTCACCGAGACGCTAAGGCTCAGTCCTGGCTATACAGCTAGCTCAACTCCCAAATGACGATGCAGAAGACGTTGGTATAATTTGCTGACTTTATTCAACCATCACTTGAAACTAAAAATAGAAATGAAACAAATCATTTTCGTCTCCAATAACAAACAGGTTTGCATCAACGTAAATCAGCGATGATTAGCTGCTAACACAGTAATAACAAACAGTTAGCATGCGTTCGCTAGCATTAGCACATTGTTTAAACCACTACACAACTGGATTAAGTGTCCGATCGCGGGTGGAAACACACAACAACAACAAAGAAGATGATACATACAGGCGTTGCCTCTGTAGATATTTTACAAACATGAAAAAAGAACGTAGGCTCGTGGCAGTGTTTCCCTTTCTCACTAACTCGCTCACTTGCTTGGATGCGGCATTTCTTCTTCTTCTTCACGTGAGCGCGTTCTTCTTCGCGTGAGGAAGCGCAAGGGCGCCACCACTTGAGCGTGAAAGCACTATAAAAACTAAAAGGCATGCATTTCAATATACTGGTAAATAAAAACAGTGGTCCCCAAACTACGGCCCGCGGCTCCATATTTGGTCCGGCCCCCTGAACAATTACAGAGAGCATTTTGAATTTTTTTTGTTTTTTGCTCCCTCAGTAGTGTTATTTATTTCCTGGCCTTTTTCAGTGGATAACTCATAGAGGGTTTTTTTGGTTATTATCTATTTAATTAATAGTGCTATTATTATTTATTATATTATATTATTATTTTTATTTTATTTACTGTTGTTCCGTGAAGAATCCCCAGAGGGTTATTTGATTGTGGCTTTCTGAAAAACAATATTTTTTTTTACATTTACGCACTCCTGCAATCGTCACACTTTTTCTGTTACAAACTGACCCCGGCCTCTCATCAGAGAAGGGAAAAGTTGTGTGGCCCTCACAGGAAAAAGTTTGGGGACCCCTGCTTTAACACATATTGCCAAAGGCAGAACAACGACCTACATGCCAATATATACAAATATTTTTTATTTCTATTAGAAAAATGTTTTAGTAAAATGTTACACATTCTTGTGCATTTGGCACTTATTGCCACAGTTAACATTGAGGCTTTGGGCCTCTTTTGACCTCGTTCTGAGTTTGTAAGGTTGTGACTCCTGATTAAACAAACTCGATGCCAATCAAAATGTTTGTTCTTTTCCCCAAAATTAGAATCGATAAGAGAATCGAAAAAGAATCGAATCGTTAAGCATTATCCATAATGGAATCGGAATCGTAAAAATCGTATCAATTCCCATCCCTACTTCAGACCTAGAGACATAAAAAAGCCAGGCTGGAGTTTGCCAAAACTTACCTGAGAAAGCCAAAAACGTTTGGGAAGAATGCTTTCGGGTCAGATGAGACAAAAGTAGAAGTTTTTGGGAAAACACCTCAACATAGAGTATACAGGGAAAAAAATGTGGCCTTCAAAGGAAAGAACACGGTCCCCACAGTCAAACATGGCGGAGTTTCCCTGATATTTTGGGGTTGCTTTGCTACCTCTGGCACTGGACTTCTTGACCGTGTGCATGGCATTATGAAGTCTGAAGACTACCAACAAATTTTGCAGCATAATGTAAGGCCCAGTGTGAGAAAGCTGGGTCTCCCTCAGAGGTCATGGGTCTTCCAGCAGGACAATGACCCAAAACACACTTCAAAAAGCACTAGAAAATGGTTTGAGAGAAAGCACTGGAGACTTCTAAAGTGGCCAGCAATTAGTCCAGACCTGAATCCCATTGAACACCTCTGGAGAGATCTGAAAATGGCAGTTTGGAGAAGGCCCCCTTCAAATCTCAGAGACCTGGAACATTTGGCCAAAGAAGAATGGTCTAAAATTCCAGCAGAGCATTGTAAGAAACTCATGGATGGATACCGAAAGTGGTTGTTCGCAGTCATTATGTCTAAAGGTGGTGCTACCAAGTATTAGGCTAAGGGTAGCAATACCTTTGTCCAGCCCATTTTTGGAGGTTTGTGTAAAATGATAATGATTGAATTTTTTTTCATTTGCTTTTATTTTTCCCATTGCAAGCAAAATAAATGAAGATACTACTACCAAAGCATTTGTAAATGCAATCATTTTCTGGGAGAAATTGAGCATTATCTGACAGAATTGCAGGGGTGCCAATACTTTTGGCCAGCAGTGTATTATCCCGAATCAGATGCACTTGTTTGAGGTCGATAGCAGCATAAAGACACCAATCCACCCCATACATTCAATAAGACTCAAACCTCTAACATGGTCAAGACCAAAGAGTTGTCAAAAGACACCAGATAATAACAAAACTGTTATTGGTTAAAACATCAATATAGGACAACTCTAGTGCAAATATTTTTAAATTCAACACCAATCCACGCTGACTGTAGGTCTGTTGTATTTCCCCATAGTAAGTCTGAGTCAACCTTCCATGGACCAAATTAGTTCAAAGTAATGTAATTAAGCCTATAAAATCGGGGCAAACCAGTCCAAAACCTGCTCTAAAATGCCACTTTGCAGTGATTATGTTGGTGTAGAAAAATATGCAGGACCCAGCGTGTCTTAACCGTCGCCAAACCCAAGGGTGTAGGTTTGGGCTCAACATTGGTAGGGGCAATATAACAGCATAACATGCATGTACACTTTTTGCTGGGGAGAAGACATTAATAAGACCAAACAGATTGGGTGAATGGGGGTCACGGCTACATTTCTCACGACTATGAACCTAATTAATTGATAGGCTAACTGATCATTGCAAAATAAATCTGTCTTGAGATATAACAGTGCTTCTCAATTATTTTCTGTAATGCCCCTCATAGGAAGAAACTACGCGCTCATAACGCTGGTAATCATGGAAAACGCAGTCTTAAAATCGCTAAAATCGACCAAAAACGGAAAGGTTACCAAGTGTTGCTTTAAAACCACATAAACAAAACAAAATATAAACTGGGTAGAAGGGGGTAAACCTCGGTTCACTACATTTCCCACAGTATAATTAATGTTAACAGCAGACAATGCATACGAAAGTGGAGGACACTTCCATTTAAGCAGCTTCCTACTCGAGTTTTGCAGGTTAGCAAATTCACACAGTTTAATGTTATGCAAACTCTGATGCAAGTTGTAGCAAAATTTCAGTAGCAAAATTAGTGGTGTGTTCCCCACCTCCATAACATTGACATCTTTTTACATTAATTACAGTGGCTGCTGAGGCTGAAAAAAAACTTCTAATATCCCTCCTCTTTGAAGGGGGGGGATGAGGCGGCATGTTGGCAAAATATTTTTTTGTCGGGTCAGTGCGCGTGTGTGTTGTGTGGGGGGGGGTCATCAGCCAATCAAACGTGACTTTGAGGGAGGGAAAATGGACTAGCACATTCAGCAAGTGAAAAATATATATAAGTCTGAACATCATGAAAATAATTCACTTAATAATGGTAAGGTCAATTGTATCCTTACAACATATGGGAAGGCGATCTAAATTACCTATATAACTGAACTCACTATAAAATGCAACTAAGGTTGCTTAAAAGTTTGTTGGGACAATTTGAGCATCCTGAAAAGTTGGTAGTGTTATGTCCCTACCGTCCCTATGCAAACCTACGCCCTTGGCTGAACCCCTTACCCCTAATTCACACCGCCTACTGCTGCGACATGATTGGCTGCTTTCAAGACGCCGTAGGTATTCTCAAGCATACTAATCAATCTGACAATTTCCACCGGAATGGGCTACGACTTGTCGCATGTAATCGTAGACTTGACGCAGAAGTTTTTCCAGGCGGCGAGGCTGGACCGCGTGAAGTCGAAACAATACACCCGTGTTGGAAAGGACCTTTAGCAATGACGCAAAATAAAACTACCAGTTTCCTTTCAAAATGAAACACTTTTGTCAACGAGGGTCACGGAGTCTGTCCTTATATTTACCTGCCATCATTACCACAAATCGGCGGGTGGGTTGTATTTTACACGATGCGATGGTGGGTGAAGGCGGGCAGTGCATAGCAGGCAATTGCACTAGTAAATATGTTCCAAGTCATCAGTAAGTCACGAGTCTTACCTGTTGTGGGCAAGTCAAGACGATTTGTGTCACTAGGTTATATCGAGTCAAGTCGAGTGGAGTCATAAAGTTATGTCAAGTCAAGTCGTGTCAAAGGTTGTAAAGACGAGTCGTGTCAAGTCAAAACATTGTCTCACGAGTCAGGTTGAATCGTGTGTCAAGCAGAGTCAAGTCTCAAGTCCTGGACCCTCACAGCTCAACTGAGTCAACTTGTAGTCTGCGTTTTTTTTTCCTTGAAGTCCGAGTCGAGACCAATTGTCTGGTGCATAGTCTTCACAATTTTGACAACATGGATGAGGCGTTGCTAATTATCGAGGTGTAAAATCACAGTCATTTATGACCCCTCAGATCCTTTTTTTATGGATAACCAGAGAAAGTAGGCAGCGTGGGTTCCCATAGCACGAGTAGTAGGACTTGACGGTAATATTAGCTGATTGTACCAATGCGTGTTTTTTTTAATGTACTTGTTTCTCTATACAAGCACACACGTTATTGTTTGATTGCGCCTGAATTTGTGTGTTCTCGTGAGAGCCATCTTGATTTCCTCTGTCTGATTGCCGCAGACATTCGTCGCACAGATGCAACCGGTAGAAATTGACCTGAGATGTTTTCGTAGTCGTCACGCATCCGTCGTAGCTGCAGGTGGTGTGAATTTAGGGTTAGACTTACTCACCGAACCCCTGGGGTTCGATTGAACTCAGGTTAAGAACGACTGATACATGTCCAATCAGCCTCATGCTCAACGTTCCCAACCCTAGTTTCCAAGTTGGAACAGTGTGGATCGGTTAAAGTGTGTGGTAAAAACAAACAAACAGATATTAAAATATATGTGGGGAGGGTTGTAACCACAATGACAGCAAGTAAAAGTATTGTCAAATAAAACCTACCTGTTTTGATTTTAATAAACCACAGCGCACCAATTAGTAACACTCCTATAAGAAATCCTCCAAAAGCGATGCCCAGGATGGCGGGGAGGCCGAAATCAAAGCAGGGAGTATCTGAAACATACACGAGGAAAAAAATGGAAAACAACATGATACAACTTTCTACATAAATGACAGCGCTGAGCCTTTCCACACCTCTTCAGTTCTATTGGTACAAGCAGTAGTAGACCATGTTGACAGTCACATTGAACATCCTGGAGGCGAAATGTGGCAAACATGATGTCAGGCTGCCAGAGTGAGTTTTATTCTAGCTGCTTCAATGCAACTGAATATATAAACTGATGCCAAAATTGGAAAGAACAAATTAAGAATGACATTATACAGATTACTTTTAGCCAATCATGGGGTTCTTAAAAACGAAAAATTTAAAAGTGAGATCATCACAAGTTCAAAGTAGTATCAAATCCATTTGGAGTGAGAGGTTGGCAGTGAATGAACATTCAGTCATTTACTGCCAACCCTCCCACGTCAAATGAATAGGACATCCATCGCAGTGAATAGCAGCCAATGGAGTTGATGAAAACTGATTAAAAAAAAAAAAAAAAAAAAAACATTATATCTGTATTTTTTAACTCAATCATTGACAGTGATAGACGTCCAATCCATTTTAAGCTTTCACTTTCACTTTCAAGCAAGAATTAAGAATTTTTGTTGTTGTTGTTTTTACCCTTACATCGCACTCATTTAAGTCACTGGCTGCCATTGACGGTGCTAGACGTCCAAACCATTTTGAACGGGAGGGGTGAATGAACATTTGTCAGTGTTACTTCTGTTGCTATTCATTTTAATTTAATCTTGTGAGAATAAGCGGCATGGAAAATGAATGAATGAATAATCACTGTAATTTTCAGACTACAAGGCGCTAGAGGAGTCCCAAAAAAATCGATTACTACATGCATCGCGATTTGACACGTGACATTCGATTTAGATTCATAAAGGTTCAAAAACGATGATTTTTCCCTCATAACTTTATGGTGGCCGCTCGTAGCAGAACAAAATTCAAGACACATCTGCCGCCCGGGCACCGTTAACGGGCGCACGCACGTTATGATGGATGCTGCCAGTTACTGCGAGAGGGATTTACTACTTTTTAAAAGACTGGAAAATAAATTTGTGTATGAGACAGGCAGTTACAGAGGCGCAATCCGGTGGTCGCGCTTTTGTGTGCAACTTATTTTCTAGAGCAAGAGGGGAAGAGAGATAGTTCGCTGCTCCTTGTCTTTCAGATGTCCAGCAGTAATAAGGCAATTCAAGACCCGTGTGCATCTATAAGAGGTGAGTACACGAACCCTCTTGTACTCTTTAGCCTTTATTGTTGTTGTTTTTGAAATGTTAATAGTTAGCGAATTAGCTAGTTAGCTTAGCGCTCGGCACTAACGTGTATTTCATATGCAGAACGTGTAAAACTATGTTTAAGTACAGCGGTAACATTACAAACATGCGAAATAGTACAGAAATCTGTGAAAACAAAGTATATTGGTTAAAAGAAGTCTGATTTCTAAAGACACTGTTTCCAGAAAATGTGGAATTCATTCCACCTGTGTAAATTTTATTAGATTAGAGAGAAATAAGTACTCCCTTTAAAATGTTTAATGTTTTTGCACTTTCTTGTAAAAAAAAATAAAATGCAATAAAAAAGCGGCTTGAGGGCAGCTTTTTATTGTATGGGCATGTTTCGATCGTTCTTGTTGAATCATTAGGATATTTTAAATAAATAATGGACATACATTTGTTTGGCTACTGTAATAATTAGTAATGTACGATGCATCCATAATCGTAGTAATCGCGATAATCGTGATCATCGTTCAATAATCGAATTGTAGCACCCTGAATCGTAATTGAATCGAATCGTGGGGTGCCTAAGATGGCACACCCCTATAAGGCGTACCTGACTGTAAGCCGCTACCCACCAAATTTGACACGAAAACGGCATTTGTTCATCGATAAGCCGTACCGCACTAGAAGCCGCAGCTGTCCTCACTGTATAATGGGACATTTACATCAAAAGATAATAACCGGTCACACTTTATTTGACAGCGGCACCAAAGGACTGACATAACATCAAAAACAACCAACATTAAGCTTTCCACCACTTGGCTGTTAAGCTTCATCGCTTCAAAAAGCTTTATTTGGCCATCACTGCTACCTCAGGGGGGACAGTCAACCTCTACTGCCACCTGCTGTCACACTGTTGTTGTCCAACATGCCTCTTAGCATGCATTGCAGCGCTACAGATGTAAATAAGCATAAAAATTCATGTTCTTTGCTACTAATGTCTTCCGTTACTGTTCCAGTTGTTTCATTAATTGCTAGTTATATTGTTTAGACACAATTTATTTGACAATGGTGCAGTAAGACTGTCATAAGACCATCATACTTATGACATGGCACTACCATGAGCATTAATGAATGCTTATGACAGATGTTATTTTGTGCCATCCGGCAAGTTAACTCACTTTTAAATGGATGTAAATGATCCGAGCTGGACATAAATGCAATTAGTGAGATTATTTGCCGGATGACACTTAATGACATCTGTCATAAGCATTCATTAATGCCAATGACAGTTTCACGTCATAATTATGATGGTATTATGGCAGTCTTATGACGTCGCTGTCAAAGTGTTACCCATTAAGACAAATCAATCAACAAATAAACCACACTGGACTGTAAGTCACAGGATTTAAAATGAGGGGAAAAAAGTAGCGCCTTGTAGTCCAAAAATTGCGGTAATCTTTTAATAACATTTTAATAATTTAGAAATGTATTCATAACTATACAAAAATAATATTCACAATAGGGGTGTGAACCTCTTGGTACCTCACGATACGATATGAAGCTCATGATAACGATAATCTCACGATATGGCGATACAACGATTATCGAGACATTGGTCAGGAAATCGTTCTAGGATATTCTACAAAACCAATAAACAGAAAAACAAACTATCTTCATATTTCTTCTGTGAGTTTATCACTTGAAGACATCCAATCCACTTGAACTGTGAGGGTGGCAGCGAATGAACCCCTCCCACTTCAAACGGGCTTCTCACTCCTATGGCCGTCAGTAGCAGCCAATGCCAGGGAACGAGGTAATTTTATGCTATTTTAGGTGATTTTCAGTCACTTTCTATTGATTTTGGAGCGTTTTATGGGTCACTTCCTGTTAATTTTGGGTTATAGAACGGGAAGTGACTGAGAACGAATAGGTAGCGACTGAAACGCAACATGAAGTGACCTGTAAGTGCCCTAAAATGAACAGAAAGTGACCTGTCAATGCTCCAAAAATCTGAAAGAGTGACTGTGAATGCTCTGGTTTTGTGCGACCCAATGTTCATTCGCCCTTCCCGGTCTTAATGGATTGGGCGTCGAGCGCCATCAATGGCAACCGTAGAGTTAACTGGGACACTATTGGTGTCCCATGGTGTACAATTTTGGCAGAAGCTTGTTTTTGTTTTTGTTTGTTTGTTTTTTTTTTCACTGACACCTATTTGAAACAATATATCGATTCTTGGCATCAACACATCGATAACCTTTTGGGATGCATCTCAATATATCACCATTTTGATATTTTGTCACACCCCTAATTAACAATGCAATAATTGTAAAAATAATCATATTATTTGTGAATTTAATCTTTTTTTTTTTCTTTTTTTTCTTTTTTTTTTAATGATATACGCATTTGAATTAATTCAACAATGTAAGTGCAAATTCAGTCCAACAATGTATAAGTAAAGCATTCTACTAAATTAACTTTGTGTACAAATTGTACTAAAACCTCATGAAAACGGTTGTAAATGACCCAAAGGAAAGAAGATAAAGGAGGAAGAGGCCAGACAAAATGAAGGTTTCCCTCCATTTAATCACCCTCGACTTCCTTGCGTGATTCCAACTCTTGAATCATCTAAATGTTCCTGCGTGCTTGAGTAATGGCCGTCCGATGGCCGACAATAGCTGGAGGCCCAGTGCCCGTGTTTGGACAGCAGCGCAGTCAAAAACCCCCGTGGAAAACACAAAGGGCTTCGGGCCACGTCCCTGGAGGGTCGTTACTTGTGATTGTGGCCACAAGGTCAGGCTGCAGGCCTTCCTAGAGGACGAGCCCCCCGTCTCCGAGCGGCTCCGCGCCCACTTATGAGGCGGCATCCTGAGTTCACTGCTATGACAACCGCCTGCACGCCGCTTCTGGTGCACTCAAAGTAACAATAGCTGTGCAAACTGCAGCCAGGAGTGAGGATACAGAGCGGTGAGATATTTAGAGGCAATATAGTTGACTTATTATTCTGTTTTGCAATTGTAGGGCTAGTTAAAAACATAAATATTAATATTAAAAAACATATCATACAAGGAATAATAATCTTTTTTTTTTTTTTTTTTTTTTTTTTTTCAAAAAAGGGGGAAACGTTAAATGATGGATCATGATAAAAATGAAAAATGAATATATTTAAACTAGAACTTAACTAAAGGAGCACTCACAAGGCAGACCTCCACCTAGGCAGCCAAATTTAGTAGTCAACATTTGCCACCATGCCCCAAAATGTCATCATTTTCTCTTCTTAGCTTCTCATCTACCCTGCAAATTTGAGTTAAATAGGCTACCGTAATTGTCAGCCGGCAAATTTTGTCACTAACTCCATTTATGTCCAGCTCGGATCTTTTACATTCATTCAAATGTGAGCTAATTTGCCAGATGACATTAAATGACATCTGTCATAAGCGTTCGTTAATGCTTATGACAGTGTCATGTCACAATGATGACGGTTTTATGACAGTCTTATGACGACACGGTCAAACATAGTGTGATGGGTTAATATCTTTTGGTGTAAATATCCCATATTACAGTGAGCAGAGCCGTGGCCTATAGTCAGGTTTATAGTCAAAATGAAGGTAATCTGTTTGCAAGTTATTGCAAAATTCATTTTCTGACCTCTGTGACCTTTGACCTAATGACCCTAAAATTTAATTGCTTCTTCACTTTTATATTAGAAATATATCCTGTGAGTTTGATAATAATCCCTTCATCAATTCCAGAATTATTGCAAAATACAGTTTCAGACCTCTGTGACCTTTGACTTCATGACCTCAAAACATGAAAATAAAAATCAGCTAACCCAAAAATGATGTCAATATGGAATCTAAAAAAAAATGTAAAATTAGGGAATATATTTACATTGAATGTAGAATTTTTTCAAACAAAAATCAATGAGGATCTGCTGAATATTCCAATTTTTTATTTTATTTTCATTCATAACATAAAAGAATGAGTGTGTGACCAGGTTAAAACTTTACATCTATTCTCATTGTCATGCTATTCGTACCTTAACTCTTTCCTTGCCACAGATGAAGATAGATCGTGTGGCTTTTAAAAATAGGAATGTCCCGATCGCCTATTTTTGCCGAGTCAGAGTCACATGATTTTGAGAATCTGCTTACACCAAAAGAACAAAAGTTTCAAAAATGTTGCAGTACTGTACTATTTACAGTACTTCCTCTTCCGCTTTCTCAGTTAGTCTTCCAGAGTAAAAAATGTACAGTGATGGCAATAAATATTTGAACACCCTGCTAATTTGCAAGTTCTCCCACTTAAAAATCATTGAGGAGTCTGAAATTTTCATCTGGGCGCATGTTCACTGTGAGAGAAATAATATAAAAAGAAAAATCCAGAAATCACAATGTATAATTTTTCAAAATGATTTATTTGTGTGATACAGCTGCAAATAAATATTTAAACACCTGAGAAAACGAATGTTAATAATTGGTACAGTAGCCTTTCTTTGCAATCAGAGGTCAAACTTTCCTGTAGTTTTTCAATAGGTTTGCACACACTGCAAGAGTTATCTTGGCCCACAGATCAGTCAGTTTTCTAGGCTGTCGGTGAGAAACAGAGTTTGAGCTCCCTCCAAAGGTTTTCTATTGGGTTTAGGTCTGGAGACTAGCTAGGCCATGCTAGAACCTTGTTATGCTTCGTCCAGAGCCACTCCTTGGTTTTCCTGGCTGTGTGCTTCGGGTCACTGTCATATAGGAAGACCCAGGCACGACCCATCTTCAATGCTCTGACCTAGGAAAGGCGGTTGTTCCCCAAAATCTCACAAGACAGGGCCCCAGTCATCCTCTCTTTAATACAGTGCACTTGTCCTGTCCCATTTGCAGAAAAACACCCCCAAAGCATGATGCTACCACCCTCATGCTTCACAGTAGGGATGGTTTTCTTGAGATTATTCTTCTTCCTCCAAACATGGTGTTCTATTTTACTGTATTTTATTTTTATATTTTACTCATCCAAATGGTCATAGACAAACTTAAGACATGCCTTGACATGTGCTGGTTTAAGCAGGGGTGCCTTCAGTGCCATGCATGATTTTAAACCATGACGTCCAGTCTATTACCAACAGTAACCTTGGAAATGATGGTTCCAGCTCTTTTCAGGTCATTGACCAAGTCCTGTTGTGTAGTTCTGGGCTGATTCCTCACCTTTCTTAGGATCATTGAGACCCCACATGGGGCTCCACTCCGATTGAGAATGACTTATGTTTAGCTTCTTCCAATTTCGAGTGATTGCTCCAACTGTGGACCTTTTTTCACCAAGCTGCTTGGCAAGCCTTGTGGAGGTTAACATTTTGTCTCTGGTGTCTTTGGACAGCTCTTTGGTCTTGACAATGTTACAAATTTGTTTCTTACTGATTGTATGGGGTGGAAAGGTGTCTTAATGCTGCCATCGACCTCAAACAATTGTGTCTGATTCACGATAATACATGGAGTGGAGGTGGACTAATAGGCAGACTAACAGGTCTTTGAGGGTCAGAATTCTAGCTGATAGACAGGAGTTCAAATACTTATTTGCAGCTGTATCACACAAACAAATTGTTAAAAAATCATGCATTGTGATTTCTGGATTTTTCTTTTTAAGATCATCTCTCTCACAGTGGACATGCACCTACGATGAAAATTTCATCATTTCTAAGTGGGAGAAATTGCAAAATAGCAGGGTGGTGAAACACTTATTTTCTTCACTGTATATATGTTTGATTCGTTTGGCAGTGTAGTTGTATTTCCGGATTATGTTATTACTTTTTAGCTCTGAATTTTTTAATATATTTTTTTATTGAAAACCCGATCCTTTTAACCCAATTCCAATCCTCTGAAAAATGGCGCGATCGGCCAGATTCTCGATCACGTGATCGGACTACTACTACGACTATCTACTTAAAACTTAATCAAAACTCTTTAAATGAGTCTTCAAATGAGGGTTTACAGCAAATGAACATGCATTCCTTTGCTGCTAACCATCCCAGTTCAGATTAATTGGACGTTTATCGCAGTTAATGGCAGCCAGCAAGTTAAAAGGAATTACTTTGCATGCCGGGTTTGAAATTGGCCTTAATGTGACGTCAAATTACCATTTTTAAAGCACTTGCCAACTTTGCGCTTGCCACACGGCTACTAATCTCATGAGAGCTGAGTTAGCGGTGGACCGCTGCAGTCAGCCAAATTTAGACATATGTATAAATGTCTTAAGTTTATTTAAGATTAAATCCCTAAACATTTCGCAACAGAGATCATGCTGCGTTCGTGACTTTGGGCTCATTTTGTGTGGATTGACTTTGTAAACAGTAGCATTTTCTAGTTTGACAGTTGGCCACTGAGCCGCAGCCAAGCCATACAAATACAGTCCTTACTTTGTAACTACATGCGTTTGTTTTAGGTTTGTACAGCACTTAACACTGTTTCAACTGTGTTAAATAACAGTCATTGGTGTGAAATGGATGGAGCCAAACAATAGATATATGTACGAGGCTAGATGTCTTAGGGAAAGTCAGTGACGGGGACTTCTCTGGCTGGCGTAAGTAAGGTGAGGTAAGGTGAGTGGTTTTGTAGACTAAAATACTCTGTACTGATGATTCGGGCTGTCTTTTGAGAAAATGTTATTTATACAATGATACCTTGACTTACGAATGTCCCTACGAACGGAATTTTTAGGTTATAACATGCCTCAACGGGAAAATATTGCCTCTTGTTACGAAAGAAATTTCAGGATACTAGAAGAAGAAATACTGTACAGTACTATAAAAGATAAGTATGTTCTTCCTGCTATTAAATATTGTGCCTTAAAATCCTGCTGCTCTATTGGTCATAATCTTTCCCATCATGCATCAGTAACACGATTCTGCGTGCCTATTGGCCTACTGTTGCTGACGTTTTAATTTGGATGTCGCAGTTTGATGACGTGCACAGGCGTGATAATGTTGTTGCTGGTAGAGCGGGCTCGCTGTCTTCGCCAAAAGAGCACAAGTCTCCTCGCGTTTTTGTCTCAAGAAGAGTTTTTTGATGAGACGGAGAGATAACTTCTCCTCTGGATTAGGAAAACAGAAATCGGCGAGACGTTATCCTGCCACAAAGCCGCCGCCGTTTTCGATCTCGTGAAAGAAGAGGACATAACTTTGTCCGAAAGCTAAGAGATTTTTTTTTTCATTTTTCCTTTGCATTATGTTCTATCATCTACTTCATTACAGAGTTTTTTCAGGACCGACACAAATACCGGTTAGTCGTAGTTTGAGGGGCTTTTAACCAATTTTTGGAGCTGATATTCATTTGCAGTAAAGGTGAAAAAATTGGCGTAAAAAAAATTAAATAATGCAAATACTGAACTTCATTGAAATGCCTAAAGCATGTTTATTGAATCAAACAATTAGAAAAAAATAGCTCCAGAAGTGCCTGAATTTCCTACATCTCTTATAAAGTTGAGTAAAAGTTAAATAACTAAATGAAAAGTTAAATAAGTACAGTAGCTTTCTAAAATTTTTCCACAGAAGAAATATAACCACGAATATGAAAACAGGTCTAAACTAATGGACAAACTAAATATAGAAATAACAAATATATAACCCAGTTTTAAATTGATTTTTTTCACATCGGTCGGTCGGTCTGATTAAAAAAAAGAGGCAGATACGATATACAGTACATCAAATTTCTAAATATCGCCACCGATAATCGGCCTGGCCAATAATCGGTCTACATTTACTTGAGTAACTTCTTGAGAAAAATGTACTTCTAAGAGTAGTTTTACTAAGACATATTTTTTACTTTAGGTTTTGTAGAGTTGTGTTGTGAAGAAGAAACACTACTCTTACTCCGCTACTTTGGGCTACACTAGAGTCATAACATTTTTCCTCTTTATTATGCATATTGACTTTATCTTTACTCATGCTCTTTTGACCAATGATTTTTTTTTCTCTCGCCGTTTTTTTTCCCCAGGGGCTTAATGTGGTTATGTAATAGGTTATAGTCCAGTATAATAATATCAGTTCAAATAGATAACTTTGTGATGAGAAAAAAAACCAACGGGTTTTTAAAAAAAACATCGTTGGCCAGGGGTGTCCAAACCGGTTTAGGCACACAATCCACTCGGGCTGCACAATCTGCTCGGGGGCCTGGACCTGCTGATGATGTCACAACAGCGCTCGTGTAGCATTCGGGACTGTGGGATGTCAAACGTTACCAACCTCAGACCAGGAAAAATTTAATTGGAACGCCACTCGAACAGGGAGATTCTAGTCGCGATGTCGGGGGAAAAAAAGTACCACTTCACGAGTTTCTTCAATCTGACGACGCTCGACAAAATAGCACTCAAGACAGCGTATTGATGACACAATAATGAAGTTAAATTAAGATTATTTAAGGACAGAAATGTGAAGTAATTTCATAACATGCCAAGTAGGGTCACAATTAAAGTAATTAAACATTGTCCAACAAATAAAGCATGAAAAAATAATTTATATGTTGCATATTTGACAAAATAATCGGCGTTTCCGAAGTTCGAGCCTGAAAGGGGACGAACCCAGAAGTGATACGTCACACCGAGAACAGCATGGCAGCGCTCCATACATACGGCCGCCATACAAAGCCCTTCAAACAATGATTCAAACAGCGATATAAGCGATAGATCGAGCGCAAGGGAGGAGATCCAAGTTTTTGAAGAGTTGAAGGAAGAAGAGGAGGTTGGAATTTTATGTTGGACCTAACATGTATTAGTCAGACGCTAATCACGATGCAAACAATGTGTCTAGACTACCTGACATGGAATGGAGACAAGACCCATCGAGATTGCAAGATTGGTAAAATATAGGCTGTTATTGTTTTCATGATTTGAAGATGCAGGCATTTGCACATAATTTTATGTTTCTGTCCATCTGATGACATTGTTTAAAAAAATAATAATCAGACTTCATGTTCATTTTGGCAGATCCGGCAGCTCTCGTGCAAATAAAATTATAACATAAAAACGTTGGGGGAAAAGAAGGAGATGAGTCTTTGATGGCTTTCTCCACTTTATTGTGGCAACAATAAGAAAACAAAATAATAGCGGACTGCCGCCACATTCGACCGCGAAGTTTTGCTTCTCGCTCATCTCCCCCTCGCCTCCTACTACTCACAGCACTCCAGTCCCAGCGTCTCTTAAACGGATCGTGCCTAGTGTCTTGTTATGAGCTATTTGTTGACAAAGGTATCGAACACACGACGTACTGACAACTGTTTCTTTATTAACACATGGTGCAAACAGTACGAACACAGCTTGGGGCTCTCGGCAGGAAGTGGCGTCTAATGGCGTAAGGAAATGTAGTTTTTTCACACAAGCGAACAGATTACAAAGCACCACTTCAGTGTTGTCCCGAGACTACATTTTCCATGATTCACTGCGTGACCTGCACGCTCGCTGATTCGCTGCCAGCCATTAAAACCAACAGGCTTGTTGTCAACTGTCACCTGTCAGTGGCTCTCGTGAAATACAAACTAGAAGGCTATCAAGCGATCACCGTGAAAGAAATGCCGAACCGTACAAATGCAATGCAATGCTTGAAGCATGAAGGTGGAAATACATAATACAAATACAAATAAATGTGCACAAACTCACCGGCGGTGTGTGTCTCTTACGGCAACGTGACCGTGAATTACCGAGACGCCAACCCACTTATTAGCACAGCATCACCCCTTTCCCGATTGACAGTGGATTAACCCTTTCGGAAAGAGATCGTAGATGACGCACAATTTAAACACGCTTAACCTAGCGAACGCAACAACAACTATGATCGGGGATTGCCACGAGTTAACTTTCGGCTAACGTCGCTAGCTTATACTGTTCATTCCACAACAGTTGGCAGCTCTGCTTTGACAAAGTCATCAGTCATCTATCCAAAAATCACACTTACTTTTTGGCAAATCCTTGATCATAAGCAGACCGGTTAAGGAAGCAGGCATCTTCGAAGTGTTTGCAGCAAAGAACACTACTCGATGATGGCGTGAAATTCATTCACACGAAGCGAACGAAAGATGTCCAATTACGTGCCCTGCTATCCTTTGGCCACTCATACAACTTTTTGTTTGAGTGAGAACAAAACATCGCCACACACCGCCGTGGCATCTTACCGAAAAGCAATGCAACAAACAATACTGTTCAATGGCGGACTTCCCTCGCACTTCTCAGTGTGACGTAATTTCCGAAGATTTCTGAAGACTGCCGAAGAAAAGCATTTTCGTTGTCAAGGGCGTTGCTATGGGTTAAAAAAAGAATCTGGAAGGGTTGCGTGAAAAAAAATAACGAAAATATGCTTATAATTGTTCAGCCATTGATATTATTCAAAAACATGGTTGGCCATCCTTACTTCACATTTCCGCTTTAAGGCGCCATGTATTTTTTTTCTCATACAGTAAATTCGCTGAATGAATTGATATTTTTTATATTGCCTTTCAGCAAGGATGTAACTGAAGAAGGCAGTTACAGTGTGTACAATTGATCTCAACCGTCATGTTTCCTTCACTTTTTGACTAACATTTAATTGTTAATTGTTATCTCTGTGTGTGATACCACCAATCTTTACATACGCATTATTAAAGTTGAGCTTTTAAGCAAACACATTACTACAACTCTCAAGATCAACTGTCACACTTTTAAACATGCATTTCCATACCTGTCAACCCGAGGCCGTAAGCAATCTTACAAATAGTGACGTATGCCCTTACAAATTGGTGACTAATCTTACGTTTTCTATAATGTGCAATATGAAACAAAAATAAAACTCAATGTTTAAAATAATATGAATATTTTGGTAATATTGTCACATAAAACCTGGTGCAATCAAAGAAAAATCAGTATCTTCAGCTACATCATGATTACTAAAATTTAACATTGACTTTTGTTACTTTTGGCAATTTCTATCACGTCTTTTGATGGCTGCACTTCTTTTTTTCATTAAAAAAAAACAAAAACATAGTAACCTTTGCTGTGTTTGTAAGTCATTTAATGTTGTGAATTAACCGTTAAAGTTGTTAAAAATGCTCCCGTTTTTGCATGACTTCCCTTTTTGTCTACTTTCGACATGTGATAGTTTTAAAACTGTTTCATCATTTAAAGATACAGTTGTGGTCAAACGTTTACATACACTTGTGAAGAACACAATGTCATGGCTCTCTTGAGTTTCCAGTTATTTCTACAACTCTGATTTTTCTCCGATAGAGTGATTGGAACAGATACTTCTTTGTCACAAAAAACATTCATGAAGTTTGGTTCGTTTATGACTTTATTATGGGTTAACAGAAAAAGTGATCAAATCTGCTGGGTCAAAAATATACATACAGCAACACGAATTAGCAATTTCTTGTGAGTGATTATTGACTTGAACAATCATTGACTTGAACAAGTCAGGAAAGTCACTTGGAGCCATTTCCAAGCAGCTGCAGGTCCCAAGAGCAACAGTGCAAACAATTGTTTATAAGTATAAAGTGCATGGCACTGTTTTGTCACTGCCACGATCAAGAAGAAAACGCAAGCTATCACTTGCTGCTGAGAGAAAATTGGTCAGGAGGGTGAAGATTCAACCGAGAATCACCAAAAAGCAGATCTGCCAAGAATTAGAAGCTGCTGGAACACAGGTGTCAGTGTCCACAGTCAAGCGTGTTTTGCATCTCCATGGACTGAGAGGCTGCCGTGCAAGAAGGAAGCCCTTGCTCCAAAAGCGGCACCTTAAGGCTCGACTGAAGTTTGCTGCTGATCACATGGACAAAGATAAGAACTCCTGGAGGAAAGTTTTGTGGTCAGACAAAACAAAAATCGAGCTGTTTGGCCACAATGCCCAGCAATATGTTTGGAGGAGAAAAGGTGAGGCCTTTAACCCCAAGTACACCATGCGTACCGTCAAGCACGGTGGTGGTAGTATTATGCTGTGGGGCTGTTTTGCTGCCAGTGGAACTGGTGCTTTACAGAGAGTAAATGGGATAATGAAGAAGGAGGATTACCTTCAAATTCTTCAAGATAACCTAACGTCATCAGCCCGAAGATTGGGTCTTGGGCGCAGTTGGGTGTTCCAACAGGACAATGACCCCAAACACACATCAAAAGTGGTAATGGAATGGCTAAATCAGGCTGGAATTAAGGTTTTCGAATGGCCTTCCCAAAGTCCTGACTTAAACCCCATTGAGTACTTGTGGACAATGCTGAAGAAACAAGTCCATGTCAGATAGCCATCAAATTTAGCTGAACTGCACCAATTCTGTCAAGAGGAGTGGTCAAAGAGTCAACCAGAAGCTTGCCAGAAGCTTGTGGATGGCTACCATAAGCGCCTAATTGAAGTGAAAATGGCCAAGGGACATGTTACCAAATATTAGCGCTGCTGTATGTATATTTTTGACCCAGCAGATTTGATCACTTTTTTCTGTTCACCCATAATAAAGTCATAAAAGAACCAAACTTCATGAATGTTTTTTGTGACAAACTATCTGTTCCAATCACTCTATCAGAGAAAAATCAGAGTTGTAGAAATAACTGGAAACCCAAGAGAGCCATGCCATTATGTTCTTCACAAGTGTATGTAAACTTTTGAGCACAACTGTTGATTCAAGATTTTGCCGATTTAGGAGAATTTTAGCTAAAAACTTAGGTTACTTAGGTTCGCTTGGAAGGTTCACTACAACAGAGCCTTTCTGAGAGGTCTACTGCTTTAAGATGGCGGCTGTTTACTAATGCCGCCGAGTCTGTCATTTCGCATCTAGTTTTATATGCATGAGATATCTAGTGTAACATCAAGTGGCCGTAGATTGTAAGCTGTCGGCTACAGTGAGGAAATATTGGAGCCACCGAGCTCAGCATCGCGTTTGCAACAGCGTCACAAAACTCTTCCCTCCTTTCCACTCCCGCATCATTCACCAAACTTAGTAAAGCACATTGTCTTGTTGCAAAAACGGTGACAAAACTCGAACGGAGGAAAAAAAAAGTAATGCACGAAAAACGTATAGATTTTGAACGTACGGTGTACACATACTGGACTGTCTCAGGAAATTAGAATACACAATATTCTAATTTCCTGACTGTCTCAGGAAATTAGAATATTGTGTATTCTAATTTCCTGAGACAGTCCTGTATATATACACAGGACTGTCTCAAAAAATTAGAATATTGTGTATTCTAATTTCCTGAGACAGTCCAGTATAAAAATCAGTGCTCACTTGTACAAATTACGCCGAAACCGTACAACTTGACAGGTATGCATTTCACAGGAGAACACTGCTCTGGGTGTGCATCCATATCCCACTCCTATCGCAGTTGCTTTTCAGTTCCCCTGTCTTTAGTTTGTTTTTCTCTCCTATAGCTGCTCCATGTCGAAAAGGATATGTATGGATGCTCGCGGAGGGCACCACGGCGCGGGAGGGGAAGATTGAAAAGAGAGCAAGGCCACTGCGCTCACGTGCGCAGGCATGCACAGCGCCTTCTCTGTTTTATCCAAATTATTTATTTTATTTAACATCCATACATCGTTTTAGTATAAATATATGAACATATATTTATTTATAAAAAGGTTAGCGAGAGAGAAGTCGGCCCGACCCGACCGTAAATAATCACACATAAGTCGCTCTAGACTAAAGACGCACCCTCTGCCAAACTATGAAAAAAACTGCGACCTACAGTGCCTTGCAAAAGTATTCGGCCCCCTTGAATCTTGCAACCTTTCGCCACATTTCAGGCTTCAAACATAAAGATATGAAATTTAATTTTTTTGTCAAGAATCAACAACAAGTGGGACACAATCGTGAAGTGGAACAACATTTATTGGATAATTTAAACTTTTTTAACAAATAAAAAACAGAAAAGTGGGGCGTGCAATATTATTCGGCCCCTTTACTTTCAGTGCAGCAAACTCACTCCAGAAGTTCAGTGAGGATCTCTGAATGATCCAATGTAGTCCTAAATGACCGATGATGAGAAATCGAATCCACCTGTGTGTAATCATGTCTCCGTATAAATGCACCTGCTCTGTGATAGTCTCAGGGTTCTGTTTAAAGTGCAGAGAGCATTATGAAAACCAAGGAACACACCAGGCAGGTCCGAGATACTGTTGTGGAGAAGTTTAAAGCCGGATTTGGATACAAAAAGATTTCCCAAGCTTTAAACATCTCAAGGAGCACTTTGCAAGCCATCATATTGAAATGGAAGGAGCATCAGACCACTGCAAATCTACCAAGACCTGGCCGTCCTTCCAAACTTTCTTCTCAAACAAGGAGAAAACTGATCAGAGATGCAGCCAAGAGGCCCATGATCACTCTGGATGAACTGCAGAGATCTACAGCTGAGGTGGGAGAGTCTGTCCATAGGACAACAATCAGTCGTACACTGCACAAATCTGGCCTTTATGGAAGAGTGGCAAGAAGAAAGCCATTTCTCAAAGATATCCATAAAAAGTCTCGCTTAAAGTTTGCCACAAGCCACCTGGGAGACACACCAAACATGTGGAAGAAGGTGCTCTGGTCAGATGAAACCATAATTGAACTTTTTGGCCACAATGCAAAACGATATGTTTGGCGTAAAAGCAACACAGCTCATCACCCTGAACACACCATCCCCACTGTTAAACATGGTGGTGGCAGCATCATGGTTTGGGCCTGCTTTTCTTCAGCAGGGACAGGGAAGATGGTTAAAATTGACGGGAAGATGGATGCAGCCAAATACAGGAACATTCTGGAAGAAAACCTGTTGGTATCTGCACAAGACCTGAGACTGGGACGGAGATTTATCTTTCAACCGGACAATGATCCAAAACATAAAGCCAAATCTACAATGGAATGGTTAAAAAATAAACGTATCCAGGAGTTAGAATGGCCAAGTCAAAGTCCAGACCTGAATCCAATCGAGAATCTGTGGAAAGAGCTGAAGACTGCTGTTCACAAACACTTTCCATCCAACCTCACTGAGCTCGAGCTGTTTTGCAAGGAAGAATGGGCAAGAATGTCAGTCTCTCGATGTGCAAAACTGATAGAAACATACCCCAAGCGACTTGCAGCTGTAATTGGAGCAAAAGGTGGCGCTACAAAGTATTAACGCCGAATAATATTGCACGCCCCACTTTTCAGTTTTTTATTTGTTAAAAAAGTTTAAATTATCCAATAAATTTTTTTCCACTTCACGATTGTGTCCCACTTGTTGTTGATTCTTGACAAAAAATTGAAATTTTATATCTTTATGTTTGAAGCCTGAAATATGGCGAAAGGTTGCAAGGTTCAAGGGGGCCCGAATACTTTTGCAAGGCACTGTATAGTCTGAAAAATGGGGTACTTACAATGTAACTCATTACTTGAGTATTTTTTTCACCAAACACATTTTTACTTATACTTAAGTACATTTTTTGGTAGACTACTTTTACTAGAGTCATATTATTTTGAAGTAACGCTACTCTTACTTGAGTACAATTTTTGGCTTCTAGAATGACTCAAATTTGTTTGGCTGTTGTTTTATACCGGTTTTACCCCAATTATAAAATTTAATGTGACATTTCAGTTATGCTTGGAATGGATTAGGGCATTTATATGGAAAACGCATCCCTACTTACGGAATTTTCAGGTTACGAGACTACTTCCAAAACCTATTAATTTCGTAAGTAAAGGTACCACTGTATTCTTAAGTATGCAGTAAAAACTCCTATAAATACAAATGGATGCAGCACAACCACATCCAAACCTGCTGGAAGGCCAACTTTTGCAAAAATGTCAACTTTAATTGTGTGCAGAGAAAGCAGTGAGTATTCGTGCAAATGTTGGAGATGAAGCTAACTCACTCAGTGTTTGTTGACATGGCTGTGTGACCTCCAAGTTCCTTTTCACACGTCCTCCATCGCCACATTTCTGGTGAGCAAAAAAAAAAAAAAAAAAAACAGACAAACAGTTGACCGTGTCGCCCATCGTTTCAGCCTCTAATGAGCCCTAAATTCTGCTGCGGCATCCTCCATGATCTTCACATATTTTATCAGACGTGCATGACACCCTACATTTCTTACTAGCAATTTAATGAGCTGTCAAATGCTTTGACTGGT